>NC_091287.1:19155995-19491495 GCF_032444005.1 Ranitomeya imitator
CAAAAGCTGCCACCAGTGCAGGCTTCGGCCTACACTTTGCTCCTCTCCTCCTCCTGCTGACCCTGGGCTCAAACAACGCCAGTTTCTGCCCGGACATGCTAGCTGCACAGAGAAAAACACCAGCCAATGTGTTAGTGGGGTTCAGCAACGCCAGCTGTTCCCCTGCTGTGTAGCTTGCAACGTGACCTGCAAACGCCACGCAGGCACATGAACTGAAATTGAAGGGAGCCTGCCCCCCACCCACAGGTGTTTCTATGTATATCAGCCACCTTGTACAGCAGTACTGCTGCATTTGTACGAGGTGGCTGACTTTTTCTCCTTGCCCACGTGGAACTCAACACGTACAAAATGTGTCTCATTAGAGACCATTACAATGTCCCTGAGGTGTGACTTTCCTTTGTAATGACACGCAGCACCCCCATTGTTAGCGCTGCCCGTCTCCTGACATCATTGGTTGGCTGGCTGTGCCTGTGCGTCCCCCCTGCCCGACACAACGCCCCCCGTTGTCTCATATATTTTGACTGCGAGGGTGTGATTGATGGGCACGAGCAGTGCATATGTTCCCCTGTTTTCACTCCCCTCCTTCCGCCTTCTTCTGACTGTGCGGCCTCATGGCCGCGGCATGCGATAAGGGATCAGCTGAGGCCGCCCAGTCTGAAGCAGGTGTAAGGACATGTGTGAGCGGCGAACATATTTACTGCACAAGGCCACGAATCCCAGCACCGCAGTGTGACTTTAGGAAAAGCCACTGTGGGTCTGGGATTTATGGCCATCGTTAACCGCACCGGCCAACATGAAATGAGGTCATGAGACGGCCTGCACTAACAGGGTATTGCCAAGGGATAACACAAGAGCGCAGACTCCTGTACAGCAAATAACAACGCTCAGGAATCTGCGCCCAGTACCTAGGTGCAAATTTTGACACCTGTGCTGCGTCTCGTTAAAAAGACAAGTCACGCCTCCACAACTGTTTGACAGTATAATGGGCTAAATAGTGTACGTGTTTAATTCAGCGTGTGCAAGGAGCAAAATTAAATAGAGCAACCTTTGACTTGTGCATCATTAATGCTGTTCAAGGTGTGGCTCTTGTACCTTGCAACACCTGAGGGGGGGGTTAAAGGTAACCTTTGAAATTGGTTCAACTAGGCTTCGGCCTACACTCTGCTCCTCTACTCCTCCTGCTGACCCTGGGCTCAAACACCGCTAGTTTTTGCCCGGAAATGCTAGCTGCACAGAGAAAAACACCAGCCAATGTGTTAGTGGGGTTCAGCACCGCCAGCTGTTCCCCTGCTGTGTAGTCGGCAACGTGTCCAGCACAAGCCACGCTGGCACAACCGACCAAAAGCTGCCACCAGTGCAGGCTTCGGCCTACACTTTGCTCCTCTCCTCCTCCTGCTGACCCTGGGCTCAAACAACGCCAGTTTCTGCCCGGACATGCTAGCTGCACAGAGAAAAACACCAGCCAATGTGTTAGTGGGGTTCAGCACCGCCTGCTGTTCCCCCGCTGTGTAGCCGGCATCGTGTCCAGCACAAGCCACGCTGGCACAACCGACCAAAAGCTGCCACCAGTGCAGGCTTCGGCCTACACTTTGCTCCTCTCCTCCTCCTGCTGACCCTGGGCTCAAACAACGCCAGTTTCTGCCCGGACATGCTAGCTGCACAGAGAAAAACACCAGCCAATGTGTTAGTGGGGTTCAGCAACGCCAGCTGTTCCCCTGCTGTGTAGCTTGCAACGTGACCTGCAAACGCCACGCAGGCACATGAACTGAAATTGAAGGGAGCCTGCCCCCCACCCACAGGTGTTTCTATGTATATCAGCCACCTTGTACAGCAGTACTGCTGCATTTGTACGAGGTGGCTGACTTTTTCTCCTTGCCCACGTGGAACTCAACACGTACAAAATGTGTCTCATTAGAGACCATTACAATGTCCCTGAGGTGTGACTTTCCTTTGTAATGACACGCAGCACCCCCATTGTTAGCGCTGCCCGTCTCCTGACATCATTGGTTGGCTGGCTGTGCCTGTGCGTCCCCCCTGCCCGACACAACGCCCCCCGTTGTCTCATATATTTTGACTGCGAGGGTGTGATTGATGGGCACGAGCAGTGCATATGTTCCCCTGTTTTCACTCCCCTCCTTCCGCCTTCTTCTGACTGTGCGGCCTCATGGCCGCGGCATGCGATAAGGGATCAGCTGAGGCCGCCCAGTCTGAAGCAGGTGTAAGGACATGTGTGAGCGGCGAACATATTTACTGCACAAGGCCACGAATCCCAGCACCGCAGTGTGACTTTAGGAAAAGCCACTGTGGGTCTGGGATTTATGGCCATCGTTAACCGCACCGGCCAACATGAAATGAGGTCATGAGACGGCCTGCACTAACAGGGTATTGCCAAGGGATAACACAAGAGCGCAGACTCCTGTACAGCAAATAACAACGCTCAGGAATCTGCGCCCAGTACCTAGGTGCAAATTTTGACACCTGTGCTGCGTCTCGTTAAAAAGACAAGTCACGCCTCCACAACTGTTTGACAGTATAATGGGCTAAATAGTGTACGTGTTTAATTCAGCGTGTGCAAGGAGCAAAATTAAATAGAGCAACCTTTGACTTGTGCATCATTAATGCTGTTCAAGGTGTGGCTCTTGTACCTTGCAACACCTGAGGGGGGGGTTAAAGGTAACCTTTGAAATTGGTTCAACTAGGCTTCGGCCTACACTCTGCTCCTCTACTCCTCCTGCTGACCCTGGGCTCAAACACCGCTAGTTTTTGCCCGGAAATGCTAGCTGCACAGAGAAAAACACCAGCCAATGTGTTAGTGGGGTTCAGCACCGCCAGCTGTTCCCCTGCTGTGTAGTCGGCAACGTGTCCAGCACAAGCCACGCTGGCACAACAGAACAAAAGCTGCCACCAGTGCAGGCTTCGGCCTACACTTTGCTCCTCTCCTCCTCCTCCTGCTGACCCTGGGCTCTAACACCGCTAGTTTTTGCCCGGACATGCAATCTGCACAGAGAAAAACACCAGTCAATGTGTCAGTGGGGTTCAGCAACGCCAGCTGTTCCCCTGCTGTGTAGCTTGCAATGTGACCTGCAAACGCCACGCAGGCACATGAACTGAAATTGAAGGGAGCCTGCCCCCCACCCCCCCAGGTATTTCTATGTATATCAGCCACCTTGTACAGCAGTACTGCTGCATTTGTACGAGGTGGCTGACTTTTTCTCCTTGCCCACGTGGAACTCAACACGTACAAAATGTGTCTCATTAGAGACCATTACAATGTCCCTGAGGTGTGACTTTCCTTTGTAATGACACGCAGCACCCCCATTGTTAGCGCTGCCCGTCTCCTGACATCATTGGTTGGCTGGCTGTGCCTGTGCGTCCCCCCTGCCCGACACAACGCCCCCCGTTGTCTCATATATTTTGACTGCGAGGGTGTGATTGATGGGCACGAGCAGTGCATATGTTCCCCTGTTTTCACTCCCCTCCTTCCGCCTTCTTCTGACTGTGCGGCCTCATGGCCGCGGCATGCGATAAGGGATCAGCTGAGGCCGCCCAGTCTGAAGCAGGTGTAAGGACATGTGTGAGCGGCGAACATATTTACTGCACAAGGCCACGAATCCCAGCACCGCAGTGTGACTTTAGGAAAAGCCACTGTGGGTCTGGGATTTATGGCCATCGTTAACCGCACCGGCCAACATGAAATGAGGTCATGAGACGGCCTGCACTAACAGGGTATTGCCAAGGGATAACACAAGAGCGCAGACTCCTGTACAGCAAATAACAACGCTCAGGAATCTGCGCCCAGTACCTAGGTGCAAATTTTGACACCTGTGCTGCGTCTCGTTAAAAAGACAAGTCACGCCTCCACAACTGTTTGACAGTATAATGGGCTAAATAGTGTACGTGTTTAATTCAGCGTGTGCAAGGAGCAAAATTAAATAGAGCAACCTTTGACTTGTGCATCATTAATGCTGTTCAAGGTGTGGCTCTTGTACCTTGCAACACCTGAGGGGGGGGGTTAAAGGTAACCTTGGAAATTGGTTCAACTAGGCTTCGGCCTACACTCTGCTCCTCTACTCCTCCTGCTGACCCTGGGCTCAAACACCGCTAGTTTTTGCCCGGAAATGCTAGCTGCACAGAGAAAAACACCAGCCAATGTGTTAGTGGGGTTCAGCACCGCCAGCTGTTCCCCCGCTGTGTAGCCGGCATCGTGTCCAGCACAAGCCACGCTGGCACAACCGACCAAAAGCTGCCACCAGTGCAGGCTTCGGCCTACACTTTGCTCCTCTCCTCCTCCTCCTGCTGACCCTGGGCTCTAACACCGCTAGTTTTTGCCCGGACATGCAATCTGCACAGAGAAAAACACCAGTCAATGTGTCAGTGGGGTTCAGCAACGCCAGCTGTTCCCCTGCTGTGTAGCTTGCAACGTGACCTGCAAACGCCACGCAGGCACATGAACTGAAATTGAAGGGAGCCTGCCCCCCACCCCCCCAGGTGTTTCTATGTATAACAGCCACCTTGTACAGCAGTACTGCTGCATTTGTACGAGGTGGCTGACTTTTTCTCCTTGCCCACGTGGAACTCAACACGTACAAAATGTGTCTCATTAGAGACCATTACAATGTCCCTGAGGTGTGACTTTCCTTTGTAATGACACGCAGCACCACCCTTGTTAGCGCTGCCCGTCTTTTGACATCATTGGTTAGCTGGCTGCGCCTGTGCATCTCCCCTGCTCGAAACAACGCCCCTCGGTGTCTTATTTTTTTGGACAGCGAGGGTGTGATTGATGGGCATGTGCAGTGCATATGTTTGCCTGTGTTCACTCATCTCCTTCCGCCTTCTTCAGACTGGGTGTCCTCATGGCCTCGGCAGGCGATAAGGGATCAGATGAGGCCGTCCAGTCTGAAGCAGGTGTAAGGACATGTGTGAGCGGCAAACATATTTACTGCACCAGGGCACGAATCCCAGCACCGCAGTGTGATTTTTTAAAAACACACTGTGGGTCTGGGATTCATGTCCATCGCTAACCGCAACGGCCAACATGAAATGAGGTCATAAGACAGGAAGCGCTCACAGCGCATGGCCAAAGGATCACAAGAGCGCAGACTCCTGTACAGCAACTAACAACGCTCAGGAAGCTGCGCCCATGCAAAAAGGTGTTTTCGACACCTGTGCTGCTTTTCTTTAAAAAGACAAGTCACGCCTCCACTACTGTTAAACAGTATAATGGGCTAAATAGTCTACGTGTTGCATTCAGCTTGTGCAAGTAGACAAATTAATAGAGCAACCTTTTACTTGTGCAGCATTAATGCTGCAGAAGGAGTGGCTCTTGTTCTTTGTAACACCTGAGGGGGGGTTAAAGGTAACCTTTGAAATTGGTTCAACTAGGCTTCGGCCTACACTTTGCTCCTCTCCTCCTCCTCCTGCTGACCCTGGGCTCTAACAACGCTAGTTTTTGCCCGGAAATGCTAGCTGCACAGAGAAAAACACCAGCCAATGTGTTAGTGGGGTTCAGCAACGCCAGCTGTTCCCCCGCTGTGTAGCCGGCATCGTGTCCAGCACAAGCCACGCTGGCACAACCGACCAAAAGCTGCCACCAGTGCAGGCTTCGGCCTACACTTTGCTCCTCTCCTCCTCCTCCTGCTGACCCTGGGCTCAAACACCGCTAGTTTTTGCCCGGAAATGCTAGCTGCACAGAGAAAAACACCAGCCAATGTGTTAGTGGGGTTCAGCAACGCCAGCTGTTCCCCCGCTGTGTAGCCGGCATCGTGTCCAGCACAAGCCACGCTGGCACAACCGACCAAAAGCTGCCACCAGTGCAGGCTTCGGCCTACACTTTGCTCCTCTCCTCCTCCTCCTGCTGACCCTGGGCTCAAACACCGCTAGTTTTTGCCCGGAAATGCTAGCTGCACAGAGAAAAACACCAGCCAATGTGTTAGTGGGGTTCAGCAACGCCAGCTGTTCCCCCGCTGTGTAGCCGGCATCGTGTCCAGCACAAGCCACGCTGGCACAACCGACCAAAAGCTGCCACCAGTGCAGGCTTCGGCCTACACTTTGCTCCTCTCCTCCTCCTCCTGCTGACCCTGGGCTCAAACACCGCTAGTTTTTGCCCGGAAATGCTAGCTGCACAGAGAAAAACACCAGCCAATGTGTTAGTGGGGTTCAGCACCGCCAGCTGTTCCCCTGCTGTGCAGCTTGCAACGTGACCTGCAAACGCCACGCAGGCACATGAACTGAAATTGAAGGGAGCCTGGCCCCCACCCCCAGGTGTTTCTATGTATAACAGCCACCTTGTACAGCAGTACTGCTGCATTTGTACAAGGTGGCTGATGTTTTCTCCTTGCCCACGTGGAACTCAACACGTACAAAATGTGTCTCTTTGAGACCATTCCACTGTCCCTGAGGTGTGACTTTCCTTTCTAATGATACGCAGCACCCCCCTTGGTAGCGCTTCCCGTCTTCTGACATCATTGGTTGGCTACTTGCGCCTGTTCGTCCGCCCTGCCTGAATAAAATGCTCCTCGTTGTCTTAATTATTTTGACTGCGAGGGTGTGATTGATGGGCACGAGCAGTGCATATCTTCGCCTGTCTTAACTCATCTCCTTCAGCCTTCTTCAGACTGTGCAGCCTCATGGCCGCGGCATGCAAGAAGGGATCAGCAGAGGCCGCCCAGTCTGAAGCAGGTGTAAGGACGTGTGTGAGCGGCCAAAATATTTACTGCTCAAGGCCACGAATCCCAGCACCGCAGTGTGGCTTTATGAAAAGACACTGTGGGTCTGGGATTTATGGCCATCGTTAACCGCACCGGCCAACATGAAATGATGTCATAAGATGGGCAGCGCTAACAGGGCATTGCCAAGGGATAACACAAGAGCGCAGACTCCTGTACAGCAAATAACAACGCTCAGGAAGCTGCTCCAAGCACCAAGGCGTTATTTTGGACACCTGTGCTGCGTCTCATCAAAAAACCAAGTCACGCATCCACTACAGTTTGACTGTAGAATGGGGTAAATTGTGTATGTCTTTCATTCAGCGTGTGCAAGTAGACAAATTAATAGAGCAACCTTTCACTTGTGCAGCATTAATACTGCACAAGGTGTGTCTCTTGTACTTTGTAACACCTGAGGGGGGGGTTAAAGGTTTCCTTTGAAATTGGTTCAACTAAGCTTCGGCCTACACTCTGCTCCTCTCCTCCTCCTCCTGCTTCAACACGGGCTCTAACATCGCTAGTTTTTGCCCGCAAGTGCTAGCTGCACAGAGAAAAACACACGCCATTGTGTTAGTGGGGTTCAGCAACGCCAGCTGTTCCCCCAGTGTGTAGCCGGCAAAGTGTCCTGCAAACGCAACGCAGACACAAAGCTGCCTCCAGTGCAGGCTTCGGCCTACACTCATCTCCCCCTGCTTACCCTTTGCTCCAACACCGCTAGTTGGGGCTCTAGGAAGACAATCTTTAATAGGCAAGGCAACGCATCCGGGTTCCAGCACCGCCAGCTGGTTCTCGGCAGTGTTTTTGTCACAGGTACTCCCTCGTGCCAAGCCTGGTTTCAGCACCGTCAGCTGTTTCCGGGTTGTGTCAAGCTCACTGAGACACCTATGCTTGCCTCGTCGTGGTGCGGTCGGGTTAGCCAACTCCAGGGTGCCTCCAGTTTAGGAGCTTCCTATGTGGGCTGCGTGAACTGGTAGTCAAGGCTGGTTCTGTAGTGCCAGTAGGCCCAGCTCCCCCTGTAGGACTGTTGGGGTTCGGTAACTGCGGCTGCCTCGCGGCCTAGCTGTTCTCTCCTCTCCTGTGGACCTTCGGGTCCACCACCTGGTTCCAGCACCGTCAGCTGGTTCCGGGCCGAGCCTTTGGCTTAGGTGCCTCCTCCTGGGTATCCGAGTTCCGCCAACGCCAGGCGGTCCTTGGTAGTGCTTTTAAGCGCGGGCACCTACAGCTTAGTAACCGGGTTCCAGCACCGTCAGCTGGTCCTCGGTCGTGCCATTGGCTCTTGCACACTGGGGCAACGCATCCGGGTTCCAGCACCGCCAGCTGGTTCTCGGCAGTGTTCTTGTCACAGGTACTCCCTCGTGCCAAGCCTGGTTTCAGCACCGTCAGCTGTTTCCGGGTTGTGTCAACTTCACTGAGACACCTATGCTTGCCTCGTCGTGGTGCGGTCGGGTTAGCCAACTCCAGGGTGCCTCCAGTTTAGGAGCTTCCTATGTGGGCTGCGTGAACTGGTAGTCAAGGCTGGTTCTGTAGTGCCAGTAGGCCCAGCTCCCCCTGTAGGACTGTTGGGGTTCGGTAACTGCGGCTGCCTCGCGGCCTAGCTGTTCTCTCCTCTCCTGTGGACCTTCGGGTCCACCACCTGGTTCCAGCACCGTCAGCTGGTTCCGGGCCGAGCCTTTGGCTTAGGTGCCTCCTCCTGGGTATCCGAGTTCCGCCAACGCCAGGCGGTCCTTGGTAGTGCTTTTAAGCGCGGGCACCTACAGCTTAGTAACCGGGTTCCAGCACCGTCAGCTGGTCCTCGGTCGTGCCATTGGCTCTTGCACACTGGGGCAACGCATCCGGGTTCCAGCACCGCCAGCTGGTTCTCGGCAGTGTTCTTGTCACAGGTACTCCCTCGTGCCAAGCCTGGTTTCAGCACCGTCAGCTGTTTCCGGGTTGTGTCAACTTCACTGAGACACCTATGCTTGCCTCGTCGTGGTGCGGTCGGGTTAGCCAACTCCAGGGTGCCTCCAGTTTAGGAGCTTCCTATGTGGGCTGCGTGAACTGGTAGTCAAGGCTGGTTCTGTAGTGCCAGTAGGCCCAGCTCCCCCTGTAGGACTGTTGGGGTTCGGTAACTGCGGCTGCCTCGCGGCCTAGCTGTTCTCTCCTCTCCTGTGGACCTTCGGGTCCACCACCTGGTTCCAGCACCGTCAGCTGGTTCCGGGCCGAGCCTTTGGCTTAGGTGCCTCCTCCTGGGTATCCGAGTTCCGCCAACGCCAGGCGGTCCTTGGTAGTGCTTTTAAGCGCGGGCACCTACAGCTTAGTAACCGGGTTCCAGCACCGTCAGCTGGTCCTCGGTCGTGCCATTGGCTCTTGCACACTGGGGCAACGCATCCGGGTTCCAGCACCGCCAGCTGGTTCTCGGCAGTGTTCTTGTCACAGGTACTCCCTCGTGCCAAGCCTGGTTTCAGCACCGTCAGCTGTTTCCGGGTTGTGTCAACTTCACTGAGACACCTATGCTTGCCTCGTCGTGGTGCGGTCGGGTTAGCCAACTCCAGGGTGCCTCCAGTTTAGGAGCTTCCTATGTGGGCTGCGTGAACTGGTAGTCAAGGCTGGTTCTGTAGTGCCAGTAGGCCCAGCTCCCCCTGTAGGACTGTTGGGGTTCGGTAACTGCGGCTGCCTCGCGGCCTAGCTGTTCTCTCCTCTCCTGTGGACCTTCGGGTCCACCACCTGGTTCCAGCACCGTCAGCTGGTTCCGGGCCGAGCCTTTGGCTTAGGTGCCTCCTCCTGGGTATCCGAGTTCCGCCAACGCCAGGCGGTCCTTGGTAGTGCTTTTAAGCGCGGGCACCTACAGCTTAGTAACCGGGTTCCAGCACCGTCAGCTGGTCCTCGGTCGTGCCATTGGCTCTTGCACACTGGGGCAACGCATCCGGGTTCCAGCACCGCCAGCTGGTTCTCGGCAGTGTTCTTGTCACAGGTACTCCCTCGTGCCAAGCCTGGTTTCAGCACCGTCAGCTGTTTCCGGGTTGTGTCAACTTCACTGAGACACCTATGCTTGCCTCGTCGTGGTGCGGTCGGGTTAGCCAACTCCAGGGTGCCTCCAGTTTAGGAGCTTCCTATGTGGGCTGCGTGAACTGGTAGTCAAGGCTGGTTCTGTAGTGCCAGTAGGCCCAGCTCCCCCTGTAGGACTGTTGGGGTTCGGTAACTGCGGCTGCCTCGCGGCCTAGCTGTTCTCTCCTCTCCTGTGGACCTTCGGGTCCACCACCTGGTTCCAGCACCGTCAGCTGGTTCCGGGCCGAGCCTTTGGCTTAGGTGCCTCCTCCTGGGTATCCGAGTTCCGCCAACGCCAGGCGGTCCTTGGTAGTGCTTTTAAGCGCGGGCACCTACAGCTTAGTAACCGGGTTCCAGCACCGTCAGCTGGTCCTCGGTCGTGCCATTGGCTCTTGCACACTGGGGCAACGCATCCGGGTTCCAGCACCGCCAGCTGGTTCTCGGCAGTGTTCTTGTCACAGGTACTCCCTCGTGCCAAGCCTGGTTTCAGCACCGTCAGCTGTTTCCGGGTTGTGTCAACTTCACTGAGACACCTATGCTTGCCTCGTCGTGGTGCGGTCGGGTTAGCCAACTCCAGGGTGCCTCCAGTTTAGGAGCTTCCTATGTGGGCTGCGTGAACTGGTAGTCAAGGCTGGTTCTGTAGTGCCAGTAGGCCCAGCTCCCCCTGTAGGACTGTTGGGGTTCGGTAACTGCGGCTGCCTCGCGGCCTAGCTGTTCTCTCCTCTCCTGTGGGCCTTGGGGTCCACCACCTGGTTCCAGCACCGTCAGCTGGTTCCGGGCCGAGCCTTTGGCTTAGGTGCCTCCTCCTGGGTATCCGAGTTCCGCCAACGCCAGGCGGTCCTTGGTAGTGCTTTTAAGCGCGGGCACCTACAGCTTAGTAACCGGGTTCCAGCACCGTCAGCTGGTCCTCGGTCGTGCCATTGGCTCTTGCACACTGGGGCAACGCATCCGGGTTCCAGCACCGCCAGCTGGTTCTCGGCAGTGTTTTTGTCACAGGTACTCCCTCGTGCCAAGCCTGGTTTCAGCACCGTCAGCTGTTTCCGGGTTGTGTCAAGCTCACTGAGACACCTATGCTTGCCTCGTCGTGGTGCGGTCGGGTTAGCCAACTCCAGGGTGCCTCCAGTTTAGGAGCTTCCTATGTGGGCTGCGTGAACTGGTAGTCAAGGCTGGTTCTGTAGTGCCAGTAGGCCCAGCTCCCCCTGTAGGACTGTTGGGGTTCGGTAACTGCGGCTGCCTCGCGGCCTAGCTGTTCTCTCCTCTCCTGTGGGCCTTGGGGTCCACCACCTGGTTCCAGCACCGTCAGCTGGTTCCGGGCCGAGCCTTTGGCTTAGGTGCCTCCTCCTGGGTATCCGAGTTCCGCCAACGCCAGGCGGTCCTTGGTAGTGCTTTTAAGCGCGGGCACCTACAGCTTAGTAACCGGGTTCCAGCACCGTCAGCTGGTCCTCGGTCGTGCCATTGGCTCTTGCACACTGGGGCAACGCATCCGGGTTCCAGCACCGCCAGCTGGTTCTCGGCAGTGTTTTTGTCACAGGTACTCCCTCGTGCCAAGCCTGGTTTCAGCACCGTCAGCTGTTTCCGGGTTGTGTCAAGCTCACTGAGACACCTATGCTTGCCTCGTCGTGGTGCGGTCGGGTTAGCCAACTCCAGGGTGCCTCCAGTTTAGGAGCTTCCTATGTGGGCTGCGTGAACTGGTAGTCAAGGCTGGTTCTGTAGTGCCAGTAGGCCCAGCTCCCCCTGTAGGACTGTTGGGGTTCGGTAACTGCGGCTGCCTCGCGGCCTAGCTGTTCTCTCCTCTCCTGTGGGCCTTGGGGTCCACCACCTGGTTCCAGCACCGTCAGCTGGTTCCGGGCCGAGCCTTTGGCTTAGGTGCCTCCTCCTGGGTATCCGAGTTCCGCCAACGCCAGGCGGTCCTTGGTAGTGCTTTTAAGCGCGGGCACCTACAGCTTAGTAACCGGGTTCCAGCACCGTCAGCTGGTCCTCGGTCGTGCCATTGGCTCTTGCACACTGGGGCAACGCATCCGGGTTCCAGCACCGCCAGCTGGTTCTCGGCAGTGTTTTTGTCACAGGTACTCCCTCGTGCCAAGCCTGGTTTCAGCACCGTCAGCTGTTTCCGGGTTGTGTCAAGCTCACTGAGACACCTATGCTTGCCTCGTCGTGGTGCGGTCGGGTTAGCCAACTCCAGGGTGCCTCCAGTTTAGGAGCTTCCTATGTGGGCTGCGTGAACTGGTAGTCAAGGCTGGTTCTGTAGTGCCAGTAGGCCCAGCTCCCCCTGTAGGACTGTTGGGGTTCGGTAACTGCGGCTGCCTCGCGGCCTAGCTGTTCTCTCCTCTCCTGTGGGCCTTGGGGTCCACCACCTGGTTCCAGCACCGTCAGCTGGTTCCGGGCCGAGCCTTTGGCTTAGGTGCCTCCTCCTGGGTATCCGAGTTCCGCCAACGCCAGGCGGTCCTTGGTAGTGCTTTTAAGCGCGGGCACCTACAGCTTAGTAACCGGGTTCCAGCACCGTCAGCTGGTCCTCGGTCGTGCCATTGGCTCTTGCACACTGGGGCAACGCATCCGGGTTCCAGCACCGCCAGCTGGTTCTCAGCAGTGTTCTTGTCACAGGTACTCCCTCGTGCCAAGCCTGGTTTCAGCACCGTCAGCTGTTTCCGGGTTGTGTCAACTTCACTGAGACGCCTATGCTTGCCCCGTCGTGGTGCGGTCGAGTTAGCCAACTCCAGGGTGCCTCCAGTTTAGGAGCTTCCTATGTGGGCTGCGTGAACTGGTAGTCAAGGCTGGTTATGTAGTGCCAGTAGGCCCAGCTCCCCCTGTAGGACTGTTGGGGTTCGGTAACTGCGGCTGCCTCGCGGCCTAGCTGTTCTCTCCTCTCCTGTGGGCCTTCGGGTCCACCACCTGGTTCCAGCACCGTCAGCTGGTTCTCGGCAGTGTCTTTTGCTCTTGTACCTTCTGCTCCCCATCCTGGTTCCAGTACCGTCAGCTGGTTCCGGGCAGAGCCTTTGGCTTAGGTGCCTCCTTCTGGGTATCCAAGTTCCACCAACGTCAGGTGGTCCTTGGTAGTGCTTTCAGGCACGGGTACCTCCTGCTTAGTAACCGGGTTCCAGTAACGTCAGCTGGTCCTCGGTAGTTCCATTGGCTCTTGGACCTTCGGCTACCCATCCGGGTTCCAGTACCGTCAGCTGGTTCTCGGCAGTGTCTTTTGCTCTTGTACCTTCTGCTCCCCATCCTGGTTCCAGTAACGTCAGCTGGTTCCGGGCAGAGCCTTTGGCTTAGGTGCCTCCTTCTGGGTATCCGAGTTCCGTCAACGTCAGGCGGTCCTTGGTAGTGCTTTTTAGCACGGGTACCTCCTGCTTAGTAACCGGGTTCCAGTAACGTCAGCTGGTCCTCGGTAGTTCCATAGGCTCTTGAACCTTCGGGTAGCCATCCGAGTTCCAGTTCCATCAGCTGGTTCTTGGCATTTTCTCAGCCTTCTTGTACCTTCTGCTACATTTCCAAGTTGAAGACCCTAACGTCGACGACCCGGAAGACCACCACGATGACGACGACACGGAAGACCACCCCGATGACGACGACGACGACGGCGGAGATGACGACACTGGAGACGACGACCCTGGAGACGACAACATGGAAGACCGAGAAGCAGAAGAACAAGAGGCTGCAGAACAAAGAGCAGAAGAACATTAAGCATAAGACTTAATATCAGAGCAAAAGATATTATCTAAATTATATGCAGAAGAAGACTAAGCAGTGTATGGGGGTGAGTCCGTTCCTCCTCGTGGTGCCCCTGG
This sequence comes from Ranitomeya imitator, assembly GCF_032444005.1. NCBI lineage: Eukaryota > Metazoa > Chordata > Amphibia > Anura > Dendrobatidae > Ranitomeya > Ranitomeya imitator. Next base: position 19,169,506 of record NC_091287.1, read on the forward strand.
ATAAAGCCTGATGCTGCAGGCCAAACTGAACGCGGACAAATGTAACTTTTGTGACTGGCAGAACGGAAGGTGTAATCTTCAAACTTTTATAGATAACAACTACGGGAATGCCTGTCACAAATGAGAATATGATGAAGAAGTAGAATAGGAAGAATAATAACAGTGGAATAAAAAGAATATGTAGAATAAGAAGAATAATAATAGTTGAATAAAATGAATATGAAGAATGTAATAAAAAAAAAAAAATAGGTAGAAGATGAAGAAGAAGATGAATAAGGTGAAGAAGTTGATGTCAAAGATGCTGATGATGATGAAGATGAAAGTGTGGGAAAAGAAAAAAAAAAAGAAAAAAAAGAAGGGGAAGGGCGTGGAATAGTGAAACATCAATATCTGACAAAATAAAAAAAAAATTTACATAGTCAATATCTTTGTCACTCCGAACGTCTTAAAAAAAAACAAAAAACATGCTATTCTATTTGATTGGGATAAACCTCTATGACTTTAATGTCTCCGCCACCTCCCCAAATACATCCGGCATTATTCTTAGTTGTTTTCCTTCATGTAGAATGAACCTACAAGGAAAGAAAGGGTTTATTTTAATTCCGATATTTTGGTCCCATTGACTTGCATTGGGATCGGGTATCGGTATCGGCGATATCCGATATTTTTTGAATATCGGCCGATCCAAACCGATACCGATACTTTCCGATATCGGAAGGTATCGCTCAACACTAATCGCTGGGTGTCTTACTGCAGGTCTTAGGGTATGTGCACACGTTGCGGATTTTGCTGCGGACTTACAGCTGTTTTCCCTGAGTTTACAGTACCATGTAAACCTAAGGAAAACAAAATCCTCAGTGCACATGCTGCGGAAAAAAAAATGCGCAGAAACGTAGCGGTTTTTTCCGCAGCATGTCAATTCTTTGTGCGGATTCCGCAGCAGTTTACACCTGCTCCTCAATAGGAATCCGCAGGTGGAAAACCACAGGTGGAATCCGCACAAAAAATGCGGGTAATCCGCAGTGTATTTTACCTGCAGATTTTGCGGAAAAATCCGCACACGAATCTTCAACGTGTGCCCTTAGCCTTACCTCTCAGTGATCTGAAGAATGTAGCTCTGGATCTCAAGAACGGGAGCAAAACTCATCTATTTATTCCCTATAGGACTGGCGGACATAATGGAGAGCTGCACTTGGCTTTCTCCAACAGTCCCATAGACAATGAATTGAGCGGAGGTTGAGGATGCGCACCTTCATTGTACTCCATAGGGGGTGCTGTAGATCGCCATTATGGGGCTCCAGCAATCAGTATGTTACTCTCTATTCTGGGAATACTCAATAATAGAATGTACTGTTGGGATTTAAGGCAGTTCAACTAAAGCCAAGCAATGTGCTTTACCAGAGACAGACTGACGCTGAGCGACGTCCTCGGCCAGACAGACTGACGCAGAGCGACGTCCTAGTGTAGAGACAGACTGACGCTGAGCGACGTTCTGGTCCAGAGACAGACTGACGCTGAGCGACGTCCTAGTGTAGAGACAGACTGACGCTGAGCGACGTCCTAGTGTAGAGACAGACTGACGCTGAGCGACGTCCTAGTGTAGAGACAGACTGACGCTGAGCGACGTCCTAGTGTAGAGACAGACTGATGCTGAGCGACGTCCTAGTGTAGAGACAGACTGACACTGAGCGACGTCCTCGGCCAGAGACAGACTGACGCTGAGCGACGTCCTAGTGTAGAGACAGATGACGCTGAGCGACGTCCTAGTGTAGAGACAGACTGACGCTGAGCGACGTCCTAGTGTAGAGACAGACTGACGCTGAGCGACGTCCTCGGCCAGAGACAGACTGACGCTGAGCGACGTCCTGGTCCAGAGACAGACTGACGCTGAGCGACGTCCTAGTGTAGAGACAGACTGACGCTGAGCGACGTCCTAGTGTAGAGACAGACTGACACTGAGCGACGTCCTAGTGTAGAGACAGACTGACGCTGAGCGACGTCCTAGTGTAGAGACAGACTGACACTGAGCGATGTCCTCGGCCAGAGACAGACTGACGCTGAGCGACGTCCTAGTGTAGAGACAGATGACGCTGAGCAATGTCCTAGTGTAGAGACAGACTGACGCTGAGCGACGTCCTAGTGTAGAGACAGACTGACGCTGAGCGACGTCCTAGTGTAGAGACAGACTGACGCTGAGCGACGTCCTAGTCCAGAGACAGACTGACGCTGAGCGACGTCCTAGTGTAGAGACAGACTGACGCTGAGCAACGTCCTCGGCCAGAGACAGACTGACGCTGAGTGACGTCCTAGTGTAGAGACAGACTGACGCTGAGCGACGTCCTAGTGTAGACAGACGCTGAGCGACGTCCTAGTGTAGACAGACTGACGCTGAGCGACGTCCTAGTGTAGAGACAGACTGACGCTGAGCGACATCCTAGTGTAGAGACAGACTGACACTGAGCGACGTCCTAGTGTAGAGACAGACTGACGCTGAGCGATGTCCTCGGCCAGAGACAGACTGACGCTGAGCGACGTCCTCGGCCAGAGACAGACTGACGCTGAGCGACGTCCTAGTGTAGAGACAGACTGACGCTGAGCGACGTCCTCGGCCAGAGACAGACGCTGAGCGACGTCCTCGGCCAGAGACAGACTGACGCTGAGCGACGTCCTAGTGTAGAGACAGACTGACGCTGAGCGACGTCCTCGGCCAGAGACAGACTGACGCTGAGCGACGTCCTCGGCCAGAGACAGACTGACGCTGAGCGACGTCCTAGTGTAGAGACAGACTGACGCTGAGCGACGTCCTAGTGTAGACAGACGCTGAGCGACATCCTAGTGTAGACAGACTGACGCTGAGCGACGTCCTAGTGTAGACAGACTGACGCTGAGCGACGTCCTAGTGTAGACAGATTGACGCTGAGTGACGTCCTCGGCCAGAGACAGACTGACGCTGAGCGACGTCCTAGTGTAGAGACAGACTGACACTGAGCGACGTCCTAGTGTAGAGACAGACTGACGCTGAGCGACGTCCTCGGCCAGAGACACTGACGCTGAGTGACGTCCTAGTGTAGAGACAGACTGACGTCCTAGTGTAGAGACAGACTGACACTGAGCGACGTCCTAGTGTAGAGACAGACTGACGCTGAGCGACGTCCTCGGCCAGAGACAGACTGACGCTGAGCGACGTCCTCGGCCAGAGACAGACTGACGCTGAGCGACGTCCTCGGCCAGAGACAGACTGACGCTGAGCGACGTCCTAGTGTAGGCAGACGCTGAGCGACGTCCTAGTGTAGACAGACTGATGCTGAGCGACGTCCTAGTGTAGACAGACTGACGCTGAGCGACGTCCTAGTGTAGAGACAGACTGATGCTGAGTGACGTCCTCGGCCAGAGACAGACTGACGCTGAGTGACGTCCTAGTGTAGAGACAGACTGACGCTGAGCGACGTCCTAGTGTAGAGACAGACTGACGCTGAGTGACGTCCTAGTGTAGATAGACTGACGCTGAGCGACGTCCTAGTGTAGACAGACTGACGCTGAGCGACGTCCTAGTGTAGAGACAGACTGACGCTGAGCGACGTCCTCAGCCAGAGACAGACTGACGCTGAGCGACGTCCTAGTGTAGAGACAGACTGACGCTGAGCGACATCCTTGGCCAGAGACAGACTGACGCTGAGCGACGTCCTAGTCCAGAGACAGACTGACGCTGAGCGACGTCCTGGTCCAGAGACAGACTGACGCTGAGCGACGTCCTAGTCCAGAGACAGACTGACGCTGAGCGACGTCCTAGTGTAGACAGGCTGACGCTGAGCGACGTCCTCGGCCAGAGACACTGACGCTGAGTGACGTCCTAGTGTAGAGACAGACTGACGCTGAGCGACGTCCTAGTGTAGAGACAGACTGACACTGAGCGACGTCCTAGTGTAGAGACAGACTGACGCTGAGCGACGTCCTCGGCCAGAGACAGACTGACGCTGAGCGACGTCCTCGGCCAGAGACAGACTGACGCTGAGCGACGTCCTCGGCCAGAGACAGACTGACGCTGAGCGACGTCCTAGTGTAGACAGACGCTGAGCGACGTCCTAGTGTAGACAGACTGATGCTGAGCGACGTCCTAGTGTAGACAGACTGATGCTGAGCGACGTCCTAGTGTAGACAGACTGATGCTGAGCGACGTCCTAGTGTAGACTGACTGACGCTGAGCGACGTCCTAGTGTAGAGACAGACTGACGCTGAGCGACGTCCTCGGCCAGAGACAGACTGACGCTGAGTGACGTCCTAGTGTAGAGACAGACTGACGCTGAGCGACGTCCTAGTGTAGAGACAGACTGACGCTGAGTGACGTCCTAGTGTAGACAGACTGACGCTGAGCGACGTCCTAGTGTAGACAGACTGACACTGAGCGACGTCCTAGTGTAGAGACAGACTGACGCTGAGCGACGTCCTCAGCCAGAGACAGACTGACGCTGAGCGACGTCCTAGTGTAGAGACAGACTGACACTGAGCGACGTCCTAGTGTAGAGACAGACTGACGCTGAGCGACATCCTTGGCCAGAGACAGACTGACGCTGAGCGACGTCCTAGTCCAGAGACAGATGACGCTGAGCGACGTCCTAGTGTAGAGACAGACTGACGCTGAGCGACATCCTTGGCCAGAGACAGACTGACGCTGAGCGACGTCCTGGTCCAGAGACAGGCTGACGCTGAGCGACGTCCTAGTGTAGAGACAGACTGACGCTGAGCGACGTCCTAGTCCAGAGACAGGCTGACGCTGAGCGACGTCCTAGTGTAGACAGACTGATGCTGAGCGACGTCCTAGTGTAGACAGGCTGACGCTGAGCGACGTCCTAGTGTAGACAGGCTGACGCTGAGCGACGTCCTAGTGTAGAGACAGACTGGATGTGAGCGGAGTAAGAAGCAGGAATCAATTCCCCACAGACCAGATGTTTAATTGATAAGATGTGCAAAAAAGCTCCGAGATCCTCAAGGACATCCTCGTCCTCCTCATCACCTAGGAGGAGGCACGTGTCATGAGAGCGAAGGAGCCGCTGCTTAAAGAGGCCGTCCGGTCACATTATTGCAGGACAAGATAGTCCTCTAGATTCTATGTATTGACTCTGTTACATCCAGAGCTGCATTCACAATTCTGCTCAAATCTCGTCCCCCTCCTGCTTGTTCAGTGTCTATAAAGATCATCTGCTACATTGCACTGAAGGAGATGGAGTCGTCCCTCCCAACAGACAGAGGGGCAGAAGCCTCCATCTCCCCCCATGTACCTACACCCAGAGCTGTATTCATAATCCTGAAAGTTGAAGGAGCTCTAACCGGTCATGGTCAGCCCCTGCTGGTTCATGTTCTGCGTGGACAGAAAAGTAATAATCCCAGCCAGCACTGCACTGCACCCTCCATCTGCCATCGTGCACGTTTGCTTCCCAGCTGATTTTGAGAACTATGATCCCTTTAAGAAATGTATCCGCCATTCCCATGTATAATACCGTATATTGTTCTCCGTTATCAGGCAGTCTAATTCAGTAAGTGTTAAAAATTGAAGAAGGTCGGACTGCAGCACAGGGGAATTCTCACTATTGCTCCCTGTTATCAGCCACGTCAGACTGACCGGGACCCTGCATAGAGGACAGGCAGCATATTCTACTGCCACATTCTGCATTCTAGAAGAGGAAAGATCTAGACATTTTATTGCTCTCTGTTATCATGATAAAAACGTCCTCGGCCCGTGATCACAATTCAATTTGCTTTATTGACAATTAAGTCCCGGAAGCTTGAGGTATAAAACAGTCCAGTGTCGGCCGCTCGGGTCTATTTCTTCGCTTGTCCGTCCAGCAAATCCTTTGCTTCGTTAATCTTGGCCGCGATATACGGAGATCCGCCTGGAAAATAGGGAGACGGGCGTATGTAAAACGCAAAGGAAGGACAGACAACAGCCAATCACACTGCACAAATGAGCGACTTCTGCGTCCCCATGACAACTCTGCCTGTCACTAGGAAGTGGTGAAGCTGCAGATTACCATCCAGATCTGCATCGCAGAGGAGAGAACTCCACACAATGTACCAAGACAAGAAGTGTTACCATAGGGTCACAAACATGATTGAATGACAGGCTTCAGGCCCTACATTCTGCACCAACCCCGTATTGTCACGCACATCCATTTCTGTGCACCCATGATAACACTTCCTGTCATCAATGCCCACACATTATGCACACACAGCAGCCACTATTAATGGTAGCTATCAGCCACACACACCGTCCCTGTGACAGGAAGTGTTATCATAAGGACACAGGTGAAGATTGGCTTCAGATCAGTCATTACAGCAGCACATTCCCATTGTTAGAGTTCATCCTCTGTACATTCAAAAAGATTTTAATAAAAATATTCCTTTAGTCTGGAAATTAGGCTTCTGGATTATCAGACAAGTCTCGCATGGAAAAGGTCGTAGATGTCAGAATTTTTGGATTATCAGATGCCAAATCAAACCTTTTGAGAGAGCTAGTTTTCAGGGGGGGTTCCGCCAATTTTTTTTTTTTTGCAGGGACAAGATGCAGTTCTACATTATTTTACTGTATAAAGGACTTACTGCACTGGAAAAAAAAATCCAAGTAAAATGGTAAAAACTAAATTGCAGTTTTTTATTTCCGCAGAGCAGTGTAGTTTACTAGTGAAAGATCATACTGGCAGTTAAAAAAAAAAAAATATTCTCCTCTTTGTACATAAAAATAAAAATCTGAGACCAAGAACTTTTCTTTTATCCTTTATTGGAGGTGCGTCCGGCCTCGTGTTTTGCTCGGTGACCTGAACCTTTTGTTACTATTTTTGGGGTTAATTTGATGTTTAGATCTTTTTTTTTTTCGATTTTTTTTTTTGTGAAGGGTGCGGTGACTTAAAAAAATGCAATTCTAGCTTTTCACTATATTATTTCAAGCAGATTACTGTCTGGGTTACTTTCTTTTTATTTTCATAGTGATTCCAAACATGTATATTTTAAGTACTGAAGTATTTTGGATAGGAAAAGTAGTATTTTTTTTTTTAATATATATCTTTTTAGTATAATTTAATTATATTTCACGTTAAAAAACAAATTGCCTCCCAGGGTAATTGACCGGCGTTTAATAACTTAAAAAGGGAAGGAAGAGGGTGAAAGCAGAGGGCGCCTGATTGTGTCTACGGTAGGTGATGAAGCCATTAAATGCCGCAGTCAGTCAGTGTAAGGCACTGGCATCTAAATGGTTAAGCAGCAGTGATCGGAGCTCTCTGTGATCGCTGCTGGATATACAAACAATGGAACGGTTTCGGGGCGGGCGCGGGAAGGGGATTAGGGACCGCCACACGTGCGTTTACCTTTGTCGGGGTGATTGAGCAGCATGATCCGCCTGTGAGCTTCCCGGATCTTCAGTTTATTTGCCGTGGGGCTACAAGAAAACAGATGGGAGTCAACGCCAGCACGGAGAAGTCACCAACCACCATTTTTCCTCCACTTGTAAGATCTCCGCTTGCTTTCAGTGAATTTGGACACTAGTTTGAATTTAACACGTTCTCCCGCCACAGCTGAGGGTTTGCTCCAATTGTATCCAGTCTACACCATCCCTTAATGTATGGCTGGCGCCTACCTCACTCCGAGGACCAGTGCAGCTTCCCTTTTGGTCATTTTGGGTTCAAATCCACCTTTGTAATAACCGGCAAATGCCTAAAAGGAGAAGAAAGATTCATTTACTTCCCGAAAAAAATAAAAATTATCAAAAAGGGGTTGTTGTTGTAGTCGTCTCAGGACAGATCTGTGCGAGAGGAGAAATGAACCACACAGGGGAATGTATGCCACCAGCTCCAGACCTTGTCACCTAACATGACCATGTGCATGATGCCAGGACGCAGGGTAGATCTCTTACCGACTGGGGCAGGGTCTGGATCGCCTGCTTGACCTGAGGCTCCAGGTGTTTGAAGGCCTGCAGCGCGTACCGGCCTGGAGACAAGAAAGACACGGACTCAGATGTCATGTAATATATTATTATAATCCGGAGGAGGAGCTTCGCGCTTCCATATGTTTATCACACGGCCGCTTTCCTCCGGAAACACCTGTCCACAGAACATGTATTGCTGCTCAGCCTCAATGGAGCTGTAATACCAGACACGACCCAAGGGCACGGGTGGCGCTGTTTCTGGAAGATAGCAGCCATGTTCCTGTACAATGCATTTATTCAACTTGAATTCCTGTATCAGTGTGTTCGGTACCTGCAAATCCCGCCACTGCAATGGTGAGACCGGCTGCGATCAAGGAGCTTGCCTGGGGAGAAAAAAAAAAACAAACAAGAAACGTTTACCTGCTGTGTTTTAGGATAATGGATCAATATCAGATCGGTGCGACTCCTCCACAAATCAGCCGTTTGCAGCCAACATAGCACAGCTCCGTCTAGTGGATGTTCTCGGTACTGCAGCTCAGATCACATTCACTTCTGTAGGAGCTGATTGAGCTGCAGGACCGACTGCGGCCACTATACAGTGTACATCCAAACAACTGAATTCATGGTGCCGGAGGGGCCTCACTCTGCCCTGCGGGGAGGGGGAAGAGAGTGTCCATTCCAAGCCCCCTCAGCCCCATGCGGATGGTGGTATAGAGGCAAGGTGTCAGCGGCGTTTGATCCACTTGGCTCATAGGCGATATTGCAATATTACACTGTGTTGTAAAAGTGATCACGGGTTCATGTCCCCACAGAAACCAATAAAATGGGGGGAAAAGGAATACAAAATTAATTAAATTTCACATCATCCTCTTTTTTCCCCAAAAGAGAAATACAATTTAAAAGAAACAACACTTGGCATCGCATCGTCAAAGGGTCAGAACTAATAAAGCATCAGAATATTTATCTAATATGGTGAACTGCAGAGGGGTGACACCACAGCATCCTCCCCAGCACCAGTGCCCGGGGGCAGAGGGGCGACACCACAGCATCCTCCCCAGTGCTCGGGGGCAGAGGGGTGACACCACAGCATCCTCCCCAGTGCCCGGGGGCAGAGAGGCGACACCACAGCATCCTCCCCAGTGCCCGGGGGCAGAGGGGCGACACCACAGCATCCTCCCCAGTGCCCGGGGGCAGAGGGGTGACACCACAGCATCCTCCCCAGTGCCCGGGGGCAGAGGGGCGACACCACAGCATCCTCCCCAGTGCCCGGGGGCAGAGGGGCGACACCACAGCATCCTCCCCAGTGCCCGGGGGCAGAGGGGTGACACCACAGCATCCTCCCCAGTGCCCGGGGGCAGAGGGGCGACACCACAGCATCCTCCCCAGTGCCCGGGGGCAGAGGGGCGACACCACAGCATCCTCCCCAGTGCCCGGGGGCAGAGGGGCGACACCACAGCATCCTCCCCAGTGCCCGGGGGCAGAGGGGCGACACCACAGCATCCTTCCCAGTGCCCGGGGGCAGAGAGGTGACACCACAGCATCCTCCCCAGCACCAGTGCCCGGGGGCAGAGGGGTGACACCACAGCATCCTCCCCAGTGCCCGGGGGCAGAGAGGTGACACCACAGCATCCTCCCCAGCACCAGTGCCCGGGGGCAGAGGGGTGACACCACAGCATCCTCCCCAGCACCAGTGCCCGGGGGCAGAGGGGTGACACCACAGCATCCTCCCCAGTGCCCGGGGGCAGAGAGGTGACACCACAGCATCCTCCCCAGCACCAGTGCCCGGGGGCAGAGTGGTGACACCACAGCATCCTCCCCAGTGCCCGGGGGCAGAGAGGTGACACCACAGCATCCTCCCCAGCACCAGTGCCCGGGGGCAGAGGGGTGTCACCACAGCATCCTCCCCAGTGCCCGGGGGCAGAGGGGTGTCACCACAGCATCCTCCCCAGTGCCCGGGGGCAGAGGGGTGACACCACAGCATCCTCCCCAGCACCAGTGCCCGGGGCAGAGGTGTGACACCACAGCATCCTCCCCAGCACCAGTGCCCGGGGGCAGAGGGGTGTCACCACAGCATCCTCCCCAGTGCCCGGGGCAGAGGGGTGACACCACAGCATCCTCCCCAGCACCGGTGCCCGGGGGCAGAGGGGTGTCACCACAGCATCCTCCCCAGTGCCCGGGGCAGAGGGGTGTCACCACAGCATCCTCCCCAGTGCCCAGGGCAGAGGGGTGTCACCACAGCATCCTCCCCAGTGCCCGGGGCAGAGGGGTGTCACCACAGCATCCTCCCCAGTGCCCGGGGGCAGAGGGGTGACACCACAGCATCCTCCCCAGCACCAGTGCCCGGGGGCAGAGGGGAGACACCACAGCATCCTCCCCAGCACCAGTGCCCGGGGGCAGAGGGGAGACACCACAGCATCCTCCCCAGCACCAGTGCCCGGGGGCAGAGGGGAGACACCACAGCATCCTCCCCAGCACCAGTGCCCGGGGGCAGAGGGGTGACACCACAGCATCCTCCCCAGCACCAGTGCCCGGGGGCAGAGGGGTGACACCACAGCATCCTCCCCAGCACCAGTGCCCGGGGGCAGAGGGGTGACACCACAGCATCCTCCCCAGTGCCCGGGGCAGAGGGGTGACACCACAGCATCCTCCCCAGTGCCCGGGGCAGAGGGGTGACACCACAGCATCCTCCCCAGCACCAGTGCCCGGGGGCAGAGGGGTGACACCACAGCATCCTCCCCAGCACCAGTGCCCGGGGGCAGAGGGGAGACACCACAGCATCCTCCCCAGCACCAGTGCCCGGGGGCAGAGGGGTGACACCACAGCATCCTCCCCAGTGCCCGGGGCAGAGGGGTGACACCACAGCATCCTCCCCAGTGCCCGGGGCAGAGGGGTGTCACCACAGCATCCTCCCCAGTGCCCGGGGGCAGAGGGGTGACACCACAGCATCCTCCCCAGTGCCCGGGGGCAGAGGGGTGACACCACAGCATCCTCCCCAGTGCCCGGGGGCAGAGGGGTGACACCACAGCATCCTCCCCAGTGCCCGGGGGCAGAGGGGTGACACCACAGCATCCTCCCCAGTGCCCGGGGGCAGAGGGGTGACACCACAGCATCCTCCCCAGTGCCCGGGGCAGAGGGGTGTCACCACAGCATCCTCCCCAGTGCCCGGGGCAGAGGGGTGTCACCACAGCATCCTCCCCAGTGCCCGGGGCAGAGGGGTGACACCACAGCATCCTCCCCAGTGCCCGGGGGCAGAGGGGTGACACCACAGCATCCTCCCCAGTGCCCGGAGGCAGAGGGGTGTCACCACAGCATCCTCCCCAGTGCCCGGGGGCAGAGGGGTGACACCACAGCATCCTCCCCAGTGCCCGGGGGCAGAGGGGTGACACCACAGCATCCTCCCCAGTGCCCGGGGGCAGAGGGGTGACACCACAGCATCCTCCCCAGTGCCCGGGGGCAGAGGGGTGACACCACAGCATCCTCCCCAGTGCCCGGGGGCAGAGGGGTGACACCACAGCATCCTCCCCAGTGCCCGGGGGCAGAGGGGTGTCACCACAGCATCCTCCCCAGTGCCCGGGGGCAGAGGGGTGACACCACAGCATCCTCCCCAGTGCCCGGGGGCAGAGGGGTGACACCACAGCATCCTCCCCAGTGCCCGGGGGCAGAGGGGTGACACCACAGCATCCTCCCCAGCACCGGTGCCCGGGGGCAGAGGGGTGACACCACAGCATCCTCCCCAGTGCCCGGGGGCAGAGGGGTGACACCACAGCATCCTCCCCAGCACCAGTGCCCGGGGCAGAGGGGTGACACCACAGCATCCTCCCCAGTGCCCGGGGCAGAGGGGTGACACCACAGCATCCTCCCCAGTGCCCGGGGGCAGAGGGGTGACACCACAGCATCCTCCCCAGTGCCCGGGGGCAGAGGGGTGACACCACAGCATCCTCCCCAGTGCCCGGGGGCAGAGGGGTGACACCACAGCATCCTCCCCAGTGCCCGGGGGCAGAGGGGTGACACCACAGCATCCTCCCCAGTGCCCGGGGGCAGAGGGGTGACACCACAGCATCCTCCCCAGTGCCCGGGGGCAGAGGGGTGACACCACAGCATCCTCCCCAGTGCCCGGGGGCAGAGGGGTGACACCACAGCATCCTCCCCAGTGCCCGGGGGCAGAGGGGTGACACCACAGCATCCTCCCCAGCACCAGTGCCCGGGGGCAGAGGGGTGTCACCACAGCATCCTCCCCAGCACCAGTGCCCGGGGGCAGAGGGGTGACACCACAGCATCCTCCCCAGTGCCCGGGGCAGAGGGGTGTCACCACAGCATCCTCCCCAGCACCAGTGCCCGGGGGCAGAGGGGTGTCACCACAGCATCCTCCCCAGTGCCCGGGGGCAGAGGGGTGACACCACAGCATCCTCCCCAGTGCCCGGGGGCAGAGGGGTGACACCACAGCATCCTCCCCAGCACCAGTGCCCGGGGGCAGAGGGGTGTCACCACAGCATCCTCCCCAGCACCAGTGCCCGGGGGCAGAGGGGTGACACCACAGCATCCTCCCCAGTGCCCGGGGGCAGAGGGGTGACACCACAGCATCCTCCCCAGCACCAGTGCCCGGGGGCAGAGGGGTGACACCACAGCATCCTCCCCAGTGCCCGGGGGCAGAGGGGTGACACCACAGCATCCTCCCCAGCACCAGTGCCCGGGGGCAGAGGGGTGACACCACAGCATCCTCCCCAGTGCCCGGGGGCAGAGAGGTGACACCACAGCATCCTCCCCAGTGCCCGGGGGCAGAGGGGTGACACCACAGCATCCTCCCCAGTGCCCGGGGGCAGAGGGGTGTCACCACAGCATCCTCCCCAGCACCAGTGCCCGGGGGCAGAGGGGTGACACCACAGCATCCTCCCCAGTGCCCGGGGCAGAGGGGTGACACCACAGCATCCTCCCCAGTGCCCGGGGGCAGAGGGGTGACACCACAGCATCCTCCCCAGTGCCCGGGGCAGAGGGGCGACACCACAGCATCCTCCCCAGTGCCCGGGGGCAGAGAGGTGACACCACAGCATCCTCCCCAGTGCCCGGGGGCAGAGGGGTGACACCACAGCATCCTCCCCAGTGCCCGGGGGCAGAGGGGTGACACCACAGCATCCTCCCCAGCACCAGTGCACAGGCTTTTATCACAGGATTAAACGTTCTCCTTCGCTGACAGCAAGCAGAGATTATGGGGGGGGGAACACAAGATAATTGACAGCTCAGAGCACACAGGTCATGTGACCACATGGGGACACGTGACCACCTGTGTGACAATGTCAGCTACAGAGACACGTGACCTGTCCATGGCGCCTTCCCTGCACCGCAGCCGAGCCCAGTCCCTCCCGTCTCCTCACCATGCTGACAGGCGCTAAACGCACCGGAGCCGCAGCGTCACCGCCCGCACACCATGACCAGCAGGAGCCGCCGCACTTTGCGCCCGAAGCACCTCCCTTTCCGTCACTAACCCCGCCCACTGTATGGGACAGTTAAAAAGTCAAGGTTAGGTTGCGCCAAAAGATTTTTTTTTTTTTTTAAACTTTATTGTTCACAGACACACGGTCACGCATAGATAATTGTCAATCTGATCGCTCGGGATTGTGAGCGACTTTTCCTTCCTTATTGCGCTTTCCTATGGTGTCAATGGAAGAAGTGGGAAAGAGACGATTGTGGCAATCTGATCTGCGATGGAAGATAATGATGGTTATTTACTTACGGTTCATTTATCAAAGAAAAGGGAAAATAAATGTCTGACTATGAATGAGGAGCGTCCACGTGTGACTATGAATGAGAAGTGTGCACCTGTGACTGAATGAGGAGCGTGCACGTGTGATTATGAATGAGGAACGTGCACATGTGACTATGAGGAGCGTGCACGTGTGACTATGAATGATGAGCGAGCACGTGTGACTATGAATGAGGAGCGTGCACATGTGACTATGAATGAGGAGCGTGCACGTGTGACTATGAATGAGGAGCGTGCACGTGTGACTATGAATGATGAGCGAGCACGTGTGACTATGAATGAGAAGTGTGCACGTGTGACTATGAATGAGAAGTGTGCACGGTTGACTATGAATGAGGAGCGTGCACGTGTGACTGAATGAGGAGCGTGCATGTGTGATTATGAATGATGAGCGAGCACGGTTGACTATGAATGAGGAGCGTGCACGTGTGACTATGAATGAGGAGCGTGCATGTGTGACTATGAATGAGGAGCGTGCACGTGTGACTATGAATGATGAGCGTGCATGTGTGACTATGAATGATGAGCGAGCATGTGTGACTATGAATGAGGAGCGTGCACGGTTGACTATGAATGAGGAGCGTGCACGTGTGACTGAATGAGGAGCGTGCATGTGTGATTATGAATGATGAGCGAGCACGGTTGACTATGAATGAGGAGCGTGCACGTGTGACTATGAATGAGGAGCGTGCATGTGTGACTATGAATGAGGAGCGTGCACGTGTGACTATGAATGATGAGCGTGCATGTGTGACTATGAATGATGAGCGAGCATGTGTGACTATGAATGATGAGCGTGCACGTGTGACTATGAATGAGGAGCGTGCATGTGTGATTATGAATGAGGAGCGTGCACGTGTGACTATGAATGAGGAGCGTGCACGTGTGACTATGAATGAGGAGCGTGCACGTGTGACTGAATGAGGAGTGTGCACGTGTGACTGAATGAGGAGTGTGCACGTGTGACTGAGGAGTGTGCATGTGTGACTATGAATGAGGAGCGTGCATGTGTGACTGAATGAGGAGCGTGCACGTGTGACTGAATGAGGAGTGTGCACGTATGACTATGAATGAGGAGCGTGCACGTGTGACTGAATGAGGAGTGTGCACGTGTGACTGAATGAGGAGTGTGCACGTGTGACTATGAATGAGGAGCGTGCACGTGTGACTGAATGAGGAGTGTGCACGTGTGACTGAATGAGGAGTGTGCATGTGTGACTATGAATGAGGAGCGTGCATGTGTGACTATGAATGAGGAGCGTGCACGTGTGACTGAATGAGGAGTGCACGTGTGACTATGAATGAGAAGCGTGCACGTATGACTATGAATGAGGAGCGTGCACGTGTGACTGAATGAGGAGTGTGCACGTGTGACTATGAATGAGGAGCATGCACGTGTGACTATGAATGAGGAGCGTGCACGTGTGACTATGACTGAGGAGCATGCACGTGTGACTATGAGGAGCGTGCACGTGTGACTATGAATGAGGAGCGTGCACGTGTGACTGAAGAGCGTGCACGTGTGACTGAATGAGGAGGGGTGCACGTGTGACTGAATGAGGAGCGTGCACGTATGACTGAATGAAGAGCGTGCACGTGTCACTGAATGAGGAGCGTGCATGTGTGACTGAATGAAGAGTGTGTACGTGTAAATGAATGAGGAGCCTGCACGTGTGACTGAATGAGGAGCGTGCATGTGTGACTGAATGAGGAGTGTTCACGTGTGACTGAATGAGGAGTGTTCACGTGTGACTGAATGAGGAGCGTGCACGTGTGACAATGAGGAGCGTGCACGTGTCACTGAATGGGGAGCGTGCACGTGTGACTGAATGAAGAGTGTGTACGTGTAAATGAATGAGGAGCGTGCACGTGTGACTGAATGAGGAGTGTTCACGTGTGACTGAATGAGGAGTGTTCATGTGTGACTGAATGAGGAGCGTGCACGTGTGACTGAATGGGGAGCGTGCACGTGTGACTGAATGAGGAGTGTGCACGTGTGACTATGAATGAGGAGCGTGCACGTGTGACTATGAATGAGGAGCGTGCACGTGTGACTGAATGAGCGTGCACGTGTGACTGAATGAGGAGTGTGCACGTGTGACTATGAATGAGGAGCGTGCACGTGTGACTGAATGAGGAGTGTGCACGTGTGACTATGAATGAGGAGCGTGCACGTGTGACTATGAATGAGGAGCGTGCACGTGTGACTATGAATGAGGAGCGTGCACGTGTGACTGAATGAAGAGCGTGCACGTGTGACTGAATGAGGAGCATGCACGTGTGACTGAATGAAGAGTGCACGTGTCACTGAATGAGGAGCGTGCACGTGTGACTATGAATGAGGAGCGTGCACGTGTGACTATGAATGAGCGTGCACGTGTGACTATGAATGAGGAGCGTGCACGTGTGACTGAATGAAGAGCGTGCACGTGTGACTGAATGAGGAGCGTGCACGTATGACTGAATGAAGAGCGTGCACGTGTGACTGAATGAGGAGTGTGCACGTATGACTGAATGAAGAGCGTGCATGTGTGACTGAATGAGGAGCGTGCACGTGTGACTGAATGAGGAGTGTTCACGTGTGACTGAATGAGGAGCGTGCACGTGTGACTGAATGAGGAGCGTGCACGTGTCACTGAATGGGGAGCGTGCACGTGTGACTGAATGAAGAGTGTGTACGTGTAAATGAATGAGGAGCGTGCACATGTGACTGAATGAGGAGCGTGCATGTGTGACTGAATGAGGAGTGTTCACGTGTGACTGAATGAGGAGTGTTCACGTGTGACTGAATGAGGAGCGTGCACGTGTGACTGAATGAGGAGCGTGCACGTGTCACTGAATGGGGAGCGTGCACGTGTGACTGAATGAAGAGTGTGTACGTGTAAATGAATGAGGAGCGTGCACGTGTGACTGAATGAGGAGTGTTCACGTGTGACTGAATGAGGAGTGTTCATGTGTGACTGAATGAGGAGCGTGCACGTGTGACTGAATGGGGAGCGTGCACGTGTGACTGAATGAGGAGTGTGCACGTGTGACTATGAATGAGGAGCGTGCACTTGTGACTATGAATGAGGAGCGTGCACGTGTGACTGAATGAGCGTGCACGTGTGACTGAATGAGGAGTGTGCACGTGTGACTATGAATGAGGAGCGTGCACGTGTGACTGAATGAGGAGTGTGCACGTGTGACTATGAATGAGGAGCGTGCACGTGTGACTATGAATGAGGAGCGTGCACGTGTGACTATGAATGAGGAGCGTGCACGTGTGACTGAATGAAGAGCGTGCACGTGTGACTGAATGAGGAGCATGCACGTGTGACTGAATGAAGAGTGTGCACGTGTCACTGAATGAGGAGCGTGCACGTGTGACTATGAATGAGGAGCGTGCACGTGTGACTATGAATGAGCGTGCACGTGTGACTATGAATGAGGAGCGTGCACGTGTGACTGAATGAAGAGCGTGCACGTGTGACTGAATGAGGAGCGTGCACGTATGACTGAATGAAGAGCGTGCACGTGTGACTGAATGAGGAGTGTGCACGTATGACTGAATGAAGAGCGTGCATGTGTGACTGAATGAGGAGCGTGCACGTGTGACTGAATGAGGAGTGTTCACGTGTGACTGAATGAGGAGTGTTCACGTGTGACTGAATGAGGAGCGTGCACGTGTGACTGAATGAGGAGCGTGCACGTGTCACTGAATGGGGAGCGTGCACGTGTGACTGAATGAAGAGTGTGTACGTGTAAATGAATGAGGAGCGTGCACGTGTGACTGAATGAGGAGTGTTCACGTGTGACTGAATGAGGAGTGTGCACGTATGACTGAATGAAGAGCGTGCACGTTTCACTGAATGGGGAGCGTGCACGTGTGACTGAATGAGGAGTGTGCACGTGTGACTATGAATGAGGAGCGTGCACGTGTGACTATGAATGAGGAGCGTGCACGTGTGACTATGAATGAGCGTGCACGTGTGACTGAATGAGGAGTGTGCACGTGTGACTATGAATGAGGAGCGTGCACGTGTGACTGAATGAGGAGTGTGCACGTGTGACTATGAATGAGGAGCGTGCACGTGTGACTATGAATGAGGAGCGTGCACGTGTGACTGAATGAAGAGCGTGCACGTGTGACTGAATGAGGAGCGTGCACGTGTGACTGAATGAAGAGTGTGCACGTGTCACTGAATGAGGAGCGTGCACGTGTGACTATGAATGAGGAGCGTGCACGTGTGGCTATGAATGAGGAGCGTGCAAGTGTGACTATGAATGAGGAGCGTGCACGTGTGACTATGAATGAGGAGCGTGCACGTGTGACTGAATGAAGAGCGTGCACGTGTGACTGAATGAGGAGCGTGCACGTATGACTGAATGAAGAGCGTGCACGTGTGACTGAATGAGGAGTGTGCACGTATGACTGAATGAAGAGCGTGCATGTGTGACTGAATGAGGAGCGTGCACGTGTGACTGAATGAGGAGTGTTCACGTGTGACTGAATGAGGAGTGTTCACGTGTGACTGAATGAGGAGCGTGCACGTGTGACTGAATGAGGAGCGTGCACGTGTCACTGAATGGGGAGCGTGCACGTGTGACTGAATGAAGAGTGTGTACGTGTAAATGAATGAGGAGCGTGCACGTGTGACTGAATGAGGAGTGTTCACGTGTGACTGAATGAGGAGCGTGCACGTATGACTGAATGAAGAGCGTGCACGTTTCACTGATTGGGGAGCGTGCACGTGTGACTGAATGAGGAGTGTGCACGTGTGACTATGAATGAGGAGCGTGCACGTGTGACTATGAATGAGGAGCGTGCACGTGTGACTATGAATGAGCGTGCACGTGTGACTGAATGAGGAGTGTGCACGTGTGACTATGAATGAGGAGCGTGCGCGTGTGACTATGAATGAGCGTGCACGTGTGACTGAATGAGGAGTGTTCACGTGTGACTGAATGAGGAGCGTGCACGTATGACTGAAGAGCGTGCACGTGTCACTGAATGAGGAGCGTGCATGTGTGACTGAATGAAGAGTGTGTACGTGTAAATGAATGAGGAGCGTGCACGTGTGACTGAATGAGGAGCGTGCATGTGTGACTGAGGAGCGTGCACGTGTGACTGAATGAGGAGCGTGCACGTGTGACTGAATGAGGAGTGTTCACGTGTGACTGAATGAGGAGCGTGCACATGTGACTGAATGAGGAGCGTGCATGTGTGACTGAATGAGGAGCGTGCACGTGTGAATATGACTGAGGAGCGTGCACGTGTGACTGAATGAGGAGCGTGCACATGTGATTATGAATGAGGAGCGTGCATGAGTGACTGAGGAGCATGCACGTGTGACTGAATGAAGAGCGTGCATGTGTGACTGAGGAGTGTGCACGTGTGACTATGAATGATGAGCGTGCACGTGTCACTGAATGAGGAGCATGCATGTGTGGCTACAAATGAGCGTGCATGTGTGACTATGAATGAGGAGCGTGCACGTGTGACTGAATGAGGAGTGTTCACGTGTGACTGAATGAGGAGCGTGCACGTGTGACTGAATGAGGAGCGTGCACGTGTCACTGAATGGGGAGCGTGCACGTGTGACTGAATGAAGAGTGTGTACGTGTAAATGAATGAGGAGCGTGCACGTGTGACTGAATGAGGAGTGTTCACGTGTGACTGAATGAGGAGTGTTCATGTGTGACTGAATGAGGAGCGTGCACGTGTGACTGAATGGGGAGCGTGCACGTGTGACTGAATGAGGAGTGTGCACGTGTGACTATGAATGAGGAGCGTGCACTTGTGACTATGAATGAGGAGCGTGCACGTGTGACTGAATGAGGAGCGTGCACATGTGATTATGAATGAGGAGCGTGCATGTGTGACTGAGGAGCATGCACGTGTGACTGAATGAAGAGCGTGCATGTGTGACTGAGGAGTGTGCACGTGTGACTATGAATGATGAGCGTGCACGTGTCACTGAATGAGGAGCATGCATGTGTGGCTACAAATGAGCGTGCACGTGTGACTATGAATGAGGAGTGTTCACGTGTGACTGAATGAGGAGTGTTCACGTGTGACTGAATGAGGAGCGTGCACGTGTGACTGAATGAGGAGCGTGCACGTGTCACTGAATGGGGAGCGTGCACGTGTGACTGAATGAAGAGTGTGTACGTGTAAATGAATGAGGAGCGTGCACGTGTGACTATGAATGATGAGCGTGCACGTGTCACTGAATGAGGAGCATGCATGTGTGGCTACAAATGAGCGTGCACGTGTGACTATGAATGAGGAGTGTTCACGTGTGACTGAATGAGGAGTGTTCACGTGTGACTGAATGAGGAGTGTTCATGTGTGACTGAATGAGGAGCGTGCACGTGTGACTGAATGGGGAGCGTGCACGTGTGACTGAATGAGGAGTGTGCACGTGTGACTATGAATGAGGAGCGTGCACTTGTGACTATGAATGAGGAGCGTGCACGTGTGGCTATGAATGAGGAGCGTGCAAGTGTGACTATGAATGAGGAGCGTGCACGTGTGACTATGAATGAGGAGCGTGCACGTGTGACTGAATGAAGAGCGTGCACGTGTGACTGAATGAGGAGCGTGCACGTATGACTGAATGAAGAGCGTGCACGTGTGACTGAATGAGGAGTGTGCACGTATGACTGAATGAAGAGCGTGCATGTGTGACTGAATGAGGAGCGTGCACGTGTGACTGAATGAGGAGTGTTCACGTGTGACTGAATGAGGAGTGTTCACGTGTGACTGAATGAGGAGCATGCACGTGTGACTGAATGAGGAGCGTGCACGTGTCACTGAATGGGGAGCGTGCACGTGTGACTGAATGAAGAGTGTGTACGTGTAAATGAATGAGGAGCGTGCACGTGTGACTGAATGAGGAGTGTTCACGTGTGACTGAATGAGGAGCGTGCACGTATGACTGAATGAAGAGCGTGCACGTTTCACTGATTGGGGAGCGTGCACGTGTGACTGAATGAGGAGTGTGCACGTGTGACTATGAATGAGGAGCGTGCACGTGTGACTATGAATGAGGAGCGTGCACGTGTGACTATGAATGAGCGTGCACGTGTGACTGAATGAGGAGTGTGCACGTGTGACTATGAATGAGGAGCGTGCACGTGTGACTATGAATGAGCGTGCACGTGTGACTGAATGAGGAGTGTTCACGTGTGACTGAATGAGGAGCGTGCACGTATGACTGAAGAGCGTGCACGTGTCACTGAATGAGGAGCGTGCATGTGTGACTGAATGAAGAGTGTGTACGTGTAAATGAATGAGGAGCGTGCACGTGTGACTGAATGAGGAGCGTGCATGTGTGACTGAGGAGCGTGCACGTGTGACTGAATGAGGAGCGTGCACGTGTGACTGAATGAGGAGTGTTCACGTGTGACTGAATGAGGAGCGTGCACATGTGACTGAATGAGGAGCGTGCATGTGTGACTGAATGAGGAGCGTGCACGTGTGAATATGACTGAGGAGCATGCACGTGTGACTGAATGAGGAGCGTGCACATGTGATTATGAATGAGGAGCGTGCATGTGTGACTGAGGAGCATGCACGTGTGACTGAATGAAGAGCGTGCATGTGTGACTGAGGAGTGTGCACGTGTGACTATGAATGATGAGCGTGCACGTGTCACTGAATGAGGAGCATGCATGTGTGGCTACAAATGAGCGTGCACGTGTGACTATGAATGAGGAGAGTGCACGTGTGACTGAATGAAGAGCGTGCACGTGTGACTGAATGAGGAGCGTGCACGTATGACTGAATGAAGAGCGTGCACGTGTGACTGAATGAGGAGCGTGCACGTATGACTGAAGAGCGTGCACGTGTCACTGAATGAGGAGCGTGCATGTGTGACTGAATGAAGAGTGTGTACGTGTAAATGAATGAGGAGCGTGCACGTGTGACTGAATGAGGAGCGTGCATGTGTGACTGAGGAGCGTGCACGTGTGACTGAATGAGGAGCGTGCACGTGTGACTGAATGAGGAGTGTTCACGTGTGACTGAATGAGGAGCGTGCACATGTGACTGAGGAGCGTGCATGTGTGACTGAATGAGGAGCGTGCACGTGTGAATATGACTGAGGAGCATGCACGTGTGACTGAATGAGGAGCGTGCACATGTGATTATGAATGAGGAGCGTGCATGTGTGACTGAGGAGCATGCACGTGTGACTGAATGAAGAGCGTGCATGTGTGACTGAGGAGTGTGCACGTGTGACTATGAATGATGAGCGTGCACGTGTCACTGAATGAGGAGCATGCATGTGTGGCTACAAATGAGCGTGCACGTGTGACTATGAATGAGGAGCGTGCACGTGTGACTATGAGTGAAGAGTGCACGTGTGACTATGAATGAGGAGCGTGCACGTGTCACTGAATGGGGAGCGTGCACGTGTGACTGAATGAGGAGTGTGGACGTGTGACTATGAATGAGGAGCGTGCACGTGTGACTGAATGAGGAGCGTGCACGTGTTACTATGAATGAGGAGCGTGCACGTGTGACTGAATGAGGAGTGTGCACGTGTGACTATGAATGAGGAGCGTGCACGTGTGACTGAATGAGGAGTGTGCACGTGTGAGTATGAATGAGGAGCGTGCACGTGTGACTATGAATGAGGAGCGTGCACGTGTGACTATGAATGAGGAGCGTGCACGTGTGACTGAATGAGGAGCGTGCACGTGTGACTATGAATGAGGAGCGTGCACGTGTGACTGAATGAGGAGTGTGCACGTGTGACTATGAATGAGGAGCGTGCACGTGTGACTGAATGAGGAGTGTGCACGTGTGACTATGAATGAAGAGCGTGCACGTGTGACTGAATGAAGAGCGTGCACGTATGACTGAATGAAGAGCGTGCACGTGTGACTGAATGAGGAGCGTGCACGTATGACTGAATGAAGAGCGTGCACGTGTGACTGAATGAGGAGCGTGCACGTATGACTGAATGAAGAGCGTGCACGTGTCACTGAATGAGGAGCGTGCATGTGTGACTGAATGAAGAGTGTGTACGTGTAAATGAATGAGGAGCGTGCACGTGTGACTGAATGAGGAGCGTGCATGTGTGACTGAGGAGCGTGCACATGTGACTGAATGAGGAGCGTGCACGTGTGACTGAATGAAGAGTGTGCACGTGTCACTGAATGAGGAGCGTGCACGTGTGACTATGAATGAGGAGCGTGCACGTGTGGCTATGAATGAGGAGCGTGCACGTGTGACTATGAATGAGGAGCGTGCACGTGTGACTATGAATGAGGAGCGTGCACGTGTGACTGAATGAAGAGCGTGCACGTGTGACTGAATGAGGAGCGTGCACGTATGACTGAATGAAGAGCGTGCACGTGTGACTGAATGAGGAGCGTGCACGTATGACTGAATGAAGAGCGTGCACGTGTGACTGAATGAGGAGCGTGCACGTATGACTGAATGAAGAGTGTGCACGTGTCACTGAATGAGGAGCGTGCATGTGTGACTGAATGAAGAGTGTGTACGTGTAAATGAATGAGGAGCGTGCACGTGTGACTGAATGAGGAGCGTGCATGTGTGACTGAGGAGCGTGCACGTGTGACTGAATGAGGAGCGTGCACGTGTGACTGAATGAGGAGTGTTCACGTGTGACTGAATGAGGAGCGTGCACATGTGACTGAATGAGGAGCGTGCATGTGTGACTGAATGAGGAGCGTGCACGTGTGAATATGACTGAGGAGCATGCACGTGTGACTGAATGAGGAGCGTGCACGTATGACTGAATGAAGAGCGTGCACGTGTGACTGAATGAGGAGCGTGCACGTATGACTGAATGAAGAGCGTGCACGTGTGACTGAATGAGGAGCGTGCACGTATGACTGAAGAGCGTGCACGTGTCACTGAATGAGGAGCGTGCATGTGTGACTGAATGAAGAGTGTGTACGTGTAAATGAATGAGGAGCGTGCACGTGTGACTGAATGAGGAGCGTGCATGTGTGACTGAGGAGCGTGCACGTGTGACTGAATGAGGAGCGTGCACGTGTGACTGAATGAGGAGTGTTCACGTGTGACTGAATGAGGAGCGTGCACATGTGACTGAATGAGGAGCGTGCATGTGTGACTGAATGAGGAGCGTGCACGTGTGAATATGACTGAGGAGCATGCACGTGTGACTGAATGAGGAGCGTGCACATGTGATTATGAATGAGGAGCGTGCATGTGTGACTGAGGAGCATGCACGTGTGACTGAATGAAGAGCGTGCATGTGTGACTGAGGAGTGTGCATGTGTGACTATGAATGATGAGCGTGCACGTGTCACTGAATGAGGAGCATGCATGTGTGGCTACAAATGAGCGTGCACGTGTGACTATGAATGAGGAGCGTGCACGTGTGACTATGAGTGAAGAGTGCACATGTGACTATGAATGAGGAGCGTGCACGTGTGACTGAGGAGTGTGCACGTGTGACTATGAATGAGGAGCGTGCACGTGTCACTGAATGGGGAGCGTGCACGTGTGACTGAATGAGGAGTGTGCACGTGTGACTATGAATGAGGAGCGTGCACGTGTGACTATGAATGAGGAGCGTGCACGTGTGACTATGAATGAGGAGCGTGCACGTGTGACTGAATGAGAAGTGTGCACGTGTGACTATGAATGAGGAGCGTGCACGTGTGACTGAATGAGGAGTGTGCACGTGTGACTATGAATGAGGAGCGTGCACGTGTGACTGAATGAGGAGCGTGCACGTGTGACTATGAATGAGGAGCGTGCACGTGTGACTGAATGAAGAGCGTGCACGTGTGACTGAATGAAGAGCGTGCACGTGTGACTGAGTGAGGAGCGTGCACGTGTGACTGAATGAAGAGTCTGCACGTGTCACTGAATGAGGAGCATGCACGTGTGACTATGAATGAGGAGCGTGCACGTGTGGCTATGAATGAGGAGCGTGCACGTGTGACTATGAATGAGGAGCGTGCACGTGTGACTGAATGAAGAGCATGCACGTGTGACTGAATGAGGAGCGTGCACGTATGACTGAATGAAGAGCGTGCACGTGTGACTGAATGAGGAGCGTGCACGTATGACTGAATGAAGAGCGTGCACGTGTGACTGAATGAGGAGCGTGCACGTATGACTGAATGAAGAGCGTGCACGTGTCACTGAATGAGGAGCGTGCATGTGTGACTGAATGAAGAGTGTGTACGTGTAAATGAATGAGGAGCGTGCTCGTGTGACTGAATGAGGAGCGTGCATGTGTGACTGAGGAGCGTGCACGTGTGACTGAATGAGGAGTGTGCACGTGTGACTGAATGAGGAGTGTTCACGTGTGACTGAATGAGGAGCGTGCACATGTGACTGAATGAGGAGCGTGCATGTGTGACTGAATGAGGAGCGTGCACGTGTGAATATGACTGAGGAGCATGCACGTGTGACTGAATGAGGAGCGTGCACATGTGATTATGAATGAGGAGCGTGCATGTGTGACTGAGGAGCATGCACGTGTGACTGAATGAAGAGCGTGCATGTGTGACTGAGGAGTGTGCACGTGTGACTATGAATGAGGAGCGTGCACGTGTTACTATGAATGAGGAGCGTGCACGTGTGACTGAATGAGGAGTGTGCACGTGTGACTATGAATGAGGAGCGTGCACGTGTGACTGAATGAGGAGTGTGCACGTGCGACTATGAATGAGGAGCGTGCACGTGTGACTATGAATGAGGAGCGTGCACGTGTGACTATGAATGAGGAGCGTGCACGTGTGACTGAATGAGAAGTGTGCACGTGTGACTATGAATGAGGAGCGTGCACGTGTGACTGAATGAGGAGTGTGCACGTGTGACTATGAATGAGGAGCGTGCACGTGTGACTGAATGAGGAGTGTGCACGTGTGACTATGAATGAGGAGCGTGCACGTGTGACTGAATGAGGAGCGTGCACGTGTGACTATGAATGAGGAGCGTGCACGTGTGACTGAATGAAGAGCGTGCACGTGTGACTGAATGAAGAGCGTGCACGTGTGACTGAGTGAGGAGCGTGCACGTGTGACTGAATGAAGAGTCTGCACGTGTCACTGAATGAGGAGCATGCACGTGTGACTATGAATGAGGAGCGTGCACGTGTGGCTATGAATGAGGAGCGTGCACGTGTGACTATGAATGAGGAGCGTGCACGTGTGACTGAATGAAGAGCATGCACGTGTGACTGAATGAGGAGCGTGCACGTATGACTGAATGAAGAGCGTGCACGTGTGACTGAATGAGGAGCGTGCACGTATGACTGAATGAAGAGCGTGCACGTGTGACTGAATGAGGAGCGTGCACGTATGACTGAATGAAGAGTGTGCACGTGTCACTGAATGAGGAGCGTGCATGTGTGACTGAATGAAGAGTGTGTACGTGTAAATGAATGAGGAGCGTGCACGTGTGACTGAATGAGGAGCGTGCATGTGTGACTGAGGAGCGTGCACGTGTGACTGAATGAGGAGTGTGCACGTGTGACTGAATGAGGAGTGTTCACGTGTGACTGAATGAGGAGCGTGCACATGTGACTGAATGAGGAGCGTGCATGTGTGACTGAATGAGGAGCGTGCACGTGTGAATATGACTGAGGAGCATGCACGTGTGACTGAATGAGGAGCGTGCACATGTGATTATGAATGAGGAGCGTGCATGTGTGACTGAGGAGCATGCACGTGTGACTGAATGAAGAGCGTGCATGTGTGACTGAGGAGTGTGCACGTGTGACTATGAATGATGAGCGTGCACGTGTCACTGAATGAGGAGCATGCATGTTTGGCTACTAATGAGCGTGCACGTGTGACTATGAATGAGGAGCGTGCACGTGTGACTATGAATGAGGAGCGTGCACGTGTGACTATGAGTGAAGAGTGCACATGTGACTATGAATGAGGAGCGTGCACGTGTGACTGAGGAGTGTGCACGTGTGACTATGAATGAGGAGCGTGCACGTGTGACTGAATGAGAAGCGTGCATGTGTGGCAACAAATGAGGAGCGTGCACGTGTGACTGAATGAGGAGTGTGCACGTATCACTGAATGAGGAGCGTGCATGTGTGACTGAATGAGGAGTGTGCACGTGTCACTGAATGAGGAGCGTGCATGTGGCTACAAATGAGCGTGCACGTGTGACTGAATGAGGAGCGTGCATGTGTGAGTATGAATGAGGAGTGTGCACGTGTCACTGAGGAGCGTGCACATGTGGCTACGAATGAGGAGCGTGCATGTGTGACTTAATGAGGAGCGTGCACGTGTCACTGAATGAGGAGCGTGCATGTGTGACTGAATGAGGAGCGTGCATGTGTGACTGAATGAAGAGTGTGTACGTGTAAATGAATGAGGAGTGTGCACGTGTGTCTAGGAATTAGGAGCGTGCACATGTGGCTACGTAAGAAGAGTGTGCACGTGTGTATGAATGAGGAGCGTTTTAGGTGTCGAGTTCCCGCCGCTGCACAGGGGGAATCTCGAGCCATGTCTGCTGCAGTCTCTCATTCTGCATCGGCCGCAGTGGAGCCTGCTCAGCGGAGACGTCTGTCCCAGCGTCTCGCTCAGTCTGATACGGTGCGGATGGTTACTGCTGCCTTTCCAGGCTCAGCCATTGTAGCCAGCACTGGTCAGTGGCCAGCAGGCTTTTCTGTGACTAAGTCCTGCTTTGCACACACTGAGCTTGTCCACGGGACGACCTCTCATTGGAGGTCGGGGGTCACACGATCAGGTCCTGTAGCGGTTCCTATTGGACCACTAGGAAGGTCCTTGTCTGCTGCAGCTATAAAAGGTTCACATGACCGCAAGGCCATGCCCTAGTATCAACTTATGTTATGAGCTTTTGCTGTCTTGTAGTCATGTATGCATGTGGTCAGGTGTTACGATTCACACCATGACTGTCACCCCTACGTCACGGATCGGGGTGACTTTAGGCCAACAGACGGCTATCACATGTGCAGGGGGGCTTTTCTTAGTATCCCTCCACTGCTACACTGTGATGAAAACACACACAAGGCTTTTGACATCTTAGTTTACCGCAGGGGCTTATTTATGTTATCCCACTGCTCTGTAATATATCACGAACTGCAGGGATTTATGTATATCCAGCTTTACAGTTCTGCTTGAAAACTTGCAGCTCTCTGGTGCCCCCCTTACCCTCAGGTCAGTTTAGGTACTGCACCTAGGGTAATTAGTCACCAGAAAGGCTGCCTGCTATGTACTGGCTATTGGGCACGCTGCAGCGAGACAATATAACTACTCCCACTCAGGCAGGAAAAATAATTACCGCCGCCGCCGCCACGACTCCCAATTACCCAGAACAAGGTATGCTGCCATCAGCTTCGATTACCGGGTCCGAAGCTAACCCAAAACAGTAGCGTAATTCCCTTCCAGAGACTTGGGGTACGTTTTAGAGCAGGAGAATGAAACTAGTATTTTAGATATTTTACTCCGTAAAAGAACAGGCAGTGTTTATAAAAATATTGCAAGGATGTTACAATACGAGACAATTGAAATATGTACAAAGCAATTATAAAAATAACATGGAATAAAGAAGAAAGGTAAAACCCACATGTTCTCAGTTCATTTCAGGCAAAACCATGCTGGCAGGCAGAGCCTAGATGTCCTTGTGCATAGTACAGCTCCTCAGGCAAGACTAAAGGCTGGGTGAAGAGTTGAGACTTATAAACTGCAGCCTCCAGACATCACTAAAGGTCTGGTTAATGATATTCACTGAGGTCAGAGATATTTACATTCTTAGACCCTGGAGACAAAGGAAATTCCTGACTGAGAAGGGAGGGACAACAGGTGGCTTTGCAAGGTTAGTCACCTGCAGTTTATTCCACACCCTGCTCACACACTAGCTTCAAGTTACCCAGTGTCTGCATAGGGCTGGTTTGTTGTATTCAGGGAGGAGAGAGAGATTGAGAGGGGGGGGGGAGGTCACAGCTGCCATGTGCTTTCAGGACCATGGTCAGATGTGCAAAAATCCCTCAGCTATGGTTTTTGCATTATCGTGACATTAGGGTTGGCTGCAATAAGCCCCTAGAATACCGGCACCTCCGGTGAGGAGTTTTGTGTGTATGGATTCAGGGCTGGCGTGTAGCCACTAGAATTCCGGCAGGAGGTGTTCGTGTGCTGGGCTGACTGCATGACCACTCTTTGCTTTGCTCAGTTAGGTATCTGTGATCCTCTGTGAGGTTAACAGGGCACAGCGTTTTCATATCTTTGCGATTCTGTGAAGTAACAGAGTTCGCATATACCACCATATAGTGCTGCCAATTGCTAGCAGCGGGTGTTCCCCGGGTTGTGAATGCACCTATTTAACATATACAGTGGGGCAAAAAAGTATTTAGTCAGTCAGCAATAGTGCAAGTTCCACCACTTAAAAAGATGAGAGGCGTCTGTAATTTACATCATAGGTAGACCTCAACTATGGGAGACAAACTGAGAAAAAAAAATCCAGAAAATCACATTGTCTGTTTTTTTAACATTTTATTTGCATATTATGGTGGAAAATAAGTATTTGGTCAGAAACAAACAATCAAGATTTCTGGTTCTCACAGACCTGTAACTTCTTCTTTAAGAGTCTCCTCTTTCCTCCACTCATTACCTGTAGTAGTGGCACCTGTTTAAACTTGTTATCAGTATAAAAAGACACCTGTGCACACCCTCAAACAGTCTGACTCCAAACTCCACTATCGTGAAGACCAAAGAGCTGTCAAAGGACACCAGAAACAAAATTGTAGCCCTGCACCAGGCTGGGAAGACTGAATCTGCAATAGCCAACCAGCTTGGAGTGAAGAAATCAACAGTGGGAGCAATAATTAGAAAATGGAAGACATACAAGACCACTGATAATCTCCCTCGATCTGGGGCTCCACGCAAAATCCCACCCCGTGGGGTCAGAATGATCACAAGAACGGTGAGCAAAAATCCCAGAACCACGCGGGGGGACCTAGTGAATGAACTGCAGAGAGCTGGGACCAATGTAACAAGGCCTACCATAAGTAACACACTACGCCACCATGGACTCAGATCCTGCAGTGCCAGACGTGTCCCACTGCTTAAGCCAGTACATGTCTGGGCCCGTCTGAAGTTTGCTAGAGAGCATTTGGATGATCCAGAGGAGTTTTGGGAGAATGTCTGATGAAACCAAACTGGAACTATTTGGTAGAAACACAACTTGTCGTGTTTGGAGGAAAAAGAATACTGAGTTGCATCCATCAAACACCATACCTACTGTAAAGCATGGTGGTGGAAACATCATGCTTTGGGGCTGTTTCTCTGCAAAGGGGCCAAGACGACTGATCCGGGTACATGAAAGAATGAATGGGGCCATGTATCGTAAGATTTTGAGTGCAAACCTCCTTCCATCAGCAAGGGCATTGAAGATGAAACGTGGCTGGGTCTTTCAACATGACAATAATCCAAAGCACACCGCCAGGGCAACGAAGGAGTGGCTTCGTAAGAAGCATTTCAAGGTCCTGGAGTGGCCTAGCCAGTCTCCAGATCTCAACGCTATAGAAAACCTTTGGAGGGAGTTGAAAGTCCGTGTTACCAAGCGAAAAGCCAAAAACATCACTGCTCTAGAGGAGATCTGCATGGAGGAATGGGCCAACATACCAACAACAGTGTGTGGCAACCTTGTGAAGACTTACAGAAAACGTTTGACCTCTGTCATTGCCAACAAAGGATATATTACAAAGTATTGAGATGAAATTTTGTTTCTGACCAAATACTTATTTTCCACCATAATATGCAAATAAAATGTTAAAAAAACAGACAATGTGATTTTCTGGATTTTTTTTTCTCAGTTTGTCTCCCATAGTT
This sequence comes from Ranitomeya imitator, assembly GCF_032444005.1. Lineage (NCBI taxonomy): Eukaryota > Metazoa > Chordata > Amphibia > Anura > Dendrobatidae > Ranitomeya > Ranitomeya imitator. Next base: position 19,199,985 of record NC_091287.1, read on the forward strand.
GAGGTCTACCTATGATGTAAATTACAGACGCCTCTCATCTTTTTAAGTGGTGGAACTTGCACTATTGCTGACTGACTAAATACTTTTTTGTCCCACTGTATATGTACTCGGTGCGTTCCGCCAGCCCTAACAGCGTGCATGTGTGACTATGAATGAGGAGCGTGCACGTGTGACTGAATGAAGAGCATGCACGTGTGTCTGAATGAGGAGCGTGCACGTGTGACTGAATGAGGAGCGTGCACGTGTGACTGGAGCATGCACATGTGACTGAATGAGGAGCGTGCACGTGTGGCTATGAATGAGGAGTGCACGTGTGACTGAATGAGGAGCGTGCACGTGTGACTGAATAAGGAGTGTGCACATGTGTCTAGGAATGAGGAATGGGCACGTGTGGCTATGAATGAGGAATGTGCACGTGTGACTGAATGAGGAGCGTGCACGTGTGACTGGAGCATGCACATGTGACTGAATGAGGAGCATGCACGTGTGGCTATGAATGAGGAGTGCACATGTGACTGAATGAGGAGCGTGCACGTGTGGCTATGAACGAAGAGCGTGCACATGTGACTGAATGAGGAGTGTGCACGTGTCGCTATGAATAAAGAGTGTGCACATGTGACTGAATGAGGAGCAAGCACGTGTGATTATGAATGAGGAGCATGTATGTGTGACTGAAGAGCGTGCACGTGTGATTATGAATGAGGAGCATGCATGTGTGACTGAAGAGCGTGCATGTGTGACTGAATGAGGAGCGTGCATGTGTGACTATGAATGAGGAGCGTGCACGTGTGGCTATGAATAAAGAGTGTGCACGTGTGACTATAAATGAGGAGCGTGCATGTGTGACTGAATGAGAAGCATGCACGTGTGACTATGAATGAGGATTGTACACGTGTGGGTATGACTGAGGAGCGTGCATGTGTGACTATGAATGAGGAGCGTGCACGTGTGACTATGAATGAGGAGCGTGCACGTGTGACTATGAATGACAAGCGTGCACGTGTGACTGAATGAAGAGCATGCACGTGTGACTATGAATGAGGAGCGTGCACGTGTGGGTATGACTGAGGAGCGTGCATGTGTGACTGAAGGAGGAGTCTGCACATGTGGCTGAATGAGAAGTGTGGACGTGTTGCTATGAATGAAGAGTGTGCACGTGTCACTGAATGAGGAGCGTGCACTTGTGGCTATGAATGAGGAGCGTGCACGGTTGACTATGAATGAGGAGCGTGCACGTGTGATTATGAATGAGGAGCGTGCACATGTGGCTATGAATGAGGAACGTGCACATGTGACTATGAATGAGGAGCGTGCACGTGTGATTATGAATGAGGAGCGTGCACGTGTGATTGAAGAGCGTGCACGTGTGACTATGCATGAGGACCATGCATGTGTGACTATAAATGAGGAGCGTGCATGTGTGACTGAATGAGAAGCATGCACGTGTGACTATGAATGAGGATTGTGTACGTGTGGGTATGACTGAGGAGCGTGCACGTGTGACTATGAATGAAAAGCGTGCACATGTGACTGAATGAAGAGCATGCACGTGTGACTATGAATGAGGAGCGTGCACGTGTGGGTCTGACTGAGGAGCGTGCATGTGTGACTATAATTGAGGAGCGTGCATGTGTGACTATGAATGAAGAGCATGCACCTGTGACTGAATGAGGAGTCTGCACATGTGACTGAATGAGAAGTGTGGACGTGTTGCTATGAATGAAGAGTGTGCACGTGTCACTGAATGAGGAGCGTGCACGGTTGACTATGAATGAGGAGCGTGCACGGTTGACTATGAATGAGGAGCGTGCACGGTTGACTATGAATGAGGAGCGAGCACGTGTGACTATGAATGAGGAACGTGCACATGTGGCTATGAATGAGGAACGTGCACGTGTGGCTATGAATGAGGAACGTGCACATGTGGCTATGAATGAGGAGCGTGCACATGTGACTATGAATGAGGAGCGAGCACGTGTGGCTATGAAGGAGGAACGTGTGACTATAAATGAGGAGAGTGCATGTGTGACTGAATGAGGAGTGTGCATGTGTGAATATGAAGGAGGAGCGTGTGACTATAAATGAGGAGCGTGCATATGTGACTGAATGAGAAGCGTGCACGTGTGACTGAATGAGGAGCGAGCACGTGTGGCTATGAAGGAGGAGCGTGTGACTATGAATGAGGAGCGTGCACGTGTGACATCTATGGCTATCAAGGATCCATTGCTGGAGAGGTAGCATTTTACAGTATTTGCTTTGTATTTGGAACATGTTATATGCAATAATGAACACTAGATGGCAGCAAAGAACCAGCATCAGCAAATCCGAAAGAAAGTTCAAGTTCAGTTCAGATCAAGTTCAATCAGACGCCATCTACAGAAAACAGAACATATCGTCCATCTGATATAAATGGTTAATGTATGTGTGGGGCTTCTTTATATATAATACTGCTCCTATGTTCAAGGTTGTGATGTGTGATATGCTATGTGGGTATCATTTTTGTGTATATTTCTATTTTACTTATTTTCATGGTGTTCTCTTGTAGAAGGAGTTATTTGCTAATTGATGAATGGCTGTGTATTGTTTGCTAATATGCTAATGACATGTTGACCTAGCTTGTTGAAACAATGAGCCCCTGAGACCTTCCCCCTCCTGACCTGTGAATGAGGAGGGGGACTTGTAAATATCAGGGAGGTGAGACACAGATCAGTCCTGTGTGGAATGATGATGTGTTCACAGCATATCAGGGAGAAAGAAGAGTATATGGACTATGTTATCCTCTGTCTGCTGGATTGTTGGACTTTTATCCTGTTACTGAACTGCATTCGTGTTCTGGACTATTTTATCCTTTGTGTGGTGGATCGTATATGGACCTTTCGTATTTTTGCCTAAATAAAGGTCTTGATATAGAAAAAGGAAGGCAGGGGGCACTACCAATGGGCCAGGGTGCTGATCACAGCCTGTAGAATGAATCAAATAAGGGGTGCAGCTCAATGCATAGAGATAGCATATGTAGAACAAACAAAGAAAAGACTATGCATAAGTATAGAACGACCTCCCAAACTACAATTAAATAGCAAAAATACCAAATTTATTAGGAAAGACAGAAACCACAAATAAAAACCATATATTAAAATTCAACCAACACACCACTGGGCCTGTAATCAAACAATATGTATAGACGAGTGCGTTCTATACTTATGCATAGTCTTTTCTTTGTTCTAAATAAAGGTCTTGGTCTGGTTTACTATACTCTAGCTCTGTTGATTGTGTGATACCGGACAAGGACCCCATGAGAAAGAATATAACTACTATAATGCTGCCCCTATGTACAAGAATATAACTACTATAATACTGCTCCTATGTACAAGAATATAACTACTATAATACTGCCCCTATGTACAAGAATATAACTACTATAATACTGCCCCTATGTACAAGAATATAACTACTATAATACCGCTCCTATGTACAAGAATATAACTGCTATAATACCGCTCCTATGTACAAGAATATAACTACTATAATACTGTCCCTATGTACAAGAATATAACTACTATAATACTGCCCCTATGTACAAGAATATCACTACTATAATACTGCCCCTGTGTACAAGAATATAACTGCTATAATACTGCCCCTATGTACAAGAATATAACTGCTATAATACTGCTCCTATGTACAAGAATATAACTACTATAATACTGTCCCTATGTGCAAGAATATAACTACTATAATACTGTCCCTATGTACAAGAATATAACTACTATAATACTGCCCCCTATGTACAAGAATATAACTACTATAATACTGCCCCCTATGTACAAGAATATAACTACTATAATACTGTCCCTATGTACAAGAATATAACTACTATAATACTGCCCCCTATGTACAAGAATATAACTACTATAATACTGCCCCCTATGTACAAGAATATAACTACTATAATACTGTCCCTATGTACAAGAATATAACTACTGTAATACTGCCCCTATGTACAAGAATATAACTACTGTAATACTGCCCCTATGTACAAGAATATAACTACTATAATACTGCCCCCTATGTACAAGAATATAACTACTATAATACTGTCCCTATGTACAAGAATATAACTACTATAATACTGCCCCCTATGTACAAGAATATAACTACTATAATACTGCCCCCTATGTACAAGAATATAACTACTATAATACTGTCCCTATGTACAAGAATATAACTATACTGCTTCTATGTACAAGAATATAACTACTATAATACTGCCCCTATTGTTGTGATAGGCAATTCAGTATCACAATGGACATAGCGGTCAGAGCACATACAGTGATCTGACAATAACCCAAAATAATAGAACGAGCTCTGAGACGTGGGAACTCTGCAGACCGCAATCCCTAATCCTCTCCAAACAACACTAGAGGCAGCCGTGGATTGCGCCTAACTCTGCCTATGCAACTCGGCACAGCCCGAGAAACTAACTAGCCTGAAGATAGAAAATAAGCCTACCTTGCCTCAGAGAAATACCCCAAAGGAAAAGGCAGCCCCCCACATATAATGACTGTGAGTAAGATGAAAAGACAAACATAGGGATGAAATAGATTCAGCAAAGTGAGGCCCGACTTTCTTAACAGAGCGAGGATAGGTAAGATAACTTTGCGGTCTACACAAAACCCTAAAGAAAACCACGCAAAGGGGGCAAAAAGACCCTCCGTACCGAACTAACGGCACGGAGGTACACCCTTTGCGTCCCAGAGCTACCAGCAAAACAATAAGACAAGCTGGACAGAAAAAATAGCAAACAAATAGCAAAGAAGCACTTAGCTATGCAGAGCAGCAGGCCACAGGAATGATCCAGGGAAAAACAAGTCCAACACTGGAACATTGACAGGAAGCCAGGATCAAAGCATTAGGTGGAGTTAAGTAGAGAAGCACCTAACGACCTCAACAGATCACCTGAGGGAGGAAACTCAGAAGCCGCAATACCACTTTCCTCCACAAACGGAAGCTCCCAGAGAGAATCAGCCGAAGTACCACTTGTGGCCACAGGAGGGAGCTCTGCCACAGAATTCACAACACCCTATGTACAAGAATATAACTACTATAATACTGTCCCTATGTACAAGAATATAACTACTATAATACCGCTCCTATGTACAAGAATATAACTGCTATAATACCGCAGTATAGAACGACCTCCCAAACTACAATTAAATAGCAAAAATACCAAATTTATTAGGAAAGACAGAAACCACAAATAAAAACCATATATTAAAATTCAACCAACACACCACTGGGCCTGTAATCAAACAATATGTATAGACGAGTGCGTTCTATACTTATGCATAGTCTTTTCTTTGTTCTAAATAAAGGTCTTGGTCTGGTTTACTATACACTAGCTCTGTTGATTGTGTGATACCGGACAAGGACCCCATGAGAAAGAATATAACTACTATAATTCTGCCCCTATGTACAAGAATATAACTACTATAATACTGCTCCTATGTACAAGAATATAACTACTATAATACTGCCCCTATGTACAAGAATATAACTACTATAATACTGCCCCTATGTACAAGAATATAACTACTATAATACTGCTCCTATGTACAAGAATATAACTACTATAATACTGCTCCCTATGTACAAGAATATAACTACTATAATACTGCCCCTATGTACAAGAATATAACTACTATAATACTGCTCCTATGTACAGGAATATAACTACTATAATACTGCCCCTATGTACAAGAATATAACTACTATAATACTGTCCCTATGTACAAGAATATAACTACTATAATACCGCTCCTATGTACAAGAATATAACTGCTATAATACCGCTCCTATGTACAAGAATATAACTACTATAATACTGTCCCTATGTACAAGAATATAACTACTATAATACTGCCCCTATGTACAAGAATATCACTACTATAATACTGCCCCTGTGTACAAGAATATAACTGCTATAATACTGCTCTTATGTACAAGAATATAACTACTATAATACTGCCCCTATGTACAAGAATATAACTACTATAATACTGCTCCTATGTACAAGAATATAACTGCTATAATACTGCTCCTATGTACAAGAATATAACTACTATAATACTGTCCCTATGTGCAAGAATATAACTACTATAATACTGTCCCTATGTACAAGAATATAACTACTATAATACTGCCCCCTATGTACAAGAATATAACTACTATAATACTGCCCCCTATGTACAAGAATATAACTACTATAATACTGTCCCTATGTACAAGAATATAACTACTATAATACTGCCCCCTATGTACAAGAATATAACTACTATAATACTGCCCCCTATGTACAAGAATTTAACTACTATAATACTGTCCCTATGTACAAGAATATAACTATACTGCTTCTATGTACAAGAATATAACTACTATAATACTGCCCCTATTGTTGTGATAGGCAATTCAGTATCACAATGGACATAGCGGTCAGAGCACATACAGTGATCTGACAATAACCCAAAATAATAGAACGAGCTCTGAGACGTGGGAACTCTGCAGACCGCAATCCCTAATCCTCTCCAAACAACACTAGAGGCAGCCGTGGATTGCGCCTAACTCTGCCTATGCAACTCGGCACAGCCTGAGAAACTAACTAGCCTGAAGATAGAAAATAAGCCTACCTTGCCTCAGAGAAATACCCCAAAGGAAAAGGCAGCCCCCCACATATAATGACTGTGAGTAAGATGAAAAGACAAACGTAGGGATGAAATAGATTCAGCAAAGTGAGGCCCGACTTTCTTAACAGAGCGAGGATAGGAAAGATAACTTTGCGGTCTACACAAAACCCTAAAGAAAACCACGCAAAGGGGGCAAAAAGACCCTCCGTACCGAACTAACGGCACGGAGGTACACCCTTTGCGTCCCAGAGCTACCAGCAAAACAATAAGACAAGCTGGACAGAAAAAATAGCAAACAAATAGCAAAGAAGCACTTAGCTATGCAGAGCAGCAGGCCACAGGAATGATCCAGGGAAAAACAAGTCCAACACTGGAACATTGACAGGAAGCCAGGATCAAAGCATTAGGTGGTGTTAAGTAGAGAAGCACCTAACGACCTCAACAGATCACCTGAGGGAGGAAACTCAGAAGCCGCAGTACCACTTTCCTCCACAAACGGAAGCTCCCAGAGAGAATCAGCCGAAGTACCACTTGTGACCACAGGAGGGAGCTCTGCCACAGAATTCACAACACCCTATGTACAAGAATATAACTACTATAATACTGTCCCTATGTACAAGAATATAACTACTATAATACCGCTCCTATGTACAAGAATATAACTGCTATAATACCGCTCCTATGTACAAGAATATAACTACTATAATACTGTCCCTATGTACAAGAATATAACTACTATAATACTGCCCCTATGTACAAGAATATAACTACTATAATACTGCCCCTATGTACAAGAATATAACTGCTATAATACTGCTCTTATGTACAAGAATATAACTACTATAATACTGCCCCTATGTACAAGAATATAACTACTATAACACTGCCCCCTATGTACAAGAATATAACTACTATAATACTGCCCCTATGTACAAGAATATAACTACTATAATACTGCTCCTATGTACAAGAATATAACTGCTATAATACTGCCCCTATGTACAAGAATATAACTACTATAATACTGTCCCTATGTGCAAGAATATAACTACTATAATACTGCTCCTATGTACAAGAATATAACTACTATAGTACTGCTCCTATGTACAAGAATATAACTACTATAATACTGCCCCCTATGTACAAGAATATAACTACTATAGTACTGCTCCTATGTACAAGAATATAACTACTATAATACTGCCCCCTATGTACAAGAATATAACTACTATAATACTGCCCCTATGCAGAGGCGTAGCTAGAGCTTTTGCCGCCCGGGGCTGATCCCGAGTTTGGCGCCCCCCCCCCCCCATCCCCCCCTCCCCAGCTCAATACACACAAAGGTTACCAAAAATGGTTTTCCTGTTTTGTAGAACTTAAACTGGGCCTAATGGTGTCACCCCCACATGCCACACCTGTGACTTAATACCACCACACCATGACCAGGCCACATAGTGACCGAATAATACTACATACAAGGGACAAATACCACCGCACCATTTCCAGACCACATATTACCACCACATAGTGACTGAATACTACAATACTGATCAGTAATAAAAAAAACCCACAATACTATCACCATAAGTGCCAGTATTCACAGGAGATCTGTACTTAGTATGCAGTGTCTGTGTAGAGGTAATACAGAGATCACTGGTGACATTATACACAGGACCTCTATATAGTATACAGTGTATAGTGTCAGTGTATAGGTAACACTGACTCACCAGTGACGTCTCTAGGTGAAGTCCTTCATCTTTCATCCAGCACAGACCGCCATCATTCCTTCCAGCCAGGACTCGTTTCTGCAGGAAATAACACAGTTATCTCGAGCTCCGCTTGCAGAACACATTACTTAATTTTTCACAACTTCTACATTACACCACATGAAGAAAAAAAGGTGATATAGTGTCACTCTGCACAGTAACAGGACCGCCCCCCCATTTAAAACAGTATACTCAAAAAATAAAATAAATACATCACTGCAGTAACAATATCCCTTAATTATCCCCTATGGTAATAATATTCCCCACCCTGGCCCCGTTTATCTCATTCCTGGCTCCAGCCATATGTTGTCGTATCCTGCCCTCATGAGTATCCATTCTACCCCATATGATCTCCCCATCCTGCCCCACCAGCCTCCATCGTATCCGTCCTGCCCCATGATCCAATCCTGCCCCGTGTCTCCAATCATGCCCTGTATCTACATTCTGCCCATGCCTCAAGTCCTGCCCCCAGTGTGTCCAGCATATTACCCCCATGTTGTCCAGCAATCTGCCCCAGTGTGTCCAGCATATTACCCCCATGTTGTCCAGCAATCTGCCCCAGTGTGTCCAGCATATTACCCCCAGTGTGTCCAGCAATCTGCCCCAGTATGTCCAGCATATTACCCCCAGTGTGTCCAGCAATCTGCCCTCAGTGTGTCTAGCAATCTGCCCCAGTGTCCAGCCTTTCCCCAGTGTGTCCAGCAGTCTGCCCCAGTGTGTCCAGCATATTACCCCCAGTGTCCAGCATTGCCCCAGTGTGTCCAGTATATTACCCCCAGTGTGTCCAGCAATCTGCCCCAGTGTCCAGCATTGCCCCAGTGTGTCCAGAAGTCTGCCCCAGGGTCTCCAGCATTGCCTCAATGTGTCCAGAAATCTGCCCCAGGGTCTCCAGTATTGCCCCAGTGTGTCCAGCAATCTGCCCCAGGGTCTCCAGTATTGCCCCAGTGTGTCCATCAATCTGCCCCATGGTCTCCTGTATTGCCCCAGTGTTTCCAGCATTCTGCCCCATGGTCTCCAGTATTGCCCCGGTGTGTCCAGCAATCTGCCCCATGGTCTCCAGTATTGCCCCAGTATGTCCAGAAGTCTGCCCCAGGGTCTCCAGCATTGCCTCAATGTGTCCTGAAATCTGCCCCATGGTCTCCAGTATTCAGTGTGTCCAGCATTCTGCCCCATAGTCTCCTGTACTGCCCCAGTGTGTCCAGCATTCTGCCCCATGGTCTCCAGTATTGCCCCAGTGTGTCCAGCAATCTGCCCCATGGTCTCCTGTATTGTCCCAGTGTGTCCAGCATTCTGCCCCATGGTCTCCAGTATTGCCCCGGTGTGTCCAGCAATCTGCCCCATGGTCTCCAGTATTGCCCCAGTATGTCCAGCATTCTGCCCCATGGTCTCCAGTATTGCCCCAGTGTGTCCAGCATTCTGCCCCATGGTCTCCAGTATTGCCCCAGTGTGTCCAGCATTCTGCCCCATGGTCTCCAGTATTGCCCCAGTGTGTCCAGCATTCTGCCCCATTGTCTCCAGTATTGCCCCAGTGTGTCCAGCAATCTGCCCCATAGTCTCCTGTATTGCCCCAGTGTGTCCAGCAATCTGCCCCATGGTCTCCTGTATTGCCCCAGTGTGTCCAGCAATCTGCCCCATAGTCTCCTGTATTGCCCCAGTGTGTCCAGCAATCTGCCCCATGGTCTCCTGTATTGCCCCAGTGTGTCCAGCATTCTGCCCCATGGTCTCCAGTACTGCCCCAGTGTGTCCAGCAATCTGCCCCATGGTCTCCAGCATTGCCCCAGCCCCAGACAGTCAGACATAAAGAAAAAAAAAAAAAAAGTAAAATCCTCACCTCTCCCGTTCCCAGCGCAGGTCCGGTGCAGTCAGCGTCTCTCCGGCTCTGCGACGCTCAGGACAGAGAGGCAGAGCAGCGCGCACAGTAGTGACGTCATCGCGCCCTCTGCTCTGAGACGTCGCAGAGTCAGAGGACGCTGAAGCCGCAGGAACCAGGAGAGGTGAGTATTAGAACGGGGGGCGGGGGCGGGGGCGGGACCCGGGGGTGGGGGGAGCTGGCCCTGGTCGTGGCGGCGGACGGCGCCGCCCGAAGATTTAAAGGGGCGTCTTTTTTTTTTTTTTTATCTTCTTCTCCTGCAGCGCCGGCCGCCCCCAGCATTGTGCCGCCCGGGGCGGACCGCCCCCCCCGCACCCCCCTTCCTACGCCACTGCCCCTATGTACAAGAATATAACTACTATAATACTGCCCCTATGTACAAGAATATAACTACTATAATACTGCCCCTATGTACAAGAATATAACTACTATAATACTGCTCCCTATGTACAAGAATATAACTACTATAATACTGCCCCTATGTACAGGAATATAACTACTATAATACTGCCCCTATGTACAATAATATAACTACTATAATACTGCCCCTATGTACAATAATATAACTACTATAATACTGCCCCTATGTACAAGAATATAACTACTATAATACTGCCCCTATGTACAAGAATATAACTACTATAATACTGCCCCTATGTACAAGAATATAACTACTATAATACTGCCCCTATGTACAAGAATATAACTACTATAATACTGCTCCCTATGTACAAGAATATAACTACTATAATACTGCCCCTATGTACAGGAATATAACTACTATAATACTGCCCCTATGTACAATAATATAACTACTATAATACTGCCCCTATGTACAAGAATATAACTACTATAATACTGCCCCTATGTACAAGAATATAACTACTATAATACTGCTCCTATGTACAATAATATAACTACTATAATACTGCCCCTATGTACAAGAATATAACTACTATAATACTGCCCCTATGTACAAGAATATAACTACTATAATACTGCCCCTATGTACAAGAATATAACTACTATAATACTGCCCCTATGTACAGGAATATAACTACTATAATACTGCCCCTATGTACAATAATATAACATGCTTTGCAAAAAAAAAAAAAAAAAGAGCATGAACCGCACATCCCAAAATCATACGTTGATCTAAAGCCGCTAGGCAAAAATTAATATAACTGAATATGAGGTTTTCAGTTTAACATTCTGATCAGACTGTATGAAGCCCACTGCCCCTTCACGGCAAACCTCGTAGTGGGTCCTATCGCCCTAACAGAGCAAAGCAAAGCATGTTCTAGTCTTCTTCTTGGACCAGCACTCCTCCCATTTGGCTCAGGTGATCTTAATTAGCAGGAGACTGCAAAGTAAGGGGTCTAGCCCATTTTGGCTCTCACTGAAGAGCTGGAGGAAGGTGAGTTTAAAGTGCCCCTTTCATTTTGGTGTTGGTGCTGTTTGGCGGCCATTGCTGTGGCTTTGTGCTGGTGGGGCGGCGCGGTCTGGAGTCATGGGGGCTCAGTCTCGCAGCATGGGTGCTGTGGGGCAACAGGCCATCCGCCCTGCTGGTGCATGGCCGCTGTGGCGGTGGTCGCCGCACGGCTCCGCTCCGTTAGGGCGATAGGACCCACTACGAGGTTTGCCGTGAAGGGGCAGTGGGCTTCATACAGTCTGATCAGAATGTTAAACTGAAAACCTCATATTCAGTTATATTAATTTTTGCCTAGCGGCTTTAGATCAACGTATGATTTTGGGATGTGCGGTTCATGCTCTCTTTTTTTTTTTTTTCTTTTTTACAATAATATAACTACTATAATACTGCTGTCATGTAGAACATCTCCTATAGTACGTCTCTGTGGACAGATATATGTCCTCGCTGTTCTCTCACGTTCTATGACTTTGTATCACTCTATATTATCACACACTTATTGTAGCAGATGGTAATATTATATTTTGCACATTATTTTCTCCATTATTTTTGGGAATCACAGATGTTTCATTCTGCGGATTCATTACCATCTGCTATCACATTGCTCGGTGATATTATCCGGACATTATCCTCTCTTCGTCTATTATTTCCTCTTTTTCTTCTTTATGACATGTCGGAGCTGCAGTTCCTTGTCCTCGGCGCTGATGCTGGAGCAGATGACGGTGCCTGTGGTCGCTCATTAGGGGCACGCTGCTGCTGCTGCTCCAGATGTGAGGGTCTCACACATTTGTCGCTCGACTTCAGTATAAAGCAGCAAGTAACATCTGTCTCCCAATACAGTAATAATAACTTCTTAAAGGGGAAGTCCACTTTTAAACCCTAAGGCTATATTCACACTTTGCGGATTTTGCTGCGGATCCGCAGCGGATTTGACCGCTGCGGATCCGCAGCAGTTTCCCATGAGTTTACATTTCAATGTAAATCTATGGGAAACAAAAAACGCTGTGCACATGCTGCAGAAAAATCCGCGCGGAAACGCTGCGGATTACATTCCGCAGCATGTCACTTCTTTTCTGCGGATTTTCAGCTGCTCCAATAGAAAACTGCAGTTGAAAATCCGCAGAAGAAAACGCAGTAAAAACCGCGATAAATCCGCAGTAAAAACCGCGATGGGTTTTCACTGCGGATTTTGCAATTCCGCTGCGGAAAAATCCGCAGTGGAATCTGCAAAGTGTGCACATAGCCTAAGTGTCAGTTTATTGTCAGACTGTTACAGAAGAATCATTATCAGGGTACATATAAGGGTAACGGACCCAGGAAGCTGAGATAGAAGGGTCTGTTTGTTGAAGGGTCCGTCCACTGTAGTGCGCTGCGACGCGCAGGGAACACTGATTGTCACAAATTTTGAAAAGAGGTGAAGATTTCTTCCAACGGCATCTTCCATCTCCGCTACCTCAATATATGTAGCTGTGTGACATAGATAGCGGCATGTTCTGCGTGAACATTGTTTCTGCTTTCTGATCTGTATGTACAGTATGATCGCATCATTTATTACTGCGACTTTAAATCGGAAGTAACATCCCTATTCGGCCATATTGGAGGGATGTCGCTCATTTTTAAGGTCACGCGGTCACACACATGCACCCAAGCATCCGCCGCCTTGTACCCATTCATCCTTTTTGCACCCCGTCACCTTCTGACCCCTGGATCCAGAGTCCTCCGGTTACAGCTGCCCCTTCTGCCCCGCGGGTCACTGTGCCACGTGTCAGACACCGGCGGGTTACTCTATAGCGGTTGTGAGGCCGTGTAATCCGGGAGGGTTTTGCAGATGGTATCCTGATCTTCGTTATTGTGCCTCCAGTAATCACCGAGGTTTCAGGTTGCGAATATTTGGGCGCACGAATCCCACAGACTGAACGAGGCTTAGGCTGGATGTTATAACCTGGTGTGTGCAGACGACAGCTGCTCGGGGGGTCCCTGTCTCACTATGGACTTTACACCCTCTTTTTGGATCCTTATGTGACCCCGTCCTATCGTCGCCCTATAGCACAACTCATGCAGCGTTGTCCCTCGCAGGGTCGTCCACAGAATGGGGGCCATGTGCCATTTATGACACTAGTGACTGCAGAAGCTTGGACTCTATCGGGTACCTGGAGCCGACTGTGACCGCTACCTCTGCACCCCTAATATAAGACCCTCGTCCCTGTTATATACAGGGTGGTCCAAAAGTAGGTGGACAGTATGTGTAATAAGGTTATGAAGGGGGAGATTTATCAAACATGGTGTAAAGTGAAACTGACTCAGTTGCCCTTAGCAACCAATCATATTCCACCTTTCATTTTCCAAAGAGTCTGTGAAGAATGAAAAGTGGAATCTGATTGGTTGCTAAGGGCAACTGAGTCCGTTTCACTGTACACCATGTTTGATAAATCTCCCCCTTCATAACCCTATTACACATACTGTCCACCTACTTTTGGACCACCCTGTATATTCCCATAAAGCCAATAAAGTCTTCTGAAGCCGCGGTTGATGTCATCACAAGCCTGTGTCTAAAGATATGGACATCTGGTAAATGGCCCAAGGACTGGACAAGATTCGTGCTTATTCCTATACCTAAGACTGGAGATGCTACTGACTGTGGAAACTATCGGACCGCTGCGCTCACACCTCGCGCCAGCAAAACAGTACAGAAAATCCTACAAAGACGACTAAAGCCTTCCTGATGAAGAGCGGCCTGAGGAACAAGAAAAGGCAGAAGAGATGGATAATAGAAGAGGTCAAATAATACAACATGGAGATCGATTTTTGCTTCATCAACTACGGCAGAGCCTTCGACTGTTGATCACCAGGATACCACCATGAAGGATCTGGGTGTGCCAAAGCATCTGATCAGTCTCATTAGGAACCTTTACATTGACCGAGAAGAAGCAGTCTGGACAAAACACAGTGACCCGACTCAGAGCAGAGCGAGGCGATTGACAAGGCGGCTGGACAAAACATGGTGACCCGACATGGCTCAGAGCAGAGCAAGGCGTCCGACAAGGCGGCTGCACAAAACACGGTGACCCGACATGGCTCAGAGCAGAGCAAGGCGTCCGACAAGGCGGCTGCACAAAACACGGTGACCCGACATGGCTCAGAGCAGAGCGAGGCGTCCGTCAAGGCAGCATCCTGTCACCATCACTCTTCAGTTTATATGCAGGAGCTATGGTCAGGAAGGCCGGACTTGCCGAAAAAGAAATCGGAATTGCTGGGAGAATCATCAACGATCTTAAATACTCAGGTGATACAACATTGGTAGGAAGTCAAGATGGAACATGGGACGGCTACTCAACACAAAGACTAAGATATTGGCTTCTACCAGGTACGGTCGGGACATTTTTGAGATAGACGTTGATGAACTGGAAGTTGTAGAAGACTTCAACCTACTCGGATCAATGATCAGTCAAGATGCAGCGATGACAGCAGAAGTCAATAGGAGAATAGCTACGGGCAAATCAACAATGGATTCAACGAACAAGGTCTTCATTCCGAGGAACATTTCACTGGCGATGAAGACACGGCTCATACATAAATGGTCTTTTCTTTAGTAACATATGGACGCGAAACGTCAACGATAAAGAAATAAGACAGAAGAAGAATCAGCTTCTTCGAAATGTGGTGCTGGAAAAGGAGGTTATCAATACCATGGATGGCAAGAAGAACAAGCAAATCAATCTAGGAACAAATCAAGCCAGGCTTGTCACTGGAAGCAAGAATCACCAAGTGTCATGGGGCTACCGCGACAGAGAGGTTCCAGAGAACCGCAGCCCTCTGGGCCTCGTTCACACACAGTGAACAGAAGCTCTTCACCTGTATTCTGACCTGGCTGCTTTGTGCCAGCAGAGCAGGAGTTAACCTTATTGCTGAGTTGCTGAGCGCTGGGTCTCTCTCAGCTGAAGTGGATTTTGTAATCTGATCCTCTATGTAGACCCAGTCCTGACTTCAGCTATTGTCAGTGATCAGTTCTACTGCCTGGCTTGGAGGTTGAAGGAGCTTAGTGTTGGTGTTGGAGGTTTATTTACAGAGATTGGTGTCTGCTGTTTTGGTTGCATGTTTAACCTGTTTTCCTTCCTAGTTTTCTCCTTCTCTTCCCTTCTATGTGTACCCTCTGTGGTTGAGTGAGCATTTGGTGAGTTTGAGACTTTTAGTTACCTTGTCTGTATACCCTGTTATTTGTTGTATTGTTACACTGGTGCAGTCCACCTCATTTGGGGGGAGAGGGGGCCACTGATAGGGCCTGCACAGGAGACAGGGATACGCTGGCGGCTCAGGTCTCCTAACCATCATAGGTACCCCTGAGATAAGGGAAAGCCAGGGCCCCATTATAGTGGTAGGGACATGTGCGGGTCCCGGTATGCCGTCCTGCCCCTTTATCGCCGCTTACGGCGTGACACCAAGCTACGACTTGCGTACTTTGGACACACGAAGAGAGCGATCACTGGAGAAGGACCTCATGGTCGGAAGAACAGAGCTAACAATGCGAAAAAGAAGACCAGCAACACGATGGCTAGATACAATCAAGATAATGTGGAGAAGACCCTATTTAGGCTTGTACAAGATCGATCTTCCTACAGAGCGTTCATCCATCAAGTCGCCATGACTCGATATTGATCTGAAGCCGTTAAAATAACAAATATTAGTAACTAGCCACTGCTGACAACCGTGAATTTCTGCATGCAGCCACTAGATGGCAGCACCGCGCCTCTGTCCGTTTTCTGCGCTATACTGATCATTTCTCCATAGCAGAAGATGGATGTAATGTCAGGAGGCGGACGGCACCAATGATGCGGCAGGTCTGAACAGGAGGTGAACGATGAGAGCGTTACAAAGTAACAAAGAAACTAAGAAAGTTCTAAATGATTAATAATTGGAATTATAACTAAAGCTGCGTCCACACGTTGCAGCTCTGGTGCCGTACGGTAGAACCACAGTATTTTAGCCGCAATGTATAAAAAGTTGTGGTTACAACATGTGAACGCGGCTTTAGGTAGAATTATGGTAGAATGATTGATAATGACCTGGGGAAAAGGGGCAATTACTCTCCGCCTGATTATCAGGAGTGGGAATTATCATATCAGGACATAAGAGGATGCGTGGATGAATAGATCTCTGTCTCCTGGGTCAGACGGGCGCTTCAGGAACTGCAAGGCAGAGTTCACACCTGGCAGGTCCGATATCTCAGGCAGTGGGGTCTAGCAAGGACTAAAGGTAGGATGGGTTCCTTATCTCAGGCCGGGAGGCCTAAAGGTACTGTCACACTAGACGATATCGCTAGCGATCCGTGACGTTGCAGCGTCCTCGCTAGCGATATCGTCCAGTGTGACAGGCAGCAGTGATCAGGCCCCTGCTGTGCTGTCGCTGGTCGGGGAAGAAAGTCCAGAACTTTATTTGGTCGCTGGACTCCCCGCAGACATCGCTGAATCGGCGTGTGTGACACCGATTCAGCGAGGTCTTCACTGATAACCAGGGTAAACATCGGGTAACTAAGCGCAGGGCCGCGCTTAGTAACCCGATGTTTACCCTGGTTACCATCCTAAAAGTAAAAAAAAACAAACAGTACATACTTACCTACCGCTGTCTGTCCTCCAGCGCTGTGCTCTGCACTCCTCCTGCTCTGGCTGTGAGCGTCGGTCAGCCGTAAAGCAGAGCGGTGACGTCACCGCTCTGCTTTCCGGCCGCTGTGCTCACACAGACAGTACAGGAGGAGTGCAGAGCACAGCGCTGGAGGACAGACAGCGGTAGGTAAGTATGTAGTGTTTGGTTTTTTTTACTTTTAGGATGGTAACCAGGGTAAACATCAGCGCGGCCCTGCGCTTAGTTACCCGATGTTTACCCTGGTTACCGGCATCGTTGGTCGCTGGAGAGCGGTCTGTGTGACAGCTCTCCAGCGACCAAACAGCGACGCTGCAGCGATCCGGATCGTTGTCGGTATCGCTGCAGCGTCGCTAAGTGTGACGGTACCTTAAGGCAGGGACTAAGCTGAAGGAAGGATTTATTATCTCCGATAATTATCTATACTAGAAAAGGAAATAGAGCGTCCCCACTCTGGGACACGAGTTCTCCTACGTAGAGCTGAAGTGTATTTTTGGCCTTTAATCTTACTCATTTCTCTCTATTTCATCTGGTCCTGGCCTGCCAAGTCAAGCGGCAGCATGGGGTCGGCAGAGAGCACAGCCAAAGAAACAGCAGCACATACCCCCAGCCAGGACCCTCATTTTCCTGTAGCTTGGGGGGCGCGGATGATGCTCCTCTCGCCCACGTTACAAATTGAACAGTGCTCCATGAGGTGTTAAGAGATGGGACTATTTTTTTTTATAACCTAACTCTTCGCCGCAGCTTTATCCCTGACCTGTCTGGTGAGCTCATTGGTTTTCATGATGCTGTTTGATCCCCAATATTCTCACACAAACCTCTGAGGCTTTCACGGAACAGCTGTAGTTATACTGAGAAGGAATCACCCCCAGGACGGCACAATGTACTAATTATGTGACTTCTGGGGGTGATTGGTCACTCAGGATTTTATTTAGGGGTCTCAGACTACTGGGGGCTGAATACAAATGCACCTCACAATAATCAGATTTATATTTTTAAAATAATTAGAAAACCTCATAACATTTCCTTATATGTCACAAATACTTGTTATTTTGTGTTGGCATATTACATAGAATAAAAAAAATACATTTAAGTTTTTGGGTGTAACATGTAAAAATTTAGAAAAGTTCACTGGGTATAAATAGTTTTGCAAGGCACTGTACAGACTAAGCTTAAAATAACATTTATTTCTTGTACCATTTTTTTTCATCTCACGCCTCAGTGCATCCAGCCTCACAAAGTTAAATGAGTGGTCCTATTCTTATCTGCTAAAACTACATTTTTTACAGCACCTTGCTTTTCCTCTGTGCTGCAGACACAACCCTTTCTGTCCCCTCCATATAGAGCCCATCCTGCAGTAGATCTCTCCTTTCTGTTCCATCTATATACAACCCCTATTGATGTATATGTCTACTCTCAGCCCCTCTTTTTACGGCTTATCCTGCAGTACATCTTTCCTTTGTCTTCTCTAAATACAGCCCCATCATGCAGTATATCATTGCTCTCAGATTCTGTATATAATGTCCATCCTGCAGTATATTTCTCCTTTATGCCTCTTTTATGTACAGCCCATGCAGCAGTATATTTCTTCTTTCTGTCTATTCTATATGCAGTCCATTCTGAAGAACCTCTCACCCTTTTGTCCCCTCTATATACAGCCCCTCCTCTTCTTTCTTAGCCCCATCTATATACAACCCATTCTACTTTACATCTCTCCTTTTTTCCTTTCTATAAACAGTACAGTCCTTCAGAATATTATTTTTTTAGCCCCTGCATAAAGACCTATCCTGCAGTACATTTTAGAATCTCTACATACAATCTTAACCTTGCAATATATAACTACTCTTAGACCCTCTATATACAGTCCTATCCTGCAGTATATCACTTCTCCTAGACCCTATATATACACAATACTGACCTGCAGTATATCACTCATCTTAGACCCTCTATATACAGTCCTATCCTGCAGTATATCATTCCTCTTAGACCCTATATATACAGCACTATCCCGCAGTATATCACTCCTCTTAGACCCTCTATATACTATCCTATTGTGCAGTATATCATTGCTCTTAGACTATATACAGTTCTATCCTGCAGTATATCACTTCTCTTAGATCCTCTATATACAGTCCTATCGTGCTGTATATCACTTCTCTTAGACCCTCTATATACAGTCCTATTGTGCTGTATATCGCTTCTCTTAGACCCTCTATATACAGTCCTATCCTGCATCACTCTTCTTATAGCCTCTATATACAGTCACATCCTGCAGTATATCACTCGTCTTAGACTCTATATACAGTCCTATCCTGCAGTAGATCACTTCTCTTAGACCCTACTTATACAGTCGTATCCTACAGTATATCACTCCTTTTGGACCCACTATATACAGTCCTATCGTGCTGTATATCACTCCTCTTAGACCTTCTATATACAGTCCTATCCTGCAGTATATCACTCCTCTTACACCCTCTATATACAGTCCTATCCCGCAGTATATCACTCCTCTTAGACCCTCTATATACAGTCCTATCCCGCAGTATATCACTCCTTTTAGACCCACTATATACAGTCCTATCGTGCTGTATAGCACTCCTCTTAGACCCTCTATATACAGTCCTATCGTGCTGTATATCACTCCTCTTAGACCCTCTATATACAGGACTATCCCGCAGTATATCACTCCTCTTAGACCCTCTATATACAGTCCTATCCCGCAGTATATCACTCCTTTTAGACCCACTATATACAGTGTTATCGTGCTGTATATCACTCCTCTTAGACCTTCTATATACAGTCCTATCCTGCTGTATATCACTCCTCTTAGACCCTCTATATACAGTCCTATACCGCAGTATATCACTCCTCTTAGACCCTCTATATACAGTCCTATCCCGCAGTATATCACTCCTCTTAGAACCTCTATATACAGTCCTATCCCGCAGTATATCACTCCTTTTAGACCCACTATATACAGTCCTATCGTGCTGTATATCTCTCCTCTTAGACCCTCTATATACAGTCCCATCCTGCAGTAGATCACTCTTTTCAGTCCTTCTATATACAGCCCAAACCTGCATTATATCTTTCCTCTCAGACCCTTGTATATACAGCTCCTTCTGCAGTACAGTACACTTTTCTTAGTCATCAGCACACAGGTACCACTGCTTCCTCCACCTTTTTCGATGCCCTATTTCCTCTCAATGATTGACCAGGATTACTGGAACTATGGGTTGGTTCCAATGGCAGATTAATGGGTTATATTGACACAAATTAATATATATACACATTATTATAAGTCCAAATTGAGATTTTGTGAATACCCCTGTAATCCTCACCACATCTCCTACACCGTTTGTAGAAATGCCACCCCAAATTTGCAAGGAGCCACCACCATGAACTTGTCATGGCCCCAATACTGTAATAATGTCCCCCATCCTGAGCCTTTCCTAGAATAAAGTCCCCCATCCTGGGCCTTTTCTATAATAATGTCCTCTGTCCTTGGCCTTTCCTATAATAATGTCCCCCATCCTGGGCCTTTCCTATAATAATCTCCCCCATTCTGGGCCTTTCCTGTAATAATAATGTCCCCTATCCTGGGCCTTTCCTATAATAATATCCTCCATTCTGATTCCATTCTTGTAATAATGTCCTCCATCCTGGGCCGTTCCTGTAATAATATCCCCCATCCTGGGCCTTTCCTATAATAATCTCCCCCATTCTGGGCCTTTCCTGTAATAATGTCCCCTATCCTGGGCCTTTCCTATAATAATATCCTCCGTTCTGACTCCACTCCTGTAATCATGTCCCACATCCTGGGCCTTTCCTATAATAATGTCCTCCGTTCTGACTCCATTCCTGTAATAATGTCCCCCATCCTGGGCCTTTCCTGTAATAATATCCCCCATCTTGGGCCTTTCCTATAATAATCTCCCCCATCCTGGGCCTTTCCTGTAATAATATCCCCCATCCTGGGCCTTTCCTATAATAATGTCCTCCGTTCTGACCCAATTCCTGTAATAATGTCCCCCATCCTGGGCCTTTCCTATAATAATGTTCTATGTTCTGACCCCATTCCTGTAATAATGTCCCCCATTCTGGGCCTTTCCTATAATAATGTCATCTGTTCTGACCCCTAACCTGTAATAATTTCCCCCTTCCTGGGCCTTTCCTATAATAATGTCCTCCGTCCTGACTCCATTTCTGTAATAATGTCCCCCATCCTGAGCCTTTCCTATAATAATGTCCTCCGTTCTGACCCCATTCCTGTAATAATGTCCCCTAACCTGGACCTTTCCTATAATAATGTCCTCGGTTCTGACTCCTATCCTGTAATAATGTCCTCCATCCTGGGCCTTTCCTATAATAATGTCCTCGGTTCTGACTCCTATCCTGTAATAATGTCCTCCATCCTGGGCCTTTCCTATAATAATGTCCTCCGTTCTGACCCCATTCCTGTAATAATGTCCTCCATCCTGGGCCTTTCCTGTAATAATGTCCCCCATCCTGGGCCTTTCCTGTAATAATCTCCCCCATCCTGGGCCTTTCCTGTAATAATATCCCACATCCTGGGCCTTTCCTATAATAATCTCCCCCATCCTGGGCCTTTCCTGTAATAATATCCCACATCCTGGGCCTTTCCTATAATAATCTCCCCCATCCTGGGCCTTTCCTATAATAATATCCCCCATCCTGGGCCTTTCCTATAATAATATCCCCCATCCTGGGCCTTTCCTATAATAATATCCTCCGTTCTGACTCCATTCCTGTAATAATGTCCCCCATCCTGGGCCTTTCCTGTAATAATATCCCCCATCTTGGGCCTTTCCTATAATAATCTCCCCCATCCTGGGCCTTTCCTGTAATAATATCCCCCATCCTGGGCCCTTCCTATAATAATGTCCTCCGTTCTGACCCAATTCCTGTAATAATGTCCCCCATCCTGGGCCTTTCCTATAA
The DNA here is from genome assembly GCF_032444005.1 of Ranitomeya imitator. Lineage (NCBI taxonomy): Eukaryota > Metazoa > Chordata > Amphibia > Anura > Dendrobatidae > Ranitomeya > Ranitomeya imitator. The sequence continues at coordinate 19,222,326 of NC_091287.1, forward strand.
TAATGTTCTCTGTTCTGACCCCATTCCTGTAATAATGTCCCCCATTCTGGGCCTTTCCTATAATAATGTCATCTGTTCTGACCCCTAACCTGTAATAATTTCCCCCATCCTGGGCCTTTCCTATAATAATGTCCTCCGTCCTGACTCCATTTCTGTAATAATGTCCCCCATCCTGAGCCTTTCCTATAATAATGTCCTCCGTTCTGACCCCATTCCTGTAATAATGTCCCCTAACCTGGGCCTTTCCTATAATAATGTCCTCGGTTCTGACTCCTATCCTGTAATAATGTCCTCCATCCTGGGCCTTTCCTATAATAATGTCCTCCGTTCTGACCCCATTCCTATAATAATGTCCTCCGTTCTGACCCCATTCCTGTAATAATGTCCTCCATCCTGGGCCTTTCCTGTAATAATGTCCCCCATCCTGGGCCTTTCCTGTAATAATCTCCCCCATCCTGGGCCTTTCCTGTAATAATATCCCACATCCTGGGCCTTTCCTATAATAATATCCCCCATCCTGGGCCTTTCCTATAATAATATCCTCCGTTCTGACCCCATTCCTGTAATAATATCCCCTAGTCTGCCAATTTTTCCAAAACATTTTAACAAAAAAAAAAAAAAAATTCTTCTTACCTCGCCTTGCTCCAACGATGTGTGGCGTCCTCTCTTCCATGACACCGGCATCGGCAGGCCACAATCCTGCATGATCGTTATACCCCTGTAGATAAATAATATTAGATCAGCTAAATAGGTGAATGGGTGCTAGATGTTAGGTAGATAAATAGTAGAATAAATGGCTCCGCAGGGATCTCCATTCTGGGCACAGATAATAATCAGACTTCTTTTGCTTTTCTCGATATCTGACCAGCAGATGTCATTATAATGTTTTTCAGCATATAATTTCCAGCGACAGCGACTGATCCCAGTTTAATTCCTGTCTGGTTACCAGTTTAATATTTGTAAGATGAAAGGATTAAAATGCATTGAAATGTCACATCCTTGTGGAAAATACAAGACGCTGCGGAGAGATCAATGTAGAATATTCTGTGCCGGATCCTCTACCTCTAATACAGACTGACACCTGCACCCGTGATATCATTATAATATACCAGCACTTGTGACATCATCATATGCAACACCTGTACCCGTGACATCATAATATATAATACACCTGCACATGTGATATCATCATATAATATATCTGCACCCGTGACATCATCATATACAACACCTGCACATGTGACATCATCATATAATACACCTGCACATGTGACATCATCATATAATACACCTGCACCCGTGACATCATCATATACAACACCTGCACATGTGATATCATCATATAATATATCTGCACCCGTGACATCATCATATACAACACCTGTACCCATGACATCACAATATATAATACACCTGCACATGTGATATCATCATATAATATATCTGCACCCGTGACATCATCATATACAACACCTGCACATGTGACATCATCATATAATACACCTGCACCCGTGACATCATCATATACAACACCTGCACATGTGATATCATCATATAATATATCTGCACCCGTGACATCATCATATACAACACCTGTACCCATGACATCACAATATATAATACACCTGCACATGTGATATCATCATATAATATATCTGCACCCGTGACATCATCATATACAACACCTGTACCCGTGACATCATAATATATAATACACCTGCACATGTGATATCATCATATAATATATCTGCACCCGTGACATCATCATATACAACACCTGTACCCGTGACATCATAATATATAATACACCTGCACATGTGATATCATCATATAATATATCTGCACCCGTGACATCATCATATACAACACCTGCACATGTGACATCATCATATAATACACCTGCACCCGTGACATCATCATATACAACACCTGCACATGTGATATCATCATATAATATATCTGCACCCGTGACATCATCATATACAACACCTGTACCCGTGACATCACAATATATAATACACCTGCACATGTGATATCATCAGATAATATACCTGCACCCGTGACATCATCATATACAACACCTGTACCCGTGACATCATCATACAATACACCTGCACATGTGATATCATCATATAATACACCTGCACCCGTGACATCATCATATACAATACCTGCACATGTGACATCATCATATACAACACCTGTACCTGTGACATCATCATATAATACACCTGCACATGTGACATCATCATATACAACACCTGCACATGTGACATCATAATATATAATACACCTGCACATGTGATATCATCATATAATACACCTGCACCCATTGACATCATCATATACAACACCTGCACATGTGACATCATAATATATAATACACCTGCGCATGTGACATCATCATATACAACACCTGTACCCATGACATCATCATATAATACACCTGCACATGTGACATCATCAAATACAACACCTGTACCCATGACATCATCATATAATACACCTGCATATGTGACATCATCATATACAACATCTGCACATGTGACATCATCATATACAACACCTGTGCCCGTGACATCATAATATATAATACACCTGCACATGTGACATCATCATATACAACACCTGTACCCGTGACATCATAATATATAATACACCTGCACATGCACATGTGACATCATCATATACAATACCTGTACCCGTGACATCATGATATACAACAACTGCACATGTGACATCATCACATAATTCACTTGCACATGTGACATCATCATATAATACATCAGCACATGTGACATCATCATATAATACAACTGCAGTGGTGACATCATCATATAATATACCTGCACATGTGACATCATCACATAATTCACTTGCACATGTGATATCATCATATAATACATCAGCACATGTGACATCATCATATAATACAACTGCATCGGTGACATCATCATATAATACACCTGCACATGTGACATCATCATATATAATACACCTGCACCCATGACATCATCATATAATACACCTGCACATGTGACATTATTATGTAATACACCTGCACATGTGCACATGTGACATCAGCAATCATGTAATATACCTGTACCTGTGATATTATCATATAATACACCTGCACATGTGACATCATCATATAATACAGAATTTCACTGCAAGCTCCAGTTAATGCTGCAATTTTTTTACACTAAATATACCACAATGTTCTCCTGAAGGTGTTAGTAAAAGTACAATTTGGAGCCCTAGCGACAATATATGTACAGTATATACGCGATGTTTCGACCCTCCCGAGTCTTTATCCAGGAGTCATTGAAAAAACACAACAGGATATTTAAGAAGTGATAAATCGTAGATATTTACAGTGTATACATTATATACAGGCAAATTAATAATGAACCAATTCTTTTAGGCTACTTTCACATGTTCAGTATTTGTTCAGTATTTTACATCAGTGTTTATAAGCCAAAGCCAATAGTGGAACAATCAGAGAAAACCATATATATAATAGAAACACGTCACCACTTCTGTATTTTTCACCCACTCCTGATTTTGGCTTCTAAATACCAATGTGAAATACTGACCGAATACTGAATGTGTGAACGTGGCCAAAGAGTAATTGAAATGTGGAGACAGCATGTATACAATATAATATTACTCAACTGAAAGATGAGGGAGGGTAAATCCACACAATAGAGGAATCAAGGGAAATCATAGATCAGTTTGGTACCATAGAAACATATGAGAGCGATATGATATTTGTTAGTGTTCGGAGATTAAGTTTTCATCCCGGCAGCTGAATGATTTACAGCTATTAGTCAGGCTAAGTACATGTGGGGGTTCCTGTAAATCATTCAGCTGAGGCGATAAAAACTTAATCTCCGAACACTAACAAATACTCGGAGATCACCCGAGCGTGCTTGGGGAAAACCAGAGTAATGAGTATATTCGCTCATCACTAGTGCTGAGTTTACTCTGTATGTTTTGGGTCAAGAAAACAAATTTATGCGTGATGATGGTTCAGAGTGAATAATAACTCAGCTCTGATATTGTTGACAGAAAATATAAAATTCGCAAGTGCAACCTGAGGACCATTCCATATAAAAATACATTGTCAATATATCTGTGCCAACAAATAGCATATTGGTTGTAAAGATCATTAGTGTACACATATTAGTTTTCTAAATAACTTGTATTAGTGTACCGGGGGTTACATTGGACCCCATTGCGGTCCCACAGGTCTGAACATAATAAAAATCCCCAAAGAGAAAGAAGTCTTCCCATAAAATTGATTGTATTAACTGAACATAGATTTACAGAATTGGATTGCAAGAACACTGTTCGGGAGAACAAATGACAACATCTTGTAAGTGGCTGATGTGGAGAATGAAAGACTTGGTATTTGGGATATGGGTGAGAATCTTCTCAAGAACTATGGAAAGAGGTAGTAGAATAGAGTCAGTGGAGGCCACTATAGGTCATCCAGGATGTTTATGTATATACATATATATGTATATGGATTTTTTTGTTCCAGTGCTGGAGTGGCGCTTTAAATGTAAGCTCCCTGCCCCCTTTTTTTATACTTACCTTCTGGTGGCTTCACCTTTTACTGATGCCACTCGGGTCCCACGGCGCCATCTTATGCCTGTAACTTCTGACTGGCTGTAAGTCAGAATTTACCCCACAAGTATTGAAGGCTAGTCTATGAAAGGCCAGAATGAGGCACTTATAGACTTATATTGAAAAGTGACCTCCAACTCGCTCCATGAAATACTTGAGGGTAGGGTTGAGCGAAACGGATCATTCATTTTCAAAAGTCTCCGACTTTTGGCAAAGTCGGGTTTCATGAAACCCGACCCGATCCCTGTGTGGGGTCGGCCATGCGGTACGCGACTTTCGCGCCAAAGTCGCGTTTCGTATGACGCGCTTGGCGCCATTTTTTCAGCCAATGAAGGAGCGTGAGCAGAGTGATGACATAGGTCTTAGGGGCGTGGACGCCTATCGTCATCTTGTCGATTGTGCACAGTAGCGATTTGCAATGTGTAACACCAGCTTTTCTGTTCAGGGACGGAGGAGAGAGAGAGAGGGAGAGGGAGAAAAAAAAAATTCCCATTGACTTTGCATTGGGTTTCGTGTTTCGGTCGATCCCCGACTTTTCGCCATAATCGGCCGATTTCACTCGACTCGACTTTAGAGATAGTCGGGTTTCGCGAACCCGACTCGACCCTAAAAAAGTAAAAGTCGCTCAACCCTACTTGAGGTCACTTTTTGTCAGAGACCGACGGGAGCGACACTGTAGAAGGATGAAAGCGGCAGCAAGTGAGTATGAGACGGGGCAGGGGACTAACATTTAAAGCACCGCTCCACCGATGCAAAAAAAAGAAACGCTGGAGTGGTGCTTTAAAATGTCAATTATGAGATTCGGTATGGATTCGTTATAAATCTTTTTGTCACTGACAATCCTATTTTGGTATCAAACATATGATTAATATTATTTCTAATGGTGGGTAGGATTTTCCTGAATACATTGCTATCTGACCGTTGTATAAACTTTGCAATTCATAACCACCGTGGCACCTGCTTTATCTACAAGTTTAACTATAATGTCTTTATTGTGTTGTAGGGTATGGATGGCAATTTTTTTCTGGCCTAAGGTTATAGTATATTGGGAGGTCATCTTCTAACACCTGCATCGATTACATATATCAAATACCCTGAAAGCTGTTGGATTAGTAGGTAATAAACCAAAGAATACAGCAGCCACTGTGTGCAATAAGATGCATGCAAACATTGAATTTCTGACATTTAGACGGCACTACTCCCATATGGAATATACGTATAAAATGAAGGGACTTAATGCTCAAATTGGCCAATTCCTGTGAGCCCACCAGCCACGGCAAGGAGACCTTTCTCCAGGAGCGTAACGACTGGGCCTATGCGAGAGGGGGCCACCGATGTCTACTTCAGCTGGCTGTGTGTCAGATGATGTACCCTCCACTGAACTGTACTGCGGCACAGGGACCCCCCGACTCCCTGCAATACATGATGCCAATCAGAGGCTGCCAGCTGATGGCGGCGTGAAAATCACGAGTGGCGCATGGCAGTGATGCTATGCGCTGCCTGACTCTTGCAGGCTGAAGTCAGATGCAAGTTCCAGAAGACAATGCCGCATGTCGTGGGAGTGGAGGAAGGTAAGAACAATAGGGTCTAGGATGGGGGTCATTATACTACGACGAAGGTGATTAGACAAGGAAGGGGCCCAGGATTGGAGTCATTGCAGATTGGGGTCAGGAAGGGGCCCAGGATTAGGGTAATTGTGGTTTCCAAGCCACAGGATTTGGGATTAGGATCATTATACCAGAACGGGGTCCAGTATGGGTATCATTACAGATTGGGGACATTGGGAACCCCAGGATTGGGGTCAGGAAGGGGTCCAAGATTAGGATCATTGGGGTCCCCAATCCCCAGGATTTGGGATTAGGATCATTATATCAGGAAGGGGCCCAGGATGGAGGTCATTATACCAGAATGGGGTCCAGGATGGGAGTCGTTATACCAGGAAGGGGCCCAAGATGGCGGTTATTATACATTATTACAGTAAGGAACAGTATATCAAAAAGGGGCCCAGGATGGAGGAAATTATATCAGAAAGGGGCCCATGAGAGAGGACATTATACATAGAAGAGGGACATCATAGCAAGAAGGGACCCATGATAGAAAATAATATAATAGAAAGTGACTTAGGGTGAGAGACGTTATTACAGGATGGGGGATATTATTACAGAAAAGGGTCAGGGCAGGGGACATTGTTACAGACAGGGGCGAGAATGGATGACATTGTTACAGAGAGGGGTGAGGACAGGGGACATTGTTACAGGGAAGGGCGAGGACGGGGGACATTGTTACAAGGAAGGGCGAGGACAGGGGACATTGTTACAGAGAGGGCCGAGGACAGGGGACATTGTTACAGGGAGGGGCGAGGACGGGGGACATTGTTACAGGGAGGGGCGAGGACGAGGGACATTGTTAATGAGAGGGGCGAGGACAGGGGACTTTGTTACAGAGAGGGGCAAGGACGGGGGACATTGTTACAGGGAGGGGCGAGGATGGGGTCACTATTACACATGTGTTTATAGGATCTATAACGCTACTAAGGCCCTGACCAACATGAAGGAGAGGACCACGTCCAAATTTTGCATCGGGGCCCCAGGACTCTGTTATGCCGCTGCCTTTTTCTGATGGGATCCTATTAATTTCTAGCAGACAAATGTCAGGTAGGATTCAGCAATAAATAAAAGCAGCCTTAGGCCGGTTTCACACGTCAGTGTCTCCGGTACGTGAGGTGACAGTTTCCTCACGTATCGGAGCCACTGACACACGTAGACACAGTGAAATCAATGCATTTGTTCAGATGTCATTGATTTTTTGCGGACCGTGTCTCCGTGTGCCAAACATGGAGACATGTCAGTGTTCGTGGGAGCGCACAGATTACACGGACCCATTAAAGTCAATGGATCCGTGTAAAACACGTACCGCACATGGACGTTGTCCGTGTGCAGTCCGTGTGCCGTGCAGGAGACAGCGCTACTGTAAGCGCTGTTCCCCCCACTGGTGCTGAAGCCGCCATTCATATCTTCCCTGCAGCAGCGTTTGCTGTAGAGAAGATATGAATAATCGTGTTTAAAATAAAGATCCATGACCGCATACAGTAGAAGGTGCGGCCAGGATAGGAAGCTGCGCCAGCCAGCGAGGGAGCCGGGTGAGTATTTTAAGAACAGCGGGGGGGGGGGGCGCACAGGGAGTGGGAGGGGGCGGGGACATGGAGCTTCATTTTAAACACGAGAAACTTAAAAAAATAAATATTCATATCTTCTGTACAGCAAACGCTGCTGCAGGAGGGAAGATATGAATCGCGGCTTCAGCACCAGATGCTGGTGCGTGTGGTACCCAGCACAGTGCGTGTGGTACCCAGTGGGCACATGGGCGGCACACGTGTGCCACACTGATGTGCCACAGAAACGCACGGGCACACGGACACGGATAATTCTGGTACCGATTTTTCCGGTACCTGAATTATCTGGACGTGTGGGACTGCCCTTAGACTAATGGGAGGAAAGCACAGGCGATTATAGAGGCAGTCACACATCCAAATGTATGGCACTGAGAAACAAATTTGACCAGCACCTCCTAACAGAGAAGTGACCATTTTGTCATCTACATACCTTCATTTTATTCCGCTAGTCTATATGGCAGTAATGCAGTTTATTCAGTGCTTGGTGTACGTTAGTGCACTCAGAGGCTGCCGTGTACATTATACAGTCAGGAGCTTGCGCCTGTTCACACTTCATTCTATTAGGAAATGCTGGAAACACAACATTTCCCAAAAATCAATACGCCTATGGGATTGAAGAGACAGAGATGTGGATATTTATTTAAAAAAAACTGATATTTTATTGAAAATTATTAAAAAGTAAAAAAAATTACATAGGGATTTCTATATGTAGCAGAAATATCTAATAGCTAAGTCTAGGCACAAATATCAGCGCAGGACCAGTAATAGGAGATTGTGGCTTTAATGACAAATCTTATATTTTAAAGCTGTTTTATCATAGAGTAGAGGATGTAATGAATAAGAAAAAATGTATAGATTTATTTCAAACAAGGTTATAATAAAGTTCATGTGCCTTATGTAATACTAAGATGTCAGCTTTAATAGCCAAATATATAGATGATTGGGAATAATAATGGATAGAATGTGATATAAAGATGCATTATTATTCATGAAATTAGTATATCCCATTAATTGAGGTTTCCATTATTAATGAAATGACAGCTATAATCATTAAATTACTTACAGTGTACTTACATTAAAGTGCCGCAGCTTTACATACCTCGCCGCTACCACACCGACATACTAATCATTTTCAATAAAATATCAGCCACATTAATGGCTCTTCAATCCCATAAGCATATTGATTTTTGGGAAATGTGCTTCTAATGCCTTGGAGGTTTATGTAACTACAGTACTATTGTGACTTATTTGTTGTGATCATATTAGGAAATACTGGTCAGATTATTTAGTCTTTATATAATTATCTAAGACATCTGCACATGTGACATCATATAATACAGTGACAAAAGTGACATCATCATATAATACAGCGACAACTGTGACATCATCATGTAATACAGCCACAACTGTGACATCATCATGTAATACAGCGACAACTGTGACATCATCATGTAATACAGCCACAACTGTGACATCATCATGTAATACAGAGATAACTGTGACATCATCATGTAATACAGCGACAACTGTGACATCATATAATACAACGACAACTGTGACATCATCATATAATACAGAGACAACTGTGACATCATATAATACAGCGACAACTGTGACATCATCATATAATACAGAGACAACTGTGACATCATCATATAATACAGCGACAACTGTGACATCATCATATAATACAGCGACAACTGTGACATCATCATATAATACAGAGACAACTGTGACATCATATAATACAGCGACAACTGTGACATCATCATATAATACAGAGACAACTGTGACATCATCATATAATACAGAGACAACTGTGACATCATCATATAATACAGAGACAACTGTGACATCATCATGTAATACAGAGATAACTGTGACATCATCATGTAATACAGCGACAACTGTGACATCATATAATACAACGACAACTGTGACATCATCATATAATACAGAGACAACTGTGACATCATATAATACAGCGACAACTGTGACATCATCATATAATACAGCGACAACTGTGACATCATCATATAATACAGCGACAACTGTGACATCATCATATAATACAGCGACAACTGTGACATCATCATATAATACAGAGACAACTGTGACATCATATAATACAGCGACAACTGTGACATCATCATATAATACAGAGACAACTGTGACATCATCATATAATACAGAGACAACTGTGACATCATCATATAATACAGAGACAACTGTGACATCACATAATACAGAGACAACTGTGACATCATCATATAATACAGAGACAACTGTGACATCATCATATAATACAGCGACAACTGTGACATCACCATATAATACAGAGACAACTGTGACATCATCATATAATACAGCGACAACTGTGACATCACCATATAATACAGAGACAACTGTGACATCATCATATAATACAGAGACAACTGTGACATCATCATATAATACAGCGACAACTGTGACATCATCATATAATACAGAGACAACTGTGACATCATCATATAATACAGAGACAACTGTGACATCATCATATAATACAGCGACAACTGTGACATCACCATATAATACAGAGACAACTGTGACATCATCATATAATACAGAGACAACTGTGACATCATCATATAATACAGCGACAACTGTGACATCACCATATAATACAGAGACAACTGTGACATCACCATATAATACAGAGACAACTGTGACATCATCATATAATACAGAGACAACTGTGACATCACATAATACAGAGACAACTGTGACATCACCATATAATACAGAGACAACTGTGACATCATCATGTAATACAGAGACAACTGTGACATCATCATATAATACAGAGACAACTGTGACATCATCATATAATACAGAGACAACTGTGACATCATCATATAATACAGAGACAACTGTGACATCACATAATACAGAGACAACTGTGACATCATCATATAATACAGAGACAACTGTGACATCATCATATAATACAGAGACAACTGTGACATCACATAATACAGAGACAACTGTGACATCATCATATAATACAGAGACAACTGTGACATCATCATATAATACAGAGACAACTGTGACATCACCATATAATACAGCGACAACTGTGACATCCTATAATACAGCGACAACTGTGACATCATCATATAATATAGGACAACTGTGTCATCATATAATACAGCGACAACTGTGACATCATCATATAATACGACAACTGTGACATCATCATATAATACAGCGATAACTTTGACATCATCATTAAATGAAGGAAAGGGCAAAACCCGTCACTGGAGCCAGGACAAGTAACAGCCATGTTTATTGTTATACAGCGCGGTTGGTAGAAGACTAATTACTAAATCTCCGCAGTCAGTGTTTTCTATTTTTGGGGGTTCAGGTGCTCAGACCCCATTGATCACTAAAATAGAGGGGGGCAGAGACTCCAGCTGAGCACTTCTCAGTGTGAGGATGGGCTCACAGATTTTCTAACTAAATTTTCCTTGGTTGTTTCTGAAAAAAATATTGCAATTGTTGCCAGTTCTTCACATGATATCTGGGGGCCCAAGAGAACCCAAGAAAACTTCCCACCAAAATTAGGGCCCCAGTTCAATCTTTGGCTATGGGGCCCATATTCTGCTATAAGTACTACAGGCTATGGACAGGTTAGGGCATCGGTACGACCACAGTGGCGCCTGCCCCCCCACATCTGCCCTACTCCCTGTAGTCGTTGATTAACAGATATGTTCCATGTAGACTAATCTATATGGCAATGGGTAACACATGGACTCCTCCCGGAAATTGTTCGGATACAAACATCAATTTTTTTGTAACAATCAGGAAGAGTGACAAGCGACTAATGCCGCCAGACACAAAAATAGCTCAATCTGTGCTGCAAATGTCACGTACATTAGCGCTGCTCAACCTGCAGGGATACATTCTAGTTCTAAAATCTCAAAAAATCAGAAGTCAATAAATGTCCAAATGAACCTTTTCTTAAAGGGAAATACTGGTTATATGTGACGATTATGCATCTTTAGAGAGGACCGCGGCACAGCTTGTTATATTCCTGTACATAGAGGCAGTATTATAGTAGTTATATTCCTGTACATAGAGGCAGTATTATAGTAGTTATATTCTTATACATAGGAGCAGTATTATAGTAGTTATATTCTTGTACATAGGGGCAGTATTATAGTAGTTATATTCTTATACATAGGAGCAGTATTATAGTAGTTATATTCTTGTACATAGGGGCAGTATTATAGTAGTTATATTCTTGTACATAGGAGCAGTATTATAGTAGTTATATTCTTGTACTATAGGAGCAGTATTATCTAGCTTAGGGAGACTTCGCTTCTCCCAGAAGGCACCTGGAATATGCAAATTAGCCTCCTGAAGCTTGAATCCCTGGTTTGGTGATGCTTTCGAAGCAGCTGGTCCCGGCTGTACCCAACGATCTTCTAGCTTAGGGAGACTTCGCTTCTCCCAGAAGGCACCTGGAATATGCAAATTAGCCTCCTGAAGCTTGAATCCCTGGTTTGGTGATGCTTTCGAAGCAGCTGGTCCCGGCTGTACCCAACGATCTTCTAGCTTAGGGAGACTTCGCTTCTCCCAGAAGGCACCTGGAATATGCAAATTAGCCTCCTGAAGCTTGAATCCCTGGTTTGGTGATGCTTTCGAAGCAGCTGGTCCCGGCTGTACCCAACGATCTTCTAGCTTAGGGAGACTTCGCTTCTCCCAGAAGGCACCTGGAATATGCAAATTAGCCTCCTGAAGCTTGAATCCCTGGTTTGGTGATGCTTTCGAAGCAGCTGGTCCCGGCTGTACCCAACGATCTTCTAGCTTAGGGAGACTTCGCTTCTCCCAGAAGGCACCTGGAATATGCAAATTAGCCTCCTGAAGCTTGAATCCCTGGTTTGGTGATGCTTTCGAAGCAGCTGGTCCCGGCTGTACCCAACGATCTTCTAGCTTAGGGAGACTTCGCTTCTCCCAGAAGGCACCTGGAATATGCAAATTAGCCTCCTGAAGCTTGAATCCCTGGTTTGGTGATGCTTTCGAAGCAGCTGGTCCCGGCTGTACCCAACGATCTTCTAGCTTAGGGAGACTTCGCTTCTCCCAGAAGGCACCTGGAATATGCAAATTAGCCTCCTGAAGCTTGAATCCCTGGTTTGGTGATGCTTTCGAAGCAGCTGGTCCCGGCTGTACCCAACGATCTTCTAGCTTAGGGAGACTTCGCTTCTCCCAGAAGGCACCTGGAATATGCAAATTAGCCTCCTGAAGCTTGAATCCCTGGTTTGTATAGTATAGTATATATAGTATACTATATACTATATAGTAGTATATAGTAGTTATATTCTTGTACATAGGAGCAGTATTATAGTAGTTATATTCCTGTACATAGGGGCAGTATTATAGTAGTTATATTTTTATACATAGGGGCAGTATTACAGTAGTTATATTCTTGTACATAGGAGCAGTATTATAGAAGTTATATTCTTGTACATAGGAGCAGTATTATAGTAGTTATATTCTTGTACATAGGAGCAGTATTATAGTAGTTATATTCTTGTACATAGGAGCAGTATTATAGTAGTTATATTCTTGTACATAGGAGCAGTATTATAGTAGTTATATTCTTGTACATAGGAGCAGTATTATAGTAGTTATATTCTTGTACATAGGAGCAGTATTATAGTAGTTATATTCTTGTACATAGGGGCAGTATTATAGTAGTTATATTCTTGTACATAGGGGCAGTATTATAGTAGTTATATTCTTGTACATAGGGAGCAGGATTACAGAAGTTATATTATTGTACATAGGAGCAGTATTATAGTAGTTATATTCCTGTACATAGGAGCAGTATTATAGTAGTTATATTCCTGTATATAGGAGCAGTATTATAGAAGTTATATTCTTGTACATAGGAGCAGTATTATAGTAGTTATATTCTTGTACATAGGAGCAGTATTATAGTAGTTATATTCTTGTACATAGGAACAGTATTATAGTAGTTATATTCTTGTACATAGGAGCAGTATTATAGTAGTTATATTCTTGTACATAGGAGCAGTATTATAGTAGTTATATTCTTGTACATAGGAGCAGTATTATAGTAGTTATATTCTTGTACATAGGGGCAGTATTATAGTAGTTATATTCTTGTACATTGGAGCAGTATTATAGTAGTTATATTCTTGTACATAGGAGCAGTATTTTATTAGTTATATTCTTGTACATAGGGGCAGTATTATAGTAGTTATATTCTTGTACATAGGAGCAGTATTATAGTAGTTATATTCCTGAACATAGGAGCAGTATTATAGTAGTTATATTCTTGTACATAGGAGCAGTATTATAGTAGTTATATTCCTGAACATAGGGGCAGTATTATAGTAGTTATATTCTTGTACATAGGAGCAGTATAATAGTAGTTATATTCTTGTACATAGGGGCAGTATTATAGTAGTTATATTCTTGTACATAGGAGCAGTATAATAGTAGTTATATTCTTGTACATAGGGGGCAGTATTATAGTAGTTATATTCTTGTACATAGGAGCAGTATTATAGTAGTTATATTCTTGTACATAGGAGCAGTATTATAGTAGTTATATTCTTGTACATAGGGGCAGTATTATAGTAGTTATATTCTTGTACATAGGGAGTAGTATTATAGTAGTTATATTCTTGTACATAGGAGCAGTATTATAGTAGTTATATTCTTGTACATAGGAGCAGTATTATAGTAGTTATATTCTTGTACATAGGGGCAGTATTATAGTAGTTATATTCCTGTACATAGGGGCAGTATTATAGTAGTTATATTCTTGTACATAGGAGCAGTATTATAGTAGTTATATTCCTGAACATAGGAGCAGTATTATAGTAGTTATATTCTTGTACATAGGAGCAGTATTATAGTAGTTATATTCCTGAACATAGGGGCAGTATTATAGTAGTTATATTCTTGTACATAGGAGCAGTATAATAGTAGTTATATTCTTGTATATAGGGGCAGTATTATAGTAGTTATATTCTTGTACATAGGGGCAGTATTATAGTAGTTATATTCTTGTACATAGGGGCAGTATTATAGTAGTTATATTCCTGTACATAGGGGCAGTATTATTGTAGTTATATTCTTGTACATAGGGGCAGTATTATAGTAGTTATATTATTGTACATATGAGCAGTATTATAGTAGTTATTTTCTTGTACATAGGTGCAGTATTATAGTAGTTATATTCCTGTACATAGGAGCAGTATTAAAGTAGTTATATTCTTGTATATAGGGGCAGTATTATAGTAGTTATATTATTGTACATAGGGGCAGTATTATAGTAATTATATTCTTGTACATAGTGGCAGTATTATTGCAGGTATATAGCGCCAGATGATGGGTTGTTTATCTTTTATTGCTGTGCAGTTGCTGACAGATGATGATACTTTTCTGTGTAGATATTCTCCTGCTCATTACCACCTACCTCGTGTATTTTTCTTCATCTTCTCCATCAATTATTAGAAAAGTATTTTTTCCAAGTGTAAGAAAAGGTCATCTATGATAGATTTCGGCTTCTTCTCTCTTGTTTACTTCTTATTATCCTGCGCTGTTAAGCCTCTGTGACTTTTAAGAATTATTGTCCTAATTGTTAGAGAACTTTTCTCATTCTCAACATGCAGCAAAAATACAGAGAGAGATTTGCACAGTTTATTGTAGTCTCATGTGCTTGATTTTTGCAGTTATAAATTTCTTTCAGTCTCAGGAAGAAATATATAAAGTTTGTATCTTATATTTTATTTTGCGCGGACATTTAATATTATAAACTTCCCCAGCAGTGGCCATATTAGATAACTACCCCTTAAAGTACAGAGAAGTGTGCGAAAATGGTTATTATTGTTTTATAGAATTATCATCTCTTCACGGTCCGAGTAAACAGTCTGACATGTGCGCGGCCCTATAGACTAGCATTGGCCCTAGCGTGATCCGATGTTTTGTCGGATCGCACTTACCCTAAGAGCTCATTCTTACATGCGAGAAACTCACACGTCAATACCCGGCAACCAGGAGCGGAGCGTGCTGCTGCATGTATTGCGACGCGGCCGCAAGCTCCGCACGCTCCGATCCGAGTGCCGGGTATTGACTGGAGGCCGGCCAGCATTTTATAATGAGCATGACTCTACTCTCCCCACCCAATAATGATAATAAGTTTTATTTGCTGCCCTGCGTGTGGCAACTCTGATGATCGCGTCCTTTCATGATACTGAGATGACTCTGCTGAGCTCGTTCCAATCTATACAGCAAAGTTGACATCATGGATAATTCATTTAATAAAACAAAACTGGAGTTGGTGAGAATTGATTTGCACAGCCCGGGTTATTGGCTGCGTCGGTCATTTGTGGCCGCTGGATGTGAGCCCTGTCTCTTACATGACGGCATCTGGTGCTCTTTTGAGTGTCCGGCTCTGTTGTGACATCATTCTTATGTCACAGCGCACATTTGATGTCATTCAAGGCTGACAAATCAAAAGAAGAGCTTCCAGGTAGGATGGGGTTCTCAGGGCTCCTGTCCAGTGTCCCTGAGTCCGTACAAGAAACAAAAATCACAGCTTTCATGATTTGTGTCCGATTGTCAAATCGCACTCTGCCATTCATACCTATGGATCCATGGAAAAAATCCAACTGCGCTTGGATGACAGAATGGAGAAGATGGAGAATATTTTTTTTATTTCTCTGCATCTGAAAAAATTGGATCAAACTCTGACCTGACTCTGGCCTGACTCTGGCCTGACTCTGACCTGACTCTGACCTAATTCTGACCTGACTGACCTGATTCTGACCTGACTCTGACCTGACTCTGACCTGATTCTGACCTGATTCTGGCCTGACTCTGACCTGATTCTGACCTGATTCTGACCTGACTCTGACCTGATTCTGACCTGATTCTGACCTGGCTCTGACCTGACTCTGACCTGACTCTTGCCTGATTCTGGCCTGACTCTGACCTGACTCTGGCCTGACTCTGGCCTGACTCTGACCTGATTCTGACCTGACTCTGACTTGACTCTGGCCTGACTCTGACCTGACTCTGGCCTGGTTCTGGCCTGACTCTCACCTGACTCTGGCCTGATTCTGACCTGACTCTGACCTGACTCTCACCTGACTCTGGCCTGAGTCTGACCTGACTCTGACCTGATTCTGACCTGACTCTGACTTGACTCTGGCCTGACTCTGGCCTGACTCTGACCTGACTCTGACCTGATTCTGACCTGACTCTGACCTGACTCTGGCCTGACTCTGGCCTGACTCTGACCTGACTCTGACCTGATTCTGACCTGATTATGACCTGACTCTCACCTGACTGGCCTGATTCTGACCTGACTCTGACCTGACTCTGACCTGACTCTTGCCTGATTCTGGCCTGACTCTGACCTGACTCTGGCCTGACTCTGACCTGACTCTGGCCTGACTGTGGCCTGACTCTGACCTGATTCTGACCTGACTCTGACTTGACTCTGGCCTGACTCTGACCTGACTCTGGCCTGACTCTGGCCTGACTCTGGCCTGATTCTCACCTGACTCTGGCCTGATTCTGACCTGATTCTGACCTGACTCTCACCTGACTCTGGCCTGAGTCTGACCTGACTCTGACCTGATTCTGACCTGACTCTGACTTGACTCTGGCCTGACTCTGGCCTGACTCTGACCTGACTCTGACCTGATTCTGACCTGACTCTGACCTGACTCTGGCCTGTCTCTGGCTTGACTCTGACCTGACTCTGACCTGATTCTGACCTGTCTCTGGCCTGACTCTGGCCTGACTCTGACCTGACTCTGACCTGATTCTGACCTGACTCTGGCCTGTCTCTGGCCTGACTCTGGCCTGACTCTGACCTGACTCTGACCTGATTCTGACCTGACTCTGGCCTGACTCTGGCCCGACTCTGATCAGAGTGTGATTAGCATAATTGGACAGATTTTTTCAAATGATAGAAAATCGATCGTGTGACCCTAGCCTTAAAAAAAAAGTCCTTTTTTTTTGCACCAGGGTATGGTCACACATGGCATTATTTCAGCATATTTTTTAAAACATTTTTGGGAGGGCGGAAAATAAGCTGCGTTTTACAGCACCTAGCAAAAACAATGACATTTTGGAAATCTGATGCAAATGCAACTTTCTTTTCCTGACTGCATTTGAGCATTGCGGCATTTTTGAAAAAAATCTGCAGCAGTCAGTTCTTTCAGAGTTTTTGCAGCATTTTACCCACTATACTGCAAAAATGCTGAAAAAAACACAGCATAAGATATGTTTTGTGTTTTTGCTGCATTTTTGATGCACCGTAGAAAGATCCCAGCTAATCCGCCTGAAACATGCGCCACATAACACAGCAAAAATGCTGCAAATAACTGTTTTATTCTGAGCATTTTTGCTGCTAAGAGGGTAGGTTGTGGTTGCAGAAAAAAAAATGCTGCAAAAACGCCATGTGTGGATAAATGTGTGGATATACCCTTTCTTTCTTTTTTTGCAATAACAGGTTGGAGCTCAGTGCTCTGGAGCGAATCTGCTATACAGTAACATTTGTCTCCTCGCTGTCAATAGTTATTTTGCATCTATAATCTGTTTCTCTATTGTATCTGTCTCACATGTAGATACAAAGTTGCTGAGTGCACACTCTGCTCCCGGACGATCAATCTCACAATTTGCTGACTGTCTATTTTTTATTATTTTTTTTTTACTTCACTTTGGCCAATAATGCGATGATGAAGATTTTTGCTTACACTCAAATTCACCGGCTCTGTGCATGAGACTGATTCAAAAAAAAATAACCGCGGTGCATAAAATATAGCTTCCCGACAGCAAGCGGCGGTTCTGATGGATGAAAACGATGACAGCAAATGTTTCTATAGAATAAGCTGTGATGAATCTGCGCTCGCCGCCTCTGCACCGCGCGCTCCTTATGCCAAGATCCGAAAAAAAAATTCTGGCGTCCGTACAAGTCCCAGAGAAAACAAACATCATTCATTGCTGATTTTACACTCAGGTTCAAAGTTTCCTTCTAAACGCAACGTATCCCTGAGAGCATTACACCCTCATTTATCACCATCCATGTTCTTCCTACCTGAGGAGTTACCGATTAATGGCGGCTAACACTCAAAAAAGGCAACATTTCTGCTGATATTTTATTATCCGCCAACTCCTGGAAAAAGAAAGGTACAGATCTTAATAGAAAAATAGAAAGCAAACTAATTTTTTTTACTAATTTCTGAAGTTCTATTTTTTAGCATTGTTTATAAAAACTGATTTTTATGGTCAGTAAGAACTGTCAATGGGTGTTTGGCCCCTTCAAGGAGGTTCCTCCACTCCTCCAGAGACAACTTGACTGCAAGAAGTTCATGATTGCTGATGTCATAATAAAGTTCTGGGGAGAGAATTTTCGGGGAAAAAAAAGCACAAGGCCTCAAATACGTTAGGGTTGTGGAACCATGGGAGAGCACCGCTCCCATCCCTACTTCCACCACAAAAGGCTTATTGACCTCAGACTGGACCAAAACTGGAGCTGAGCGAAAGGCCTTCTGAAGTGTATCAAAAGCCTTAATGGCCGCCAATCTCCAAATAGACACGTCTGGGTTATGGGTAAGATCGGTGAGAGGTTTCACCACCATAGAAAAACCCTTAATAATTTTCAAATCCCCCAAAACAGTTCAATGCCTTGAGGATAACAGGCTGTGCCCGCACTAACATCACCCTCAGCTTCTCAGGGTCCATACAAAACCCCATGGGGGAAAGAACGGCTCCCAGGAACCCCAACTCCTGCACTTTGAATGCACATTTTTCTCTTTTGACATAAAGATGATGATTCTCTAATCTTTTCAAGACACTGCAGACATGGACCCTATGGACAGCCAGGTCTCTGGAGAAGATGAGAAAATCATCGATGTAAACTATAGCACAAATACCCAAAAGATCACGGAAAACTACTATAATACTGCCCCCTATGTACAAGAATATAACTACTATAATACTGCCCCTATGTACAAGAATATAACTACTATAATACTGCCCGCTGTGTACAAGAATATAACTACTATAATACTGCCCCCTATGTACAAGAATATAACTACTATAATACTGCCCCTATGTACAAGAATATAACTACTATAATACTGCCCCTATGTACAAGAATATAACTACTATAATACTGCCCCTATGTACAAGAATATAACTACTATAATACTGCCCCTATGTACAAGAATATAACTACTATAATACTGTCCCTATGTACAAGAATATAACTACTATAATACTGCCCCTATGTACAAGAATATAACTACTATAATACTGCCCCCTGTGTACAAGAATATAACTACTATAATACTGCCCCCTATGTACAAGAATATAACTACTATAATACTGCCCTCTATGTACAAGAATATAACTACTATAATACTGCCCCTATGTACAAGAATATAACTACTATAATACTGCCCCTATGTACAAGAATATAACTACTATAATACTGCCCCTATGTACAAGAATATAACTACTATAATACTGTCCCTATGTACAAGAATATAACTACTATAATACTGCCCCTATGTACAAGAATATAACTACTATAATACTGCCTCTATGTACAAGAATATAACTACTATAATACTGCCCCCTATGTACAAGAATATAACTACTATAATACTGCCCCCTATGTACAAGAATATAACTACTATAATACTGCCCCCTATGTACAAGAATATAACTACTATAATACTGCCCCTATGTACAAGAATATAACTACTATAATACTGTCCCCTATGTACAAGAATATAACTACTATAATACTGCCCCCTATGTACAAGAATATAACTACTATAATACTGCCCCTATGTACAAGAATATAACTACTATAATACTGCCCCCTGTGTACAAGAATATAACTACTATAATACTGCCCCCTGTGTACAAGAATATAACTACTATAATACTGCCCCCTATGTACAAGAATATAACTACTATAATACTGCCCTCTATGTACAAGAATATAACTACTATAATACTGCCCCTATGTACAAGAATATAACTACTATAATACTGCCCCTATGTACAAGAATATAACTACTATAATACTGCCCCTATGTACAAGAATATAACTACTATAATACTGTCCCTATGTACAAGAATATAACTACTATAATACTGCCCCTATGTACAAGAATATAACTACTATAATACTGCTCCTATGTACAGGAATATAACTACTATAATACTGCCCCTATGTACAAGAATATAACTACTATAATACTGCCTCTATGTACAAGAATATAACTACTATAATACTGCCCCTATGTACAAGAATATAACTACTATAATACTGCTCCTATGTACAAGAATATAACTACTATAATACTGCTCCTATGTACAGGAATATAACTACTATAATACTGCCCCTATGTACAAGAATATAACTACTATAATACTGCCTCTATGTACAAGAATATAACTACTATAATACTGCCCCTATGTACAAGAATATAACTACTATAATACTGCCTCTATGTACAAGAATATAACTACTATAATACTGCCCCTATGTACAAGAATATAACTACTATAATACTGTCCCCTATATACAAGAATATAACTACTATAATACTGCCCCTATGTACAAGAATATAACTACTATAATACTGCCCCTATGTACAAGAATATAACTACTATAATACTGCTCCTATGTACAAGAATATAACTACTATAATACTGCTCCTATGTACAAGAATATAACTACTATAATACTGCTCCTATGTACAGGAATATAACTACTATAATACTGCCCCTATGTACAAGAATATAACTACTATAATACTGTCCCCTATATACAAGAATATAACTACTATAATACTGCTCCTATATACAAGAATATTACTACTATAATACTGCCCCTATGTACAAGAATATAACTACTATAATACTGCCCCTATGTACAAGAATATAACTACTATAATACTGCCCCTATGTACAAGAATATAACTACTATAATACTGATCCTATGTACAAGAATATAACTGCTATAATACTGCCCCTATGTACAAGAATATAACTGCTATAATACTGCCCCTATGTACAAGAATATAACTGCTATAATACTGCCCCTATGTACAAGAATATAACTGCTATAATACTGCCCCTATGTACAAGAATATAACTGCTATAATACTGCCCCTATGTACAAGAATATAACTGCTATAATACTGCCCCTATGTACAAGAATATAACTACTATAATACTGCCCCTATGTACAAGAATATAACTGCTATAATACTGCCTCCTGCTGTTACTTTGTGTTCTTATCTGGGTTATTCCGCTCTCCCCCCCCGTACTGCACATAGATTCCTATAATGGCTTCTATCTAACATCTTTCTCTTTGTGATTGTATTTTTTCCTCCATGTTTGACCTTCTATAACAATCTATGTCCCCCGCTGTGGTTTGGGCTCGGTTCGCATCGCTGCTCTGTTCTTTTCTCTGCACATTATTTGTATACACATACATCTATTCTCTACATACTAGTCAAGCTTGGGTTCTGACTCGCACAGAGTTTTTCCTGGGGGCTTCTACAGAAACATAATTTTGCTTCCCAGTCTTGGGAACGTCTTTGACACTTATTCTGGTGGACGCAGACCAAAACATAAAGAAGTTTTGGTCTAGAGTCTGAAACTACAATATAATTCTCAACAATAATATATTGAAGAGAAGCAGACTCTTTCCTTCTTGTACTTCAGGCCGAAGTGTTATCGAAAGAGAAGTCTTTCAAATAGGATTACAGAGGCATTGTGACCTTTATTTCTAACTATATCAGCAGCATCAGGTCTAAGAGATCCATTTAATTATGTACACTACCGTTCAAAAGTTTAGGGTCACCCAGACAATTCTGTGTTTTCCATGATAACTCATACTTTTATTAATGAGTTGCCAAATGAATTGTAAATCTAGTCCAGACATTGACAAGGTTCGAAAAACAGATTTTTATTTTAAATAATAATTTTCGCCTTCAATCTTTGCTTTGGTCACAGAATGCTCCTTTGCAGCAATTCCAGCATTGCAGACCTTTGGCATTCTAGCAGTTAATTTTCAGAGGTAATCTGGAGAAATTTCCCCCCATGCCTCCAGAATCCCCTCCACAAGTTGGTTTGGCTTGATGGGCACTTTTTTTGCACCATACGGTCAAGCTGCTCCCACAACAGCTCAATGGGGCTGAGATCTGGTGACTGCGCTGGCCGCTCCATTACAGATAGATACCAGCTGCCTGCTTCTTCCCTAAGTAGTTCCTATATACCGTATATACTCGAGTATAAGCCGACCCCCCTAATTTTGCCACAAAAAACTGGGAAAACTTATTGACTCGAGTATAAGCCTAGGGTAGAAAATGCAGCATTTACCGGTGAATTTCAAAAATAAAAATAGATGCTCCATACCGTTCATTATTGCCCCATAGATGCTCCATATACAACTGTGCTATATAGAATGCTCTGCACCGTTGATTATGGCCCCATAGATGCTCCTTATAATGCTGTGCCATATATGCTCTGCACCGTTGATTATGGCCCCATAGATGCTCCTTATAATGTTGTGCCATATATGCTCTGCACCTTTATGGCCCCATAGGTGCTCCTTATAATGCTGTGCCCCTTATATGCTCTGCACCTTTATGGCCCCATAGGTGCTCCTTATAATGCTGTGCCCCATATATGCTCTGCACCTTTATGGCCCCATAGGTGCTCCTTATAATGCTGTGCCCCATATATGCTCTGCACCTTTATGGCCCCATAGGTGCTCCTTATAATGCTGTGCCCCATATATGCTCTGCACCTTTATGGCCCCATAGGTGCTCCTTATAATGCTGTGCCCCATATATGCTCTGCACCTTTATGGCCCCATAGATGCTCCTTATAATGCTGTGCCCCTTATATGCTCTGCACCTTTATGGCCCCATAGGTGCTCCTTATAATGCTGTGCCCCTTATATGCTCTGCACCTTTATGGCCCCATAGGTGCTCCTTATAATGCTGTGCCCCTTATATGCTCTGCACCTTCATGGCCCCATAGGTGCTCCTTATAATGCTGTGCCCCATATATGCTCTGCACCTTTGATTATGGCCCCATAGATGTTCCTTATAATGCTGTGCCATATATGCTCTGCACCTTTGAATATGGCCCCATAAATGCGCCTTATAATGCTGTGCCCCATATATGCTCTGCACCTTTATGGCCCCATAGATGCTCCTTATAATGCTGTGCCCCTTATATGCTCTGCACCTTTATGGCCCCATAGATGCTCCTTATAATGCTGTGCCCCATATATGCTCTGCACCTTTATGGCCCCATAGGTGCTCCTTATAATGCTGTGCCCCATATATGCTCTGCACCTTTATGGCCCCATAGGTGCTCCTTATAATGCTGTGCCCCATTTATGCTCTGCACCTTTATGGCCCCATAGGTGCTCCTTATAATGCTGTGCCCCATATATGCTCTGCGCCTTTATGGCCCCATAGATGCTCCTTATAATGCTGTGCCCCTTATATGCTCTGCACCTTTATGGCCCCATAGGTGCTCCTTATAATGCTGTACCCCATATATGCTCTGCACCTTTGATTATGGCCCCATAGGTGCTCCTTATAATGCTGTGCCCCTTATATGCTCTGCACCTTTATGGCCCCATAGGTGCTCCTTATAATGCTGTGCCCCATATATGCTCTGCACCTTTATGGCCCCATAGGTGCTCCTTATAATGCTGTGCCCCATATATGCTCTGCACCTTTATGGCCCCATAGGTGCTCCTTATAATGCTGTACCCCATATATGCTCTGCACCTTTGATTATGGCCCCATAGGTGCTCCTTATAATGCTGTGCCCCTTATATGCTCTGCACCTTTATGGCCCCATAGGTGCTCCTTATAATGCTGTGCCCCATATATGCTCTGCACCTTTATGGCCCCATAGGTGCTCCTTATAATGCTGTGCCCCATATATGCTCTGCACCTTTATGGCCCCATAGGTGCTCCTTATAATGCTGTGCCCCTTATATGCTCTGCACCTTTATGGCCCCATAGGTGCTCCTTATAATGCTGTGCCCCATATATGCTCTGCACCTTTATGGCCCCATAGGTGCTCCTTATAATGCTGTGCCCCATATATGCTCTGCACCTTTATGGCCCCATAGGTGCTCCTTATAATGCTGTGCCCCATATATGCTCTGCACCTTTATGGCCCCATAGGTGCTCCTTATAATGCTGTACCCCATATATGCTCTGCACCTTTGATTATGGCCCCATAGGTGCTCCTTATAATGCTGTGCCCCTTATATGCTCTGCACCTTTATGGCCCCATAGGTGCTCCTTATAATGCTGTGCCCCATATATGCTCTGCACCTTTATGGCCCCATAGGTGCTCCTTATAATGCTGTGCCCCATATATGCTCTGCACCTTTATGGCCCCATAGGTGCTCCTTATAATGCTGTGCCCCTTATATGCTCTGCACCTTTATGGCCCCATAGGTGCTCCTTATAATGCTGTGCCCCATATATGCTCTGCACCTTTATGGCCCCATAGGTGCTCCTTATAATGCTGTGCCCCATATATGCTCTGCACCTTTATGGCCCCATAGGTGCTCCTTAGAATGCTGTGCCCCTTATATGCTCTGCACCTTTATGGCCCCATAGGTGCTCCTTATAATGCTGTGCCCCTTATATGCTCTGCACCTTTATGGCCCCATAGGTGCTCCTTATAATGCTGTGCCCCATATATGCTCTGCACCTTTATGGCCCCATAGGTGCTCCTTATAATGCTGTGCCCCATATATGCTCTGCACCTTTATGGCCCC
This sequence comes from Ranitomeya imitator, assembly GCF_032444005.1. NCBI lineage: Eukaryota > Metazoa > Chordata > Amphibia > Anura > Dendrobatidae > Ranitomeya > Ranitomeya imitator. The sequence goes on from NC_091287.1 coordinate 19,248,008, forward strand.
ATAGGTGCTCCTTAGAATGCTGTGCCCCATATATGCTCTGCACCTTTATGGCCCCATAGGTGCTCCTTATAATGCTGTGCCCCATATATGCTCTGCACCTTTATGGCCCCATAGGTGCTCCTTAGAATGCTGCTGGTGCTGCCATAAAAAAAAAAAAAATCACATACTCACCTCTCTTCTCAGGACGCCGGCGCTTTCAATAATTACCTGCTCCTCTGCGGCTCCGTCTCCAGCGCTGACGCTCAGCAGAGGGCGCGCACTGACTACGTCACAGCGCCCTCTAACCTGAGCGTCATTGCTAGAGGACGCTGCAGACGGAGCCGGAGCGAGGAGCAGGTAATTATAGCGCTGCGCTCCCCTTACCTGCTCCCAGCGCGGTCCCTGCAGTCCCTGGCTTCTCCGGCGCTGCAGCTTCTTCCTGTAATTGAGCGGTCACATGGCACCGATCATTACAGAAATGAATATGCGGCTCCTCCCCTATGGGGGTGGAGCTGCCTATTCATTTCTGTAATGAGCGGTGCCATGTGACCGCTCAGTGCAGGAAGAATCTGCAGCGCCGGAGAAGCCAGGGACTGCAGGGACCGCGCTGGGAGCAGGTAAGTATAACTAGACAGCCCCCGCTCCCCCTCACCTGCCGACACCCGGGTATATGACTCGAGTATAAGCCGAGAGGGGGACTTTCAGCCCAAAAAAATGGGCTGAAAATCTCGGCTTATACTCGAGTATATACGGTAATTTGGAGGTGGCTTTGGGTCATTGTCTTGTTGGATGAAATTGTCTCCAATCAAGCGCTGTCCACAGGGTATGGCATGGCGTTACAAAATGGAGTGATAGCCTTCCTTATTCAAAATCCCTTTTACCTTGTACAAATCTCCCACTTTACCAGCACCAAAGCAACCCCAGACCATCACATTACCTCCACCATGCTTGACAGATGGTGTCACACTCTTCCAGCATCTTTTCAGCTGTTCTGCGTCTCAGAAAGGTTCTCCTGTGTGATCCAAACACCTCAAACTTGGATTCGTCTGTCCATAACACTTTTTTCCAATCTTTCTCTGTCCAATGTCCGTGTTCTTTTGCCCATATTAATCTTCTCCTTTTATTAGCCAGTCTCAGATCTGGCTTTTTCTTTGCCACTCTGCCCTGAAGGCCAGCATCCCGGAGTTGCCTCTTCACTGTAGACGTTGACACTGGCATTTTACGTGTACTATTTAATGAAGCTGCCAGTTGAGGACCTGTGAGGCGTCGATTTTTTCACACTACAGACTCTAATGTACTTGTCTTGTTGCTCAGTTGTGCAGCGGGGCCTCCCACTTCTCCTTCTACTCTGGTTAGAGCCTGTTTGTGCTCTCCTCTGAAGGGAGTAGGACACACTGTTGTAGGAAATCTTCAGTTTCTTGGCAATTTCTCGCATGGAATAGCCTTCATTTCTAAGAACTAGAATAGACTGTCGAGTTTCACATGAAAGTTGTTTTTTTTCTGGCCATTTTGAGAGTTTAATGGAACCAACAAATGTAATGCTCCAGATTCTCCAAAAGAAGGTCAGGTTTATAGGTTCTCTATTCAGCCAAACTGTTTTCAGCTGTGCTAACATACTTGCACAAGGGTTTTCAAGGGTATTCTAACCACCCATTAGCCTTCTTACACAGTTAGCAAACACAAAGTACCATAAGAACACTGGAGTGATGGTTGTTGGAAATGAGCCTCTATACACCTATGAAGATATTGCATTACAAACCAGACGTCTGCAGCTAGAATAGTCATTTACCACATTAACAATGTATAGAGTGTATTTCTGAATCATTTAATGTTAGCTTCATTGGGAAAAAAAACTGTGCTTTTCTTTCAAAAATAAGGACATTTCTAAGTGACCCTAAACTTTTGAACGGTAGTGTATACAATTTGTATTGTGAAATCTGTTCAGATTAAGAGGGAGATTACGAGTATTTGTCACATTTATACTTTTCTCCTTGGTCTTCCACAGCCTGCACTTGCCTCTAAAAGCAGCAAACAGAGCAGGCCCGAACAACATACGGTACATGGGTCGCATGCGGCCCGCCTAAGGCTGTTGTGTGGCCAGCGCTGCTGTCCTGAAGACGGTTCTCTCTCTTTATTCAAATATATTTGCATCTTTCAGATGTGAATGGGGGGACATTATGGAGTGGGGCAGTGTGAGGGAACATAATGAGGAAGGGCTAAGTGTGGGGGATATTATGAAAGGGGCTGAGTAGGGGAGATATTATGGAGAGGGCAGTGTGGGAGGTTATTATGAAGAGAGAAGTGTGGAGGGGGACATTATAGAGAGGAGTAGTATTAGAGGACATTATGGAGGTGGGCAGTGTGGGGGGACATTATGGAGAGGAGTAGTGTGAGAGGGCATTATTGAGAGGGGCAGTGTGGGGGATATTATGGAGAGGGGCAGAGTAGGAGGATAGTATGAAGAAGGGCAGTATTGGGGGACATTACGGAGGGAGGAAATGTGAGAGGACATTATGGAGAGGGGCAGTGTGGGGGGACATTATGGAGAGTGGTGTGAGAGGACATTATGGAGAGGGGCAGTGTGGGGGGATATTATGGAGAGGGGTAGTGTGGGGGGACATTATGGAGAGTAGTGTGAGAGAGCATTATGGAGAGGGGCAGTGTGGATGGGACATTATGGAAAGGGGCAGTGTGAGGGAACATAATGAAGAAGGGCTATGTGTGGGGTATATTATGAAAGGGGCTGAGTAGTGGATCTATTATGAAGAGGGGCAGTTTTGTTGGACATTACGGATAGGGGACGTGTGAGAGGACATTATGGAGAGGCGCAGTGTTTGGGGAACATTATGGAGAGGGGTAGTATGGGGAATATTTTGTGCAGGAAGCTCAGTGAGTGGCAATAATAATTTATTCAGTGGTGCAGCATGGGAGATATTTTATTTACGGGGCAGTATATTCCTGTGTAGGGAGGTGCTGCTGAAAACGGAAAAGAGATAAGTCTACAGAGACGAACTCTGGGTGTGAAATCTTATCATGGCATCTGTACTACATGGAGACAAAAGAGATGGGAACGACTTGAATCAGAGAAAATGTCAATTATAAGACACCTGATGTAAATGTTCATTTTTTATACTGCCTGCATCTCATCAGTACTGTGGTTCCTGTATGGTCACCAGTCTGATGATGGCTGGTATCATCAACTCCCAGCATCTCCTTACCACTGTTAAGGACATAACTGGATTTATAGTTTCAAGTAATGCAATTAGATATGGGGCTGGCCTGATATTACAGTTGTTCGCTGTACTAAGTTTGGTGCTGTATAGATGTACTGACGATGGTTGTTGCGCTGTACTCATGTACTGACGGTGGTTCTGGCGTTGCATACATGTGCTGACAGTGGTTCTGATTTTGTACACGTGTAGCAATCCATAATATACTTTTTTGCTATGTTAAAAGTTAAAAATCCTGAAAAGATAGAGATTTGAGATTATAAGAAGGATTTGCCTAGTTTCTGCTGCAAACACTCAGCTTAAATTAGCTTGTGTCCATACTAATTTTTTTTAGAGCAGAAACTCTCCAAATCTTCCTCAAATACTGAAAACTTGGTTCTGATGATGTATTAATGTACTGATGGTGGTTCTGGTGATGTATTCATGTAAGTACCCCTTTAAATTTTTTTTTACAGCAATTGGGATTGATTCAGTGTGACAATAGGGCACTTGGACAAAAAAAAATAATGTGCACCCCTGAATCAGTGAATCAGAGCGAGCTCCTATTTCTACAGCTTAACCTTTCTGGATGTTGCTGTCATTCGCTGACAGCAATATTAAGAGGTTAGATCCAGGGTCTGGTCCTTACCATTACCCTCCACCCATGGCTGCCATGTTGGTATTCCTATAAATTACAGGTGATAGGTAATTTTTGACAATATGTTGCAATGTGATGCAGTGTATTATATATGTAATCTAATGATTGTAGGTGCAAAAAAAATCCCAAAGTTAATTTCCCTTTTTGACAGTTAACATTTTTTATTGAATTGAATAAAAAATTTGGATGAACAAATAATTTGGATGAAGATTCTCCGTAATACGAATTTATTGCAATTCACTCTGGACGCTTTCAGCAATATGGCGGCCTACCGGCTGCTATTTTGCTGAACTGTATATGTCAGGGAAAGGAGTTAAAAAAAAAAATACTGACCTTGCTGCTTACCTGCACCGATGCTACTGCAGCCAAACATCTGGTCGTCCGCTCCGTCTGGCTTCTCCCTTCCTCCTTCCGCCATCCTCCTTCTACATCTACATTTTGCACGGGGCTTCAAGTGCCAAGCAAACCCCTGATGCCATCATGTCGTGACATCTGAGGCCTAGTTAGCGCGTTGGACGGCAGACGTCATGATGTCACAGCAAGTCACATGATGTCAGAGGCCTACTCGGTGCTGGAAACCCCAGTGCAGGATGTAGATGCCTGAAGAGGACATTGTGTGCCGGAAGAGGGAAGCTAGTAAAGTCCATGCAGAGCGGATGACCAGACAGTGAGTTTGTGGGTAAGTGGGACCCATGAAAGACAAGGTGAGTAATATATATATTTTTTACTCCTTTCATTGCCCTCTAAAACGCAGAAAAATGGCAGCTTGCTGGCCACAAACAGCGAAATGGGGAATGGGAGGTGAGTATGAGCTTTTTTTATTTTATCGGGGCCGAGCGTAGAGTTAATCCAATGGAGACTCTGTGGTCAGACTAGAAGATCGCTGTTCACCAGAGGAAACATCTAACGTGAAGGACCTGGAGCAGTTTTTCCTTAAGGAATAGGCAAAAATCCCAGTGTCCAGATGTGGAAAGTGTCACAGTTTCATTACTGAGTGTGGCCTGGGAATGTGTTAGTGACAGCTTAGCTGCCCTGTGGGGTCTGGAGTGTGCTGGACTGTTGGTTGTATGAGTGACAGTCCAGTCATTCAGTCTGATCCTGTGGTGTGCTGCGCTATCAGCATTTTGAATGACAGCCTTGCTGCTCTATCTGGTTTAATCTGTGGGCATTTCCTCCCGTCTTTAATCATTTGCTAGGTGTTTAGCTGGCTAGCTGTTAGTAGTCAATATCAGTTGCAGCTTTGCCTAAGCTGGATGTGTTTGCTTAGCTCTGTGTCCTCTGACCCTGTTGCCAGACATTGAATTTGACTTATCTTGTGGATTCCCCCTTCTGCTTTTTACAATCTCTGACTTTAGGTATCTGACCCTGGAATTGGCCTCTGACTATCCGTTTGTTGTACTCCCTGGTTTTCGTGTACTCTCCAGGCATTTAACCCCAGACTGTTTTATGACCACGCCGTTGATTTACCCTTCTGTACTTCGAGCCCTCCTGGTATCTGACCTCAGACCTCCTGACTACCCTGTCTCACGGCTTGCCTGTGAGTAGTGACTCAGCGTCACAGAAAGCTCATAAAGACTTATCCAAAGCTACTTGCAGCTGGAATTGCCCCAAAAGGAGGCTCTACAAAGTACTGACTTTAGGGGTTGAATGGTTATGCACACTGATGTTTTCAGTTATTTTGTAATATTTGTTGTTTGCTTTGCAATAAAAAGAAATCCAAATGTTCCCAGGTTTAGGCATGGTATTCACAGGACAGAACCCAAAAAATGGGAAACAAGGAGCAAAAATCTAAAATAAATCAAGTTTATTAAATATCCATAAAAACATCAAAAGTATTCAACAAATGTTTTTTAAGTGCATCAAGTAAAAACTAGAAATAGACAACAGCGTTTACACACCATATTGACCCTAAGATATTACAAAAATAATGACTCTCACTTTATGGGATAACCACCCCCACCTCTATCTATCGCACAAAGCCCCGGGAAGAAGGATCGGCGAAACGCAGCGTCGGGGTGAGACAGCAGGGAGGACACGCAGATCCAGGTAGTTACATGCAGATATGCACTCCAAATTCTGGGACAGCTTTGTGCGATAGATAGAGGTGGGGGTTGTTATCTGTATGCCCTCTCAGTATGGTGTTTGAACCAATATGGGATTCAGTGCTTGGTGAATAATAGGATTATATCCATTACATATGATAAATGCATTTGTTTTATATCCCATAAAGTGAGAGTCATTATTTTTGTAATATCTTAGGGTCAATATGGTGTGTAAACGATGTTGTCTATTTCTAGTTTTGACTTGAGGCACTTCAAAAGTATTCAACAAATGTTTTTTATGTTTTTATGGATATTTAATAAACTTGATTTATTTTAGATTTTTGCTCCTTGTTTCCCATTTTTTGGGTTCTGTGTTGCTTAAATGTATACGGAGTTTAACCTATAGAGATTTAGGGTTAGGACTAATATGTATATGGTATTCACAGGAACTGATGAAAATCCTCAATAACAGACAAAGAAAAGAACACTTTACCTATGTCGCAGGGTCCTAGTCATCGCAGTGGTATTGCTTTCCTCTCGGGGAGAGTGATGCTACGTTTGGAAGCAAAGAAGGATAACTGCATCCAGGTAACACAAACATATAACAGTTTACACTCCAGGCCACCAGGGGGAGCTTCTGCTCCTATTTATTAGGTCACTCCCCATATATATATATATAACTGGTAGTCTGTAGGGAAAGTTAGAACGTTCCAGACAGTAGTCTGAGGTGGACAGAGGGTCCAAAGGAGCTGTACATGCCCTCAGAGCTGCAGCTCCTAGAAAGAGACACACAGAAGGCAGAATTGTATTGCAGCGAGCATAAAGGAAGTTGTGGCAAAGGAGAGGATACCAGAAGGGGACCAGCCCTACACAGGCTGCCTCCTTCTGAGGCGCAGAAGCCCGGTAGCCGGAACACCGAGGGAGTAAGGACCTTTATGCCTTGCTCCAGAGACCGGCAGGACAGCTAATTGCAAGTTACCTGTCTGCCCTACACCCAGGAGGCAAGGTGGCGCCCCTTAGAGGCTGGGGCATGATAGGGTCCCTATAAACCGCCTCAAGCCACCAGTCATACGGGTTTGTCCTATCCTATACGGGGGACAGAGAGAAAGACATTACATCTGTGAGAACCTTATGTGAAGCCTTAGGCAGTAAGGAACTACACCACTACAGCGCAAGGGAAAGCTACTGATTTCCACCTGGACAAGGGGACTCTGGATTTGCCTCCAAACCGGCTGGACTCTGCCTGCCCTGTGGTCTGGTGCTCTGGACTGTGGATGCTGAAGTCTTCAGTAAAGGTAAAGAGACTGCAACCTTGTGTCCTCGTTCTTCTCTGCGCCTCACACCATCACCATCTACACACCGGGAAGCACTGGGGACACACTTCACCTGTGGGAAGCTATACCATCTAGCTGCCATAACATCACCCCAGTGGACCCCTTAAAGCAGTGTCGGTCACCCTGACCGAATACCACAGGTGGCGTCACGAACATTCCCCTTAAAGACCTTTCCCCTTTTACACTGATGCCCCAGGGCCACGTACCGGGTCAGCCACCGTGACATCCCCCTGTGAACCGCAGGACCCGCTACCGAGTACCCAGGGCCCCATGGGGGCGCTCCACCTACATGATGTTTTGTGGTTGTTTTGCTGCCCGTGGCACTGAGGGCTTTGTCTGTGTGCAAGGCGTCATGAAATCTGAAGATTACCAACAGATTTTGGTCGCAGTGTGGTGCCAAGTGTCAGAAAGCTGGCTTGTGTCCTAGATCATGGGTTTCCATCAGGACAATTACCCAAAACATATTTCAAGAAGCCTCCAGAAATGGGTGGAAACAAAGCGCTGGAGAGTTGTGAAGCGGCAGCAATCAGTTCGGATCTAAATCCCATTGATCACCTTTGGAGAGATCTTAAAATTGCTGTTGGGAGAAGACGACCTCACATATGAGAGACCTGGAGCAGTTTTTGAATGAAGAGTCCAAAATTCCAGCTGAGAAATGTAAGAAGCTCGTGGATGGTTATATTGAAGTTATTTATTCCAAAGGGGGTGCACTCAAATATTAAGTTAAGGGTGCCAACAATTATGTCCAGCTCATTTTGGTGGTTTTGTGTGAAATTATGGTGTACGGCTGCATAGGCCCTTGATAAAAATGGAATTTTTTTGTAGAGTTCTTCTAATGTGCCAGTCATGAGAAATCTTTTGTTGAAGGAGTGTGGAAATTGAGATGGAAGTGCACTGGGGGTGTGGCAATGCACCTGGGTGGCATCTTTTTTTTCTGTATTTATTTTTCAATTTTTAATTAATTAATATTTTTCACTTTTATTTGTATTTTATTAGAATATGTAATTTATTGTAATTTATACAGAGTATATATATATATATATATATATATATATATACACATACATAGTATATTATACATGCAGTTCACATACAGTGTATGTATGCAGCATTAGATTATATACATTGTCAAATTATCTTTCGCCCATAAATGATTCCAGTTGTTACATTTGAGATTCTTTCAGATTTGTGATTTCAATTTATTTTTCTTGTCGCATTTTTTGTCTCATCTAATAAATCCTCATTTTATGGGTTTTTGCAGCTTTTTATTTCACCTCCTTCACTTCCAATCAGTAGAACTTGTAAATCTGTAGTATTGAATCTATTTCTTCTTTACTGGATGTCGTGTGGATAAGAATCAATAAAATCTAAAAGATTGTAAAATATATCGTCTGTAGAGCCGCTGTTCGGATGACGCTGACTCGTTAAATGGGAATTTTGAAGAAATTTGCAATTGAAAAACGAATAATAAAAGGAACAATATTATTGTAAGAAGAAACGGATGCGATTTTATCGCCTTAATGTTCAATAAAGAAAGAATAAAAAATGATTTCTAATTAAGAGTGATATTAACACAAAAAAGGATTGACCCTTAAGTGGGCCAAAAGAATCTTGCTGCCGGAAAGACCCCCTTGTTCCCTATTGTTTAGGGCACCTTGACATGTCTTAGCTTCTTGGCCCAAAACACCCCAAAATTAAAACAGAGATAATCAGGATGCCAGAGTAATGTGTCACGCTCCTTTCATTTTTGGGAACTCTGTAATTCAGTGAATACTCGTCTCTATGGCCAGTCACCACTTTCCTGCTCCATGAAAATCCGGATACTGGATCTTGATTATATTGCTTCTGGCTTCTATTTAAAGTGGACTCAACCCGTTGCCCCTGAAATCTGCAACTTCCCGACCTTCCCTTCTGCCTTGTCCCTTCAAATTTTATGTCTAGTACCTTTCCTTATCCCCAAGTATTGTCTCAACTAAATCATTTAAGCCTGTGTATGGAACAGCAGTTCCAGAGCAGCACGGACAGGAGACAGTGGTGCTGCAAGATGGATGGTGGGCTGTAGTGGAGATGCTGGACCAACTGAAATAGCAAAGCAAGGCTAGTGGTGAATGTTGTAGTAGGGCTGGAACAGTAATGACTGGAGAAGCAGAGCTGGAACAGTAATGACTGGTGAAAAAGAGCTGGAACAGTAATGACTGGAGAAGCAGAGCTGGAACAGTAATGACTGGTGAAGAAGAGCTGAAACAGTAATGACTGGTGAAGAAGAGCTGGAACAGTAATGACTGGTGAAGAAGAGCTGGAACAGTAATGACTGGAGAAGCAGAGCTGGAACAGTAATGACTGGTGAAGAAGAGCTGAAACAGTAATGACTGGTGAAGAAGAGCTGGAACAGTAATGACTGGTGAAGAAGAGCTGGAACAGTGATGACTGGTGAAGAAGAGCTGGAACAGTAATGACTGGTGAAGAAGAGGTGGAACAGTAATGACTGGTGAAGAAGAGCTGGAACAGTAATGACTGGTGAAGAAGAGCTGGAACAGTAATGACTGGTGAAGAAGAGCTGGAACAGTAATGACTGGTGAAGAAGAGCTGGAACAGTAATGACTGGTGAAGAAGAGCTGGAACAGTAATGACTGGTGAAAAACAGCTGGATCAGTAATGACTGGTGAAGAAGAGCTGAAACAGTAATGACTGGTGAAGAAGAGCTGGAACAGTTATGACTGGTGAAGAAGAGCTGGAACAGTAATGACTGGTGAAGAAGAGCTGGAACAGTTATGACTGGTGAAGAAGAGCTGGAACAGTAATGACTGGTGAAGAAGAGCTGGAACAGTGATGACTGGTGAAGAAGAGCTGGAACAGTAATGACTGGTGAAGAAGAGCTGGAACAGTAATGACTGGTGAAGAAGAGCTGGAACAGTAATGACTGGTGAAGAAGAGCTGGAACAGTAATGACTGGTGAAGAAGAGCTGGAACAGTAATGACTGGTGAAGAAGAGCTGGAACAGTAATGACTGGTGAAAAACAGCTGGATCAGTAATGACTGGTAAAGAAGAGCTGGAACAGTAATGACTGGTGAAGAAGAGCTGGAACAGTAATGACTGGTGAAGAAGAGCTGGAACAGTAATGACTGGTGAAGAAGAGCTGGAACAGTAATGACTGGTGAAGAAGAGCTGGAACAGTAATGACTGGTGAAGAAGAGCTGAAACAGTAATGACTGGTGAAAAACAGCTGGAACAGTAATGACTGGTGAAGAAGAGCTGGAACAGTAATGACTGGTGAAGAAGAGCTGGAATAGTAATGACTGGTGAAGAAGAGCTGGAACAATAATGACTGGTGAAGAAGAGCTGGAACAGTGATGACTAGTGAAGAAGAGCTGGAATAGTAATGACTGGTGAAGAAGAGCTGGAACAATAATGACTGGTGAAGAAGAGCTGGAACAGTGATGACTGGTGAAGAAGAGCTGGAACAGTAATGACTGGTGAAGAAGAGCTGGAACACTAATGACTGATATAGCAGAGCTGGAACCTTAATGACTCGTGCAGCAGAGCTGGAACCGGAATAACTGCTGTTTAGCAGAATTGGAACATTAATGACTGGTGTAGCAGAGCTGGAATGGTAATGAAGCGTGTAGCAGAGCTGGAACAGTAATGACAGGTGTAGCAGAGCTGGAACAGTAATGACTGATGTAGAAGAGCTGGAACCTTAATGACTCATATAGCAGAGCTGGAACAGGAATTACTGCTGTTTAGCAGAATTGGAACATTAATGACTGGTGTAGCAGAGCTGGAATGGTAATGAAGCGTGTAGCAGAGCTGGAACAGTAATGACAGGTGTAGCTGAGCTGGAACAGTAATGACTGGTGTAGAAGAGCTGGAACAGTAATGACTGATGTAGAAGAGCTGGAACCTTAATGACTCATGTAGCAGAGCTGGAACCGGAATAACTGCTGTTTAGCAGAATTGGAACATTGATGACTGGTGTAGCAGAGCTGGAACGGTAATGAAGCGTGTAGCAGAGCTGGAACAGGAATAAAGTGTGTAGCAGAGCTGGAACAGTAATGTGTCATGATCTGGTAATTCAGTACCACAATGGACATAGGAGTCAGAGCACATACAGTGACCTGACAATAACCCAAAAACATAGAACGAGCTCTGAGACGTGGAAACTCTGCTGACCGCAATCCCTAATCCTCTCCAACACAACTAGAGGCAGCCGTGGATTGCGCCTAACGCTCCCTATGCAACTCGGCACAGCCTGAGAAACTAGCTAGCCTGAAGATAGAAAATAAGCCTACCTTGCCTCAGAGAAATACCCCAAAGGAAAAGGCAGCCCCCACATATAATGACTGTGAGTTAAGATGAAAAGACCAACGTAGAGATGAAATAGATTTAGCAAAGTGAGGCCTGACTTTCTGAACAGAGCGAGGATAGGAAAGGTAACTTTGCGGTCAACACAAAACCCTACAAACAACCACGCAAAGGGGGCAAAAAGAACCTCCGTACCGAACTAACGGCACGGAGGTACACCCTCTGCGTCCCAGAGCTTCCAGCAAGCACGAGAAAACAAATAAGCAAGCTGGACAGAAAAAAAACAGCAAACAAAAAGCAAAAGCGGAACTTAGCTATGCAGAGCAGCAGGCCACAGGAACGATCCAGGAGGAAACAGGTCCAATACTAGAACATTGACTGGAAGCCAGGATCAAAGCACTAGGTGGAGTTAAATAGAGCAGCACCTAACGACTTCACCACATCACCTGAGGAAGGAAACTCAGAAGCCGCAGTACCACTTTCCTCCACCAACGGAAGCTCACAGAGAGAATCAGCCGAAGTACCACTTGTGACCACAGGAGGGAGCTCTGCCACAGAATTCACAACAGTAATGAGAGGTGTAGCAGAGCTAGAACAATAATGACTGGTCTAGAAGAGCTGGAACAGTAATGACTGATGTAGAAGAGCTGGAACCTTAATGACTCATGTAGCAGAGCTGGAACAGGAATAACTGCTGTTTAGCAGAATTGGAACATTAATGCTGGTGTAGCAGAGCTGGAACGGTAATGAAGCGTGTAGCAGAGCTGGAGAAGGAATAAAGTGTGTAGCAGAGCTGGAACAGTAATGACTGGTGTAGCAGAGCTGGAACAGTAATGACTGGTGTAGAAGAGCTGGAACAGTAATGACTGATGTAGAAGAGCTGGAACCTTAATGACTCATGTAGCAGAGCTGGAACCGGAATAACTGTTATTTAGCAGAATTGGAACATTAATGACTGGTGTAGCAGAGCTGGAATGGTAATGAAGCATGTAGCAGAGCTGGAATAGTAATGACAGGTGTAGCAGAGCTGGAACAGTAATGACTGGTGTAGAAGAGCTGGAACAGTAATGACTGATGTAGAAGAGCTGGAACCTTAATGACTCATGTAGCAGAGCTGGAACCGGAATAACTGCTGTTTAGCAGAATTGGAACATTGATGACTGGTGTAGCAGAGCTGGAACGGTAATGAAGCGTGTAGCAGAGCTGGAACAGGAATAAAGTGTGTAGCAGAGCTGGAACAGTAATTAGAGGTGTAGCAGAGCTAGAACAATAATGACTGGTCTAGAAGAGCTGGAACAGTAATGACTGATGTAGAAGAGCTGGAACCTTAATGACTCATGTAGCAGAGCTGGAACAGGAATAACTGCTGTTTAGCAGAATTGGAACATTAATGACTGGTATAGCAGAGCTGGAACGGTAATGACTCATGTAGCAGAGCTGGAATAGGAATAAAGTGTAGCAGAGCTGGAACAGTAATGACTGGTGTAAAAGAGCTGGAACAGTAATGACTGGTATAGCAGAGCTGGAACAGTAATGACTGGTGTAGGAGAGCTGGAACAGTAATGACTGGTGTAGCAGAGCTGAAACAGTAATGACTGATGTAGCAAAGCTGAAACTGTAATGACGCATGTAGAAGAGCTGTAACAGTAATGACTGATGTAGCAGTGCTCGAACAGTAATTTTTGGGGTAGCACACCTTAAGCCATAATGACTGATGTAGCAGAGCTGGAATATGAACAACTGTTGTGTAGCAGAGTTGGAAGAGTAGTGACTGATGTAGCGGAGCTGGGACATGAACAAATGTTGTATAGCTGACCTGGAAGAATAATGACTGGTGTAGCAGAGCTGGAACACTAATGACTGATGTAGCATTGCTGGAACAGTAATGACTGGTGTAGCAGAATTGTGGAACAGTAATGACTGGTGTAGCAGAGCTGGAACAATAATGACTGATGTTTCAGACTTGGAACAGGAACAAATGTTGTATAGCAGAGCTGGAAGAGTAATGACTGGTGTAGCAGTAGCAAAGCTGGAACAGGAATAACTCGTGTGCAGAATTGGAATAGTAATGACTGGTGTAGTAAAGATGGAACTGTAAGGACCGATGTACCAAAGCTTGAACAGTAATTACTGATGTAGCAGAACTGGAACAGTAATGATTGATGTAGCAAAGCTGGAATAGCAGTCATTGGTGTAGCAGAGCTGGAACAGTAAGGACTGATGTAGCAGAGCTGGAACAGTATTAAATAATGTAACAGCTGAAATAGAAATGAATGGTGTAGCAGAACTGAAACAGTAATGACTGATGTAGCAGAGCTTGATCAGTGTTGATTGGTGCAACAGAAGCATTACCATGAAGTAGCAGAGTTGTTACAATCGTGTAGCAGAGTTACCAATCTTGATACAACAATGTAATAGAGTTTTAAATATTATGTAGCAGAGTTGTTTATCACAATGTACTGATGTAGCCAAGTTTACGTTAATACAAATAACACAGCACCAAGATATCACGGGACAGAAAAGTACAATTTGACCCGTTATTTGATGCACGTGCAATGTCATCTCAAGCCTCTTAAGCGAGAAACTCTTCCGTGACAAGTCATCAAGATGGTGCTTTATTTTTAAACCTGTACTTGTCTTCATTGTTGCAGAGTTAGTGCAATGATGTAACCGGCTCATTACTGTGATGCTGGAGAGTTGTATCACAATGTAGCAGAGCAAGAACAATGGAGTAGCAGAGTTGAGACGGAGAGCTGGTAAAGGGCCACGGCATAGTGCACAGTTCCTGGACACAGGGGGTCGGGTATATTTTTCCTGTGGAATGTGTTTCTCGGGTTTTCGGTTTGGGATCAGGTTCCTTTGTGAGTCTGGGGTTCTGGTATCAGATGGGAGAAAAGGAGTCTGTGACAATATGAGATAAAGGAGAGCAGATTTAATACCAGGAGTCAATCAGTCAGTTCATCTGGAGACGATGATTCGATTCAGCGTTCCTCATCTCGCCCGCCGGCCCGGAAAATTAAAAGTCCGGTTATCAGTTACTGAACCCACATATGAGAAAAGCTGAGGGATAGTGCAAGCGTGAAAGCAAATATATGTCAGTCGTCTGATACACGGGGTATTAATGCAAGTCTGAAATCTACTTCTTGTCTAAGCCTGATATTGCTAGAAGCTCATCCCATTCCTCCCCCATGCTTTACACTGCAGTTCTGCTTAGATTGATATATACCATTAGTGAAAAGTAGGAAATTAAAGCATATAGCGTTGCTATTTTCATATTATTGTTAATATTATTATTATTATTATCTTTATTTCAGGTAATCTCTCCCAATATCTGCAGCTCTGATTAGAATAGTGTGGACTCTCTAACGCAACACTGCAAAGTAGGACGTGAGGATGTAGATTTACTTTTTTTTATTAAACCAAATGTTCTGTATCTGTTCCAGCATAGAAAAGCAGGAAATTAAGGCTAGTTTCACATTTGTGTTTAAAAACGCAGCGTTTTAAAAGCAAACGCATGTGGTGAAAAAAACGCATGTAAACGTGTTAAAACGCAGCGTTTTTTAGACGCATGCGTTTTTGCATGTTTTAATACAAACGCGGCATTTTGATGCGTTTACATGCGTTTTTTCCTGCGTTTGCGTTTTTAAAACGCATGATGAGAAGTGTGTGACAGCTGCCAATCATGAAAATCAACAAGAAAACCCACTATAAACAGAAATAGCTAGGGTTAGGGTTAGGATCCCTAGTAACCCTAGGGATCCTAACCCTAACCCTAACCCTAAGGGATCCTAACCCTAACCCTAAGGGATCCTAACCCTAACCCTAAGGGATCCTAACCCTAACTCTAACCCTAAGGGATCCTAACCCTAACCCTAAGGGATCCTAACCCTAACTCTAACCCTAACCCTAAGGGATCCTAACCCTAACCCTAAGGGATCCTAACCCTAACTCTAACCCTAACCCGAAGGGATCCTAACCCTAAGGGATCCTAACCCTAACTCTAACCCTAAGGGATCCTAACCCTAAGGGATCCTAACCCTAACTCTAACCCTAAGGGATCCTAACCCTAAGGGATCCTAACCCTAAGGGATCCTAACCCTAAGGGATCCTAACCCTAACCGTAAGGGATCCTAACCCTAACTCTAACCCTAACCCTAAGGGATCCTAACCCTAACCCTAAGGGATCCTAACCCTAACCCTAAGGGATCCTAACCCTAAGGGATCCTAACCCTAACCCTAAGGGATCCTAACCCTAACTCTAACCCTAAGGGATCCTAACCCTAACCCTAAGGGATCCTAGGGTAAGGGTTAGGGTTAGGATCCCTTAGGGTTAGGGTAACGGTTAGGGTTTGGGGTTGGCTTATCAGTGTGTATTCTTGTCTTTTTCTATTAAAACGCATGCAAACGCATGTGCTTAAAAACGCATGCGTTTACATAGACAGCAATAGGTTTTTTTGCTGCAAAAAAAACGCATGCGTTTTTTTGCGGCAAAAAAACGCTGCTAGAAATTACTACATGTTGCATTTCTGCAACACAACGCATGCATAGAAAAGATGCATGCGGCCGCAAAACGCGGCAAAACGCATGCAAAAAAAGCATGCGTTTTTAATGTTAAGTATAGGGGAAAAAACGCATGCTTTTTTTGCGCTAAAACGCAGCGGCAAAAAACGCAAATGTGAAACCAGCCTAAGACTAGGAGAGTGATCTGCCCACCTGCTTTATACTGCAGCTCAGCTTCCATTAGTATAATCACTCTGATCAGGGTGTGGAAGGGCCCCTTATGTCTGAGCTCCCCTATCTGTCAGGTCCTACCTGTGTATACACACACACATTTACAGTACATGCATATTCAGATAAGGCATGATATATAAAGTATACACATGCTGATAATACACATGATCACACATTACACACACAAACAGTATACAAAGTTAGTACACCCAGACACATAACATAAGCTCATGTTATTATTATTATTATTATTATATTAGCTCATACACATAACTCAGGCATATGCAGAATCTCTTGTCATGAGTCATACGGTTAATTAATCCACAAATAAATCCTTTTACGAGTTTTATACATTTTGTTTTCTCTCTCGGAATAAGAATGTGGTTTGTCTTTTGCTCGTTTATGAAATGGTTCGGGATCTCCAGGCTGCAGTCTTCGAAGTCAACGTGATTTTCCATTCTTTTCTTCACATGTAAGCCATTGTCTGCAATACAGAAGAATAACACCTGCGGTGAGAACTATTTTGGCACATTACCGGTCTGTGCAACACAAGTGGGCAACATGTAGCCCGGAATGACTTCCTTGGGGTTGTGTGTCTGGTGACATATTGCAGCGGTAAGATGACAAGTTGTATTAAGTCGTGTGTGGTCGGGACATGAAAAATGAGATCAAGATGTGTCATAAAACACTGGAATACGTCATGAGATTGGGTCATGTTTTTTGAGTTCAGAAACTTTCCTCTGAAATGGAGGTTTGTCATATGAGATTGGAGCATGACATATTATTATTATTATTATTTATTGTTATAGCGCCATTTATTCCATGGCGCTTTACATGTGAGGAGGGGTATACATAATAGAAACAAGTACAATAATCTTAAACAATACAAGTCACAACTGGTACAGGAGGAGAGAGGACCCTGCCCGCGAAGGCTCACAATCTACAAGGGATGGGTGAGAATACAGTAGGTGAGGGTAGAGATGGTCATGCAGCGGTTTGGTCGATCGGTGGTAGCTGCAGGTTGTAGGCTTGTCATATGACATGGAGTTACTGTATGTCTTGTAATTTTGGAATATGTCCTCTGAGGTCAAAATGTTTCTTATGAAATTGGGACATGTCCTTTAAGATCAGAGAAGAAAAGTGGTGCATATCCTCTGAGGTGGAAGGATTTGTCATGAGATTAGACTATAACTTATGAGATTGGAACTTGTCCTATGAGATTGGTATACTGCCACGACACAGCTTTCGGGTGACCCGGATCCAAGGGCTCCTTCCCTGTCCCTGACACTAGGGGGCACCCTAGCTCGCTCTATTCACTGGGATACTTCTGAAGGTGAAGATGCCGGGGCCACCACCTTTTCCTTAACTCCTGAGTTAGCCCTTTGTCTGTTCTTTCCTCACCCAGGAAAGAGGGGTGATACCGCGCACCGCAGTACACCAACTCAACAAACAAGGCAACACAAAAGAGGGTTAACAGAAAACAGAAGGTAGAAAAAATGTGACATTTCAGCTCCTTAAAATTAGTGATTCTTTATCCATTTAAAAGTTTCTTCATCTTAATAAATCCTTGCACAAACAGGAATGCGTACTGGTAAAAAAGAAGAGTTAATGCTCCAAAGATACGTCGGATGCACTCAAAGGAAGTTACTTCTGAAAAAATATCATACTGATAAGATGTCTTGTGGTAATCTTTTCTCAACAGAAGAAGAAATGGCAGCACTACAGGCATTAGAAGATCTTTTAGCCGAACAACAAGAAACACCAGGTAAATTTCCGGAATCCATTAGAAAGAAATCAAAAAATTTTCCTTCTATAACACTAAATTCATCTGTTGAAATTTTTGTAAAAATGGTGTGTGAAGGTATACGTGATTTACCATCTAGAAGATCTTTTGATAATTTAAATCATGGCCAACGAAAAGCACTGGGAGAATTAACTAGGATGAAAGATTTAATCTTTAAACCATCGGATAAAGGTGGAAATGTAGTAGTGTGGCCTTATGTACAATACGAGAAAGAGGCATATCGGCAATTGAAAGATCTATCATGTTATGAGAGATTACCACAAGACCCAACTATAGATTATCAGAAGATATTATTTGATATTCTTGACTCAGCGTTTGGAAGAAGGGATCATTTCAAAAAATATTTGGGAGGGACTGCGGTATGATTCACCGACAGTTCCTACATTATATCTATTGCCAAAGGTTCATAAAAGCATAATAGAACCCCCAGGGCGTCCCATTATTTCTGGGAATGGCAGTCTTATAGAACCCATATCGAAATTTTTAGATTATTATCTGAAACCAATTGTCATGGAATTACCCTCTTACATCAAGGACAGTACTGAGGCCTTACAACGCCTAGATGGGGTACATGTGGGCAGTGATATGTACATCATAACTTGTGATGTGGAATCGCTATACACATCTATACCACATGAACAGGGAATATTTGCGGTTAAGCGATATTTGTCCAGCCGTCAGTTAGATCCTAATCTTGTTAGTTTTCTGATGAAGATTTTGGAATATGCATTGTATCACAACTACTTTGTGTTTAAGGACCACTTTTATAGACAAAAGAGGGGCGTGGCGATGGGCGCAGCTTTTGCGCCATCGTACGCGAACCTATTTATGGGATTTTGGGAACACGAATATATTCAAAATCTGGACTCCATGGTGGCAACATCTGTGTTATTATGGATGAGGTTTATTGATGATGCTTTGTGTATTTGGCAGGGGTCACTATCAGACTTGGAACTTTTTCTACAACATCTAAATCAAAATACCACGAATATCAAACTAACTTGGAGTATTGAACAGAGTGAAATACATTTCTTGGATTTAAAAATAAAGGTGGATGATCAGGGGCAACTCCATACATCTATTTATAGAAAGGAAACGAGTGTGAATTCACTGCTACATGCCAAATCTGCGCATCCTGCTCATGTTATTCGTGCAATCCCGACGGGTCAATTTTTAAGAACAAGACGAATTTGTGACCAAGATGACACTTTTGAGGAGCAGGCAAATGATCTTACGGAAAGATTCATCAAACGGGGATACAAAAAGGATATCATCCAGAAGGCTTATTTGAGATCTAAAAATACAGATCGACAATCTTTATTGGTAAACAAGAATAGAAATAAGAAACTGGAATTTGATGGACGTATTCGTTTTGTTACTAACTATCATTCGAGATGGCGGGAAATGACAGATGTTATTTCGAAATTTTGGCCTATTCTTTTACAGGATCCAACTTTGTCCAGGATATTGCCAGATAAACCCATGATTGTCGCGAAACGTAGCAAAACCTTGCGTGAATCGTTGGTTCGCAGCCATTATGTGCCTCCTGTGTCACGCTTTATTTTTGATTCCAAGGGTCCTAAATGGGGTTCGTATAGTTGTGGTACTTGCAAAGCTTGTCAGTATATGGTAAAAACAAATGTTTTTCACGATTCTGGTAATTCAACAGAATATAAAATCTCGCACTTCATTAATTGCCGTACATCAATGGTAATTTATCAGGCTACATGCCCATGTAACCTTATGTATGTGGGTATGACCACTCGTGAATTGCGGGTCAGAACACTAGAACACATTAAAGACATCAGAGCTGCTGATAAAATTGAAATTGAAGATCAGGAGAGATTTAATAAACTTAAACCGCTGGCTAGACATTTTCGTCGATTTCATCCTCAACAATCCCATCTATTGAAGGTTAGGGGCATTGATCGAGTACACTGGGGCAATAGGAGAGGGGATTGTAGTCGGATTTTAGCGCAAAAGGAGTGTAAGTGGATCACGCTCCTTAAAAGTATGGTTCCTAAGGGTCTTAATGAACAGTGGGGTTTTTCAAGTTTTCTGTAAGGTCTATACATTTATTAGTGTGTATATGAAGGTATTCTTTTTATTTAGGGATATCAGGATAGTCTTAGTGGTGGGGTATGTTGGTTTAGGTATGGCTTACAAGGTATTTATTAGTATCTTTTGATATTATCGTTTATAGGGTGTTCTTCATATTGAGGCTAGTTCAGTATAAATGGGTTATTTTTATGACATTGGATTACAGTATATATGTTTCTATACATGTAATTGGGTATAGGATAGTTCGTAGATTAGCATTTTTTATTTGGCTAAATTGAGATTTACATACTAGCATTATATACAGATATCATGGCATGGTTTATAATTATTTTGGGTACTTTTTATACATACAATGGGTACATGGTATTAGGTTGGCACTATTTGTATGTATGTTGTTGATTATTATATATTGTGTGTATGTATCGTATTGTATATATGGTATTCAGATTTAGGTTGGTATATATGTTATATGTGGGTTGGGTATTTTTGTGTGATAGGTTATCTCATATCTTGTGTGTATGTTATGTGTTATATGTATTTTGTTGTATGTATTGTTATATACATGTGTTTTGGGTATGAGCATGTATTTATGGTTTTATAGTTATATTTGTTTATGGGAGTATATATCGAGTAAGCATGTATATATATGAGTATGTATGTATGTATGTGTATGTGTATATGTGTTATGTATGTGTTGGTATATGTATGTGTGCATATATGTAAACAAATGTAAAAATGTGGATATGTGTTTTATTTAATTCATTATTGATTGGTCTGATTTTTTATAGTATGCATATGTATATATTTGTTACATAATGTTATATTTTAGGTATATATTTGGGATATGCATGTGATATGTATCTATGTTTGGTTGTTATGGTGTATGTTAATAATTATATATTTGAGTGTATGTGTGTATGTGTGTGAGTGCATGGTTATGGTATGATGTATGTTGGTCATATGTGTAAACATGGATATGGATATATGTGCATATATATGTCTATTATTTTATCCACTTTAGTTGTATTTCTTATATCAGCACATAGAATATTCTTTGTATGTAGTATTATATTGTCATCTGTTTTGTTTTTTGTCTTGTATGTATATATGTGATTATTTATATTTTGTTTAACAATTATGGTAGTTTATAAATATTATCTTTAGTATATATTTATCCACTTAATTCTACCTAGCCATGATTATATTGCGATAATAATTGATATTATTTGTTGTTTTTGCATGGTTTTAATATTTTGCTTGCCCAATTGCTTTACAATCTTTTGCCCTTAATCCATATGGCTGCGGAGACGCTGTGCGCCGGTGTACGCGTGCGCCGCTCCCGTCCTGTGGCTGGAGTCCCGGGGAGTGTGTTATCGATGGTGTCAGATGACGCCCTCGGTGACGCACTTCCGGGATCTAGTCGCGGTGATGGCGGCGGTTGCATGCGGCATTACGGCGCCATATAATTATGGCGTCTCCTAATTACATATGATTTGCAGCTGTTATTTTGCTATATAATGGCCCTCCTGCCCCACTCACATCACTCCCTGACGAAGCGGTGAGCGAAACGTGCGTTGGAGTGGTGTGTGCGGGGCAGTGGCATTCCTATACTGGTTGGTGTAACGTATATTCTATTTCATTATATACAGTGGGGCAAAAAAGTATTTAGTCAGTCAGCAATAGTGCAAGTTCCACCACTTAAAAAGATGAGAGGCGTCTGTAATTTACATCATAGGTAGACCTCAACTATGGGAGACAAACTGAGAAAAAAAAATCCAGAAAATCACATTGTCTGTTTTTTTATAATTTTTTTTGCATATTATGGTGGAAAATAAGTATTTGGTCAGAAACAAACAATTAAGATTTCTGGCTCTCACAGACCTGTAACTTCTTCTTTAAGAGTCTCCTCTTTCCTCCACTCATTACCTGTAGTAATGGCACCTGTTTAAACTTGTTATCAGTATAAAAAGACACCTGTGCACACCCTCAAACAGTCTGACTCCAAACTCCACTATGGTGAAGACCAAAGAGCTGTCAAAGGACACCAGAAACAAAATTGTAGCCCTGCACCAGGCTGGGAAGACTGAATCTGCAATAGCCAACCAGCTTGGAGTGAAGAAATCAACAGTGGGAGCAATAATTAGAAAATGGAAGACATACAAGACCACTGATAATCTCCCTCGATCTGGGGCTCCACGCAAAATCCCACCCGTGGGGTCAGAATGATCACAAGAACGGTGAGCAAAAATCCCAGAACCACGCGGGGGGACCTAGTGAATGAACTGCAGAGAGCTGGGACCAATGTAACAAGGCCTACCATAAGTAACACACTACGCCACCATGGACTCAGATCCTGCAGTGCCAGACGTGTCCCACTGCTTAAGCCAGTACATGTCCGGGCCCGTCTGAAGTTTGCTAGAGAGCATTTGGATGATCTAGAGGAGTTTTGGGAGAATGTCCTATGGTCTGATGAAACCAAACTGGAACTGTTTGGTAGAAACACAACTTGTTGTGTTTGGAGGAAAAAGAATATTGAGTTGCATCTATCAAACACCATACCTACTGTAAAGCATGGTGGTGGAAACATCATGCTTTGGGGCTGTTTCTCTGCAAAGGGGCCAGGACGACTGATCCGGGTACATGAAAGAATGAATGGGGCCATGTATCGTGAGATTTTGAGTGCAAACCTCCTTCCATCAGCAAGGGCATTGAAGATGAAACGTGGATGGGTCTTTCAACATGACAATGATCCAAAGCACACCGCCAGGGCAACGAAGGAGTGGCTTCGTAAGGAGCATTTCAAGGTCCTGGAGTGGCCTAGCCAGTCTCCAGATCTCAACCCCTATAGAAAACCTTTGGAGGGAGTTGAAAGTCCGTGTTGCCAAGCAAAAAGCCAAAAACATCACTGCTCTAGAGGAGATCTGCATGGAGGAATGGGCCAACATACCAACAACAGTGTGTGGCAACCTTGTGAAGACTTACAGAAAACGTTTGACCTCTGTCATTGCCAACAAAGGATATATTACAAAGTATTGAGATGAAATTTTGTTTCTGACCAAATACTTATTTTCCACCATAATATGCAAAAAAAATGTTAAAAAAACAGACAATGTGATTTTCTGGATTTTTTTTTCTCAGTTTGTCTCCCATAGTTGAGGTCTACCTATGATGTAAATTACAGACGCCTCTCATCTTTTTAAGTGGTGGAACTTGCACTATTGCTGACTGACTAAATACTTTTTTGCCCCACTGTATATGTGGTGTACCTGGTACATATGTGATCTAAAACTTCATCATATTTTTGTGTTTTATTTCTCAACACATTTTTCAGTTGTATTTATTTATTTGTGCACATTATTCATGGATTTAATATTTAAATAACACTTTAATTATTATTTTTTATTTGTGCTACACATACGAGTTTGATTCTTAAAATTTTTTTTACTATATATATAATATATTTTTTCACTATTTCACATATTTTATCACGATTTATTATATATTGATTTTTTGGATCGCATGTGCCTTTTTTATTACATATGTATTTTGTATAATTTTAGTTAATTAATATCACATTGATAAATAATTTCTTTATTATATAAAGAAATTTTTTCATATGTATGCGTTTGTTCCAATCAGTTTGGGTTTGCCCTGTCCTGCACATACAGGGATTGTGGTTAAATAAAATAGAATTAATTTAATTAATAATAAATATAAAATTGTCAAATCCCTATTAAAATCTCATTTATTGAGATAGTTGGTTATGTGCATATACATACAAAAGCATTCCAATATACCATCATTGTTTTTATTGTTTCTGTATATATATTTTTTATTACTTTTTATTTTAATAAAGGTTTCTATATATATATATATATATATATATATATATATATATATATATATATATATATGTTTATGGTGAAATTATTATGATTTTATTTGAATAAAAATATATTTGATACAATTTTTGGTCTGATGAATTTTTTAAGGAGTTTATGGCACTCAAATTTGTGTCTGATGACTCTGGGTCTGATGAAAAGTATAAAAGTTCATCACAATATGAATTTGAATTATAACTTTCAAAAATAAAGGAAAATATCAGCACATTAGAAAATGAAATCATGAGTCGGAAGAAACGTAAATATGAAAGAGACTTAAATGATTATTCCACAGATAAAGTATATGAGTGGGGCCAGTGGGAAAAAGTACGTAAACCCCCCAGGCCCATTCTGAAAAACAGCCTAGCTCATAAAAAAAGGTAAATAAACCGCAGGTGGGATTTTCATCGTCAGACCCAGAGTCATCAGACACAAATTTGAGTGCATCGGACATATCTTTGGAGCATTAACTCTTCTTTTTCACCAGTATGCATTCCGGTTTGTGCAAGGATTTATTAAGATGAAGAAACGTTTAAATGGATAAATAAAGAATCACTAATTTTAAGAAGCTGCAACGTCACATTTTTTCTACCTTCTGCTATTACTCGTCCTGTCATAAACGGAGTTCTGTGCACCTGCGGTGATCGGTGAGCTGGTTGTGGCTCTTGTAGCCCTTTATTTATTTGATTGCATTAACAGAAAACACCAGGCATACAAAATATTCACTCACATACAGTGGGGCAAAAAAGTATTTAGTCAGTCAGCAATAGTGCAAGTTCCACCACTTAAAAAGATGAGAGGCGTCTGTAATTTACATCATAGGTAGACCTCAACTATGGGAGACAAACTGAGAAAAAAAAATCCAGAAAATCACATTGTCTGTTTTTTTAACATTTTATTTGCATATTATGGTGGAAAATAAGTATTTGGTCAGAAACAAAATTTCATCTCAATACTTTGTAATATATCCTTTGTTGGCAATGACAGAGGTCAAACGTTTTCTGTAAGTCTTCACAAGGTTGCCACACACTGTTGTTGGTATGTTGGCCCATTCCTCCATGCAGATCTCCTCTAGAGCAGTGATGTTTTTGGCTTTTCGCTTGGCAACACGGACTTTCAACTCCCTCCAAAGGTTTTCTATAGGGTTGAGATCTGGAGACTGGCTAGGCCACTCCAGGACCTTGAAATGCTTCTTACGAAGCCACTCCTTCGTTGCCCTGGCGGTGTGCTTTGGATCATTGTCATGTTGAAAGACCCAGCCACGTTTCATCTTCAATGCCCTTGCTGATGGAAGGAGGTTTGCACTCAAAATCTCACGATACATGGCCCCATTCATTCTTTCATGTACCCGGATCACTCGTCCTGGCCCCTTTGCAGAGAAACAGCCCCAAAGCATGATGTTTCCACCACCATGCTTTACAGTAGGTATGGTGTTTGATGGATGCAACTCAGTATTCTTTTTCCTCCAAACACGACAAGTTGTGTTTCTACCAAACAGTTCCAGTTTGGTTTCATCAGACCATAGGACATTCTCCCAAAACTCCTCTGGATCATCCAAATGCTCTCTAGCAAACTTCAGACGGGCCCGGACATGTACTGGCTTAAGCAGTGGGACACGTCTGGCACTGCAGGATCTGAGTCCATGGTGGCGTAGTGTGTTACTTATGGTAGGCCTTGTTACATTGGTCCCAGCTCTCTGCAGTTCATTCACTAGGTCCCCCTGCGTGGTTCTGGGATTTTTGCTCACCGTTCTTGTGATCATTCTGACCCCACGGGGTGGGATTTTGCGTGGAGCAACAGATCGAGGGAGATTATCAGTGGTCTTGTATGTCTTCCATTTTCTAATTATTGCTCCCACTGTTGATGTCTTCACTCCAAGCTGGTTGGCTATTGCAGATTCAGTCTTCCCAGCCTGGTGCAGGGCTACAATTTTGTTTCTGGTGTCCTTTGACAGCTCTTTGGTCTTCACCATAGTGGAGTTTGAAGTCAGACTGTTTGAGGGTGTGCACAGGTGTCTTTTTATACTGATAACAAGTTTAAACAGGTGCCATTACTACAGGTAATGAGTGGAGGACAGAGGAGCCTCTTAAAGAAGAAGTTACAGGTCTGTGACAGCCAGAAATCTTGATTGTTTGTTTCTGACCAAATACTTATTTTCCACCATAATATGCAAATAAAATGTTAAAAAAACAGACAATGTGATTTTCTGGATTTTTTTTCTCAGTTTGTCTCCCATAGTTGAGGTCTACCTATGATGTAAATTACAGACGCCTCTCATCTTTTTAAGTGGTGGAACTTGCACTATTGCTGACTGACTAAATACTTTTTTGCCCCACTGTATAACAGAGGAATGCACCTGGGAGTGGAGGATGGGAAAAAAACTAAATAAGAGGGAGGAAGGGAATTTATCACTCTTACAAACCATGCAAAAATCACAGATAACTCCTCCAAAACTTCTTTTCTTATGAACTCCCCTCCTCCTAAGCCAAGCAGCAAATGCTAGCTCTGACATGGATTTGAATCAGGAGCCAGGTTATAAAGGGAACGGGAGTGGCTAACCGAGCTCAACTGAGAGCTCAGGTTTTTCCAACATGGCTAATTAACCCCTGTTCTGCCAAAAGAAATAAACACATTTAAAATGAAGAAGTCCTTTTTCTCAGCGCAGGAGTAGGAGAAATCAGATGCCATGGTCTCCTGGCTCCTCTCTGTTGCGGAAACCCTGTAACAGATACTTCACGAGATTACAGTATGTCCTGTAAGATTTTGTGTATATTCTATAAAGCCTCTTCCTGGTCTTTCCTAACATTTTCCTGTTTCTTCTTCCTTAGTTCTGCTCTTTCTACCTTACTGGAAACTGGTCTTGGCATTGTTGCAGCTTTTTTCAGGACCCAATGTGAGAAGTTTAGCCTTTCTGTGGGAGCTTTTGGCTTCCATCAATGTTGGGACCTTCACTTTGTGTGTTGGTCACTGAAGGTCCTACTGTGGTGGGGAGCCTATGGGGCCCAGTTACACCTGTAACCCATGAGATTAAAGAATTGGCATATAAATCTCCCATGAGTAATATCGATAATCTTTGTACTCACTGTAATGTTTTTTTGCACTGTTCCTCTTTACAAGAGTTTACTAAAAATAATCAGATGAGAAATAACCCAGAGGATAATATTTTCTAAATGTTGTAGCTTTTCTTTTTTCAGAAATGATCCAGTCGCCGTCCCTTGCACATTTTGCTTTTCAATGTTCCTCTTTAGAAGAAAGCATTGGATAACAGCCAATTATACGAGTCTCACGAGCGGTGAGAGAGGATTATTCCTGCACCTGCCAGAGAATGCAAAATTGAAAAAAAGGAGAAGGTCAAGCTCTACAAGAGCAGAAGAAAACTGCATTGAATGATAAAGATGTCGTGGAATGGAAACGGTCAACATTTATGACATATGCCCCAAGAATGTTACAATATCTGGTGAGAAACGGCCCAACTGCAACCGCAGCACAAGGTAATTCAGAAGTCGGTGTCTCAAAGAAGTAAAATAGTTGCACAGTATTTTTTTTGCAACATTCTTTTGTTAAAATCAGTGGGTCCTATTTGTTTTTGTATAATTTTTGTTGTGTTTTTCATTTGCGCCTCATTCTTTTAATTTGAGCCTTTTTTTAAGTCTATTTTAGTTTTGTCACTTTTTCTATGTTTGTCATAGTGGGCCGAGTTTGGGGGTTCTAGACTTTTTTGTATTGCCTATTAATAAATTGTGGCCTTTTTCAAAAAAGTTTTGTAAAGTGATCAAATGTATTTTGGGAATTTTAGCGGAACATGTGTGCCACGTGACAGAGAGGGTCCAGAAGAACGCGTTGTCTGTTTTCTTGTACTCCTGCACTGATCAGAAGCACTTCACCTTCATATTAAATGGTGCAGGTTTCTATTAGCAGTGCAAGGGGTTAATCTGCTGATTTTAGAGTCTCTGTAGCTTCTCTGCTTGGATGATCTCAGCTGTTCAGTGTTGGCCACTTCTCTATCCTATGTATACTCTAATATATACTCGCCTCTGGCAGTCTGGATAGCCAGTGTTAGTCTTATACTGCCTGGTGTGGAGTGGAGGTGTCTGTTGTTGGTAGAAGCATTTGGAGTGTTGATCTGTGACTGTTGATTGGTGTTTTGTCTTTGTGCAAATCCGAATCCTCTCCTATTTGTTTTCCTTCCTTTTCTCCCCATTGTTTCTCTCTGTTGTCTGTTAGTGCATATTTGTATGTTTGGTATTTCATTCATTCCTGTACGTCCTCCCTTGTTAGTCTGGTTTGTGTATATAAATACTATATTACTTCCCACTTCCCTGGATGGGGGAGGGGGACATATAGGGCCGATTCAGACGTTCAGCAAGATATGAAGCCCTGTAGTCTTCACCATCAGAAATAATCCATGGAGCAGGGATAGCTAGGACGCGCTTAGCATTAGGGACAGGGAAGGAGCCCCTGGCCCTGGGTATTCTGTCAACACAGTTGTGACGATGTGGCTTTTTGTGCTAAAAAGTTTACAGAAAAAGTTTAAAGACTAAAATAAAAAGCATTTTTGATTTTGCACAAATTCATGAATCACGTGCGTGCACTATGTTGAAGACTTGGCGCAAAAGTGTTAGCATATTCCACAAGATGAAAAAAGAGAAAAACGCAAATGATGAATCGGATCCAATTGCGTTTTCACCACAGTTTTGGAAAACATCTGCAACGTGATTGTGAACAGAACAGAGTTCATTGTAACAGAACAGTGTAACAGAGTTCCATTAGTCAGTAGACACACTATGTGATGTAGCAGAGTCCAGCATTGTAGCAGAGTTCCATTGGTCAGTAGACACCTCTATGTGATGTGAGTTGCCCAGCCAGTGCAGTGGGGTACTCGGTACCGGGTCTGGTCTCAAGGGGGAATGTCATGGTGGCTGCGACCCGATCCTTGGCACTGGGGCTCAGCGTTAAAGGGGAGCGGTCTTTAAAGGGGAAAATGTTCAAAGTCTGTCGTGACGCCACCTGTGGTGTTCTGTCAGTAGTGGGACCGACGCTGCATTGAAGTGGTCCCCTGGGGGGTATTGTGGCAGCACGGGTGTTACACTTCCCACAGGTGAAGCGGGGTCCCCATGGGTCCTATGGTGTGTGGCTGAGATGATGGTATGTGCCGATGAATAAATAGAGGAGACAGTTGTAAGTCTTTACCTGGTTTACTGTAGTTTGCTGGCCACACCCCAGGGCACCAGGCATGGGTGGTGGTGGTCCAGCCAGCTCAGGAGCAACGGAGAGTTTCCTTGTTCCAGTAGAGGTCCGTGAGCCTTTCCAACTAGCGCCTGCTGTAAATGAAGTCCCTGCTGCCTGAAGCATTCTGCAGAGTCCTCTATTCCCCCTGTCCTGAGACAGGTACTTGCATGACGGGCAGCTTGAGCCTTTTTAAATGGACTCTAACATGCCCTGGGCTCCTCAGGTGCTGCTGTGTCTCAGGTGTGGTGTGGGCAATGTCTGTTTGATCTTATGCCCTCCGGTTCTGCCAAGTGTTGTACAGTTCCACTAATGCCTCGGGCTCCCGGTACCCGGCTTCTGCGCTATGGCTCTGAGGGTGCCTGGTCACAGTTCCCCTCTGAGCCCTGATACTCTTCTTTGCTCCTTCCCTTCCGGCTACTCCACATTCAACCCTTCCAGGTTATCTGTCCTTCCAGAGGCTGCAGCTCCCTTGTGGCTGCCAGGCCTCTCTGTCTGCACTTAGTTCCAGGCTTCCTTCTACTTCAGTGTCTCTGAACAACTAACTAGCTCCTCCTCCAGGTCAGGATACATAAAGCCTAGGGAAGCTCCCCTGAATCCGGGTCCTGAGCTCCCCCGCCTGGCCTGGATTCAGAATGTGTTGCATGTGTGTGCCTTACCTGGTGAAGAGAACCCCATTGCCTCTGAGCATGACATCACCTTCCCCGAAGGAAAAGTGACATCACTGCAGCAGCCGGTAACCTGGGGTGCTGCAGATGTAGCAGAGCCCAGCATTGTAGCAGAGTTCCATTGGTCAGTAGACACCTCTATGTGATGTAGCAGAGCCCAGCATTGTAGTAGAGTTCCATTGGTCAGTAGACACCGCTATGTGATGTTGCATAGTCCAGCATTGTAGCAGAGTTCCATTGGTCAGTAGACCCCGCTATGTGATGTAGCAGAGTCCAGCATTGCAGCAGAGTTCCATTGGTCAGTAGACACCTCTTTGTGATGTACCAGAGTCCAGCATTGTAGCAGAGTTCCATTGGTCAGTAGATACCGCTATGTGATGTAGCAGAGTCCAGCTTGCAGCAGAGTTCCGTTGGTCAGTAGACACCTCTGTGTGATGTAGCAGAGCCCAGCATTGTAGCAAAGTTCCATTGGTCAGTAGACACCGCTATGTGATATAGCAGAGTCCAGCATTGCAGCAGAGTTCCGTTGCTCAGTAGACACCGCTATGTGATGTAGCAAATTCCAGCATTGTAGCAGAGTTCCATTGGTCAGTAGATACCGCTATGTGATGTAGCAGAGTCCAGCTTGCAGCAGAGTTCCATTGGTCAGTAGACACCTCTTTGTGATGTACCAGAGTCCAGCATTGTAGCAGAGTTCCATTGGTCAGTAGACACCGCTATGTGATGTAGCAGAGCCCAGCACTGCAGCAGAGCTGATTTAGTCAGAGAGTACACCTTGTATATATATAGCAGAGCCCAGCACTGAAACATAGGTGAGTTAGTCCATAGATACAGAATGAAGATATAGCAGAGCCTAGCATATAAAGTAGCGGTAAATGCGCCAAATACTTGAGCACTCATGCGGCGTCTAGCATCCTGAGCTGGCCTGTAAGGTCAGAGGGAAGAAGTCTCTGGAGCATGTTGGATACAATGTAACCCAGCGGGCATAACAACATAGTGAGCAGCCGGTTATGGAGGACTCAGAACCCGGCGCTAGAGCCAGCAGAGGTGAGGAACAGCTACTGTATAAATACCAACATTTCCAACTCCAATTTCTGGACATTTCCTCCAAGATTTGACCCAGCAAACATCCCGTTCATGAAAATCTACATGCCCCGTCCCCTTTATAGTTCAGGGTGCAGAACTGTTGATGAGTAAGCGGCTGTAGAGATAGTGATCGGGGAAGTCTCGCAGTTCTACAGAAGACGACTTATATATATAAGACTACAATTACTTTGTGTTCTTAAGTTCAGGATCTACTTGAGTCCACTAATGATTTAAAAGCATGTTTACCAACTTCAGTAATAGATTAGATCCTAATTGAATCATCCTAATAAAAGACTTTACGCTCTCCGATCGTAGGAGCGAGCGCTCCAAGCCCATTATGTGCAATTCCAGGCGGCATCTTCTAATTGTTCACATCATTAATCCACTCTACGTTAATGGAAGGAAATAACGATTAGTATTGTTTTTCTATCTATAAGGAAGTAAAAAATTACATTTATTTAAAAATCATACCAACATAATTACTTCTGAGCAATGAGGCTGAATGTACGGATACGAACGTACAACACTGTGTATAAGCCTGACTTTCGCTAAAGATACTACATGAAATTCATTTTTAACGCTGCTTTGGCGCAGTTATTATCAGTTATAAAAACTTATTATGTTTTTCCCAAAGCCATTGATATATTTTGGGGGGCTTGCAATACCCGTATTGACCTCATGGAGTGCTGTGGAAATTAATTGAGGCAAAACTACTTCCGCTGTGCCACTACAGGTAGAGCGGGTGGCGGGAAAGCAAAGGTAAAAATATATATTGTTTAGATGTGCGTCTCATGCTGCAGTCAGAGCCTGGGTGGTCCGCTATGGTGGGAATCCATAAAGTGAGTGAATTCATAGCACTGTAAAAATATCTTTTAAAGGGGTTGTCCAGTGAAAGTAAGTCATCACCTATTCACATGGTAGGTAATAACTAGGGCGTCTGACCACTGGGATCTGCACTAATTGGCATAATGGAATCAGCAATGCATTTGCTTGACCATTGCTCCATTCATTCCCTATGGAGCTGTGCTGCACCCTATATGGAGCCCTATGTGGTGCCCTTTGTGGAGCCCTATGTAGTGCTCTATGTGGTGCCTTATGTGTAGCTCTATGCGGTAACCATATGTGTAGCCCTATATGGAGTCCATATGTAGAGCCCTATGTGGTGGCCATATGTAATGCCCTATATGGGCCCTATGTGGTGGCTATATGTGGAACCCTCTTTGGTGGCCATATGTTGTGCCCTATATGGAGCCCTATGTGGAGTCCTATGTAATGCCCTATGTGTTGGCCATATGTGAAGCCCTATGTAGTGGCCATATGTAGTGCCCTATGTGGAGCCATATGTGGTGCCCTATGTGTAACCCTATGTGGTGGCCTATGTGTAGACCTATGTGGTGGCATATGTGTAGCCCTATGTGGTGACCTATGTGGTGCCCTATGTGGTGGCATATGTGTAGCCCTATGAGTAACCCTATGTGGAGCCCTATGTGGTGCCCTATTTGGTAGCCTATGTGTAGCCCTACGTGTAGCCCTATGTGGTGGCCTATGTGGAGCTCTATATGGAGCCCTATGTAGTGCCCTAAGTGTAGCCCTATATGGAGCCCTATGTTGTGCACTAGGTGGTGCCCTAAGTGTAGCCCTATGTGGTGACCTATGTGTAGACCTATGTGGTGGCATATGTGTAGCCCTATGTGGTGACCTATGTGGTGCCCTATGTGGTGGCATATGTGTAGCCCTATGTGGTGGCATATGTGTAGCCCTATGTGGTGGCATATGTGTAGCCCTATGTGGTGGCATATGTGTAGCCCTATGTGGTGGCATATGTGTAGCCCTATGTGGTGGCATATGTGTAGCCCTATGTGGTGGCATATGTGTAGCCCTATGTGGTGACCTATGTGTAGCCCTATGTGGTGACCTATGTGTAGCCCTATGTGGCGGCCCATGTGTAGCCCTATGTGGCGGCCTATGTGTAGCCCTATGTGGTGACCAATGTGGAGCTCTATATGGAGCTTTATGTGGTGCCCCAAATATAGCCCTATGTGGTGCCCTTTGTGGTGGCCTAAGTGTGGCACTATGTGGAGCCCTATGTGGTGTCCTAAGTGTGGCACTATGTGGAGCCATGTGAGGTGTCTTGATGGCAGCTGCCATCGGGTATACATCCATGCAGTGCACAAATACACAAATGAAATAGTAAAAGCCCCATAGAGTGTAGTGTCCAAACACTAGTGTCATCCACTGTCCAGATAATTCCACATAGCTGACTAAATAATAGTGCAACAAAGTACCTACACATTGCAAAAATAACACTGCACAATGACTAAGTAGCAGGAAGTACTGCCATACAATGCGCATATAATACTAACACATAGTGTCCGATTAGTCAGGGCAGGCATTGCGCACTCTGGTCTTGTTGCAGGGTCATGCTTTTTAATTATTATTATTATTATTATTATTATTATTATTTTATTATTATTTATTTAGTATTTATTATTTCTTTAGTCAGATGCTCCTGATTTATCAATAGTTTCAAGCTTCTTCATGAATCTGGAGAGTCTGACGAGTATCGTACGTCAAAAATCTCAACCCATGAGGTTATAGCTCTGGAACGTTTCAATGGATCCCACTGATTCTGAGATTGTTTTTTCGTGACATATTGTACTTCATGTTAGTGGCAAAATTTGCTCAATATGACTTATGTTTATTTATGAAAAAAACTGAAATTTGGCAAAAATTTGGAAAATTTTTCAATTTTCAAACATTTAATCTTTGTGCTCTTACATCAGAGAGATATGTCACACAAAATGGTTAATAAATAACATTTCCCACACGTCTACTTTACATCAGCAGAATTTTGGAAACATCATTTTTTTCATTAGGACATTATAAGGGTTAGAAGTTGACCAGCGATTTCTCATCTTTTCAACAAAATTTACAAAACCATGTTTCTAGGGACCATCTCGCATCGAAGTGACTCTGAGGGGCAGGGCCGTATTTAGAGTTTCTGCTGCCCTAGGCACTTTTAGCGCTGCCTCCCCCATTGGTGAGTATGACACTATCGGCAGTGACTTTGGGAAGAATCGCTGATGTGAAAGTCGCCTTTTGCAGAAGATCGGGGCAGTTTTTCTGCATCTGCCGCGTAACGGATCACTTAGGGCAACATTGCGTTCGGCCTCATTCATTCCCTATGGGATTTGCGGCACTTGCTGTGATCTGGGAAATGCGGTACCATACCTCCCAACTTTTGAAGGGAAAAAGGTGTAAAGGTTGCGGCGCACTACGTGCGCCGCAGCAAATTTTGGGCCACGCCTCTGACCACACCCATTTCACAACTAATCACACCCATATCCAAGTCCCAACCACACCCATTCAGCACTGCTGATCTCACTGTTTAATATACAATAATTAAAACCAAAAAAATATGGCCACGCAGTGCTCCATACTGTATAATGGCTACGCAGTGCTCCACATACTGTATAATGGCCACACATGATGCTGCATACTGTATAATGACCGCACATGATGCTCAATACTGTATAATGGCCATACATGATGCTCCATACTGTATAATGGCCCCACATGATGCTCAATACTGTATAATGACCGCACATGATGCTCAATACTGTATAATGACCGCACATGATGCTCAATACTGTATAATGACCTCACATGATGCTCCATACTGTATAATGACCCCACATGATGCTCCATACTGTATAATGACCGCACATGATGCTCAATACTGTATAATGACCGCACATGATGCTCCATATTGTATAATGACCGCACATGATGCTCCATACTGTATAATGACCGCACATGATGCTCCATACTGTATAATGACCGCACATGATGCTCAATACTGTATAATGACCACACATGATGCTCTATACTGTATAATGGCCACACATGATGCTCAATACTGTATAATGACCCCACATGATGCTCTATACTGTATAATGGCCACACATGATGCTCTATACTGTATAATGACCGCACATGATGCTCAATACTGTATAATGGCCCCACATGATGCTCCATACTGTATAATGGCCATGGCTCATATCCCCCTCCCCTCCTCCTGTATGCATGGTTCATAATTCCCCCCCCCATGCATGGCTGATGGCTCATAATTCCCCCCCCTCCCTATGCATGGCTGATGGCTCATAATTCCCCCCCCCCCCTCCCTATGCATGGCTGATGGCTCATAATTCCCCCCCCCCTCCCTATGCATGGCTGATGGCTCATAATTCCCCCCCCCCTATGCATGGCTGATGGCGCTCATGATTCCCCCCCTCCCTATGCATGGCTGATGGCGCTCATAATTCCCCCCCCCTCCCTATGCATGGCTGATGGCGCTCATAATTCCCCCCCCCTCCCTATGCATGGCTGATGGCGCTCATAATTCCCCCCCCTCCCCCTCCCTATGCATGGCTGATGGCGCTCATAATTCCCCCCTTCCCCCCCCTTCCCTATGCATGGCTGATGGCGCTCATAATTCCCCCCCCTCCCTATGCATGGCATGGCTCATCTCTCCACCCCCTCCCCCGCTCCTTCTCCCGGGCCATCTTGCATGGCGCGGGTGGCTTCCCATCCTCCCCCCGTCCCTCAGTCATACTCACCTGTCAGCTGCCTGTCTGTCCCACACGCCGCGCCGACATCCCTCCGGCTCCGGCTCCTGCTCTGTCCAGCGGCGCCGCAGCGCCTTCCTGAGTGAGCGGTCATGTGGTACCGCTAATTAAGGTCATGAATATGTGCATATTCATGACCTTAATTAGCGGTGCCACGTGACCGCTCACTCAGGACGCACTACAGACGCTGAGACCAGGCATCGCTGGAGCAGGTGAGTATCGTCTTAGGGAGGATGGGTGGGACTCGGAGACTTGGAGGTGGGGGGACTTGGAGGTGGGGGCCTGGGGGGACTCGGAGGCGGGGGGGGCGGGGCCGTCGGGCGAGTTTTTGACCTGGGCCGGGACTTATAAAAAAAAACCAAAAAAAAAAAACCACAACACACCTTGCTCAGGTGCCGCCCCCCGCAATGTCGCCGCCCTAGGCACGTGCCCTCGCGTGCCTAGTGGCAAATACGCCCTGCTGAGGGGTCAATATAATAGAAGATACCCAAAAGTGATGCCATTCTAAAAACTGCACCCCTCAAGGTGCTCAAAACCACATTCAAAAAGTTTATTAACCCTTCTGGTGCTTCTCGAAAACTGAAGCAATGTGGAAGGAAAAAATGAACATTTAACTTTTTTCACAAAAAAATTAATTTAGACCCAAACTTTTTTTTTATTTTCACAAGGGTAATAAGAGAAAATGGACCACAAAAGTTGTTGTGCGATTTCTCCTGAGTACGCCGATACCCCATATGTGGAGGAAGTCCACTATTTGGCGCATGGCAAGGTTCAGAAGGAAAGGAGCGCCATTTGGCTTTTTTAACTCAAAATTTGCTGGAATCGAGAGCGTACGCCATGTCGTGCTTGGAGAGCCCCTGATGTGCCTAAATAGTGGAAACCCCCACAAGTGACCCCATTTTGGAAACTAGACCCCTCAAGGATTTTATCCAGGGGTATAGTGAGCATTTTTAACTCACAGATACGAAACAGAATTTGATAACATTAGGTCGTCATATTGAATATGTTGTCATTAGTGTTGAGTGCAAGTGCTCGCTACTCCAGTTTGCACTGGGTGCTCGGGTACGCACCAAATATCGCGGGTGCTCGAATCCCTGTGCTGCATTTTTTGCAGCTGTTAGACACCCAAAAAAACATGCAGGAATCTGGGATACTCAGTGCATACTCGAGCAACCGATGCAAACTTCAGTACCGAGCACTTACACTCAACACTAGCCATCATATCATCATTTTTTTTTACTTTTGAAAAACCCCCAATTCTAACTCCAACTCTAGCCCCAACCTTAACCCCAACCCTAACCCTGACACAACCCCAACCATAACCCCAACCCTAACACAACCCTAACCCAACCCCAACAATAACCCCAACCCTAACAGAACCCTAACCCAACCCCAACCATTAACCTCAACCCTAACCCAACCATAACCCCAACCCTAACCCAACCCCAACCATAACACCAACCCTAACACAATCCTAACCCAACCCCAACAATAACCCCAACCCTAACACAACCCTAACCCAACCCCAACCATAACCCCAACCCTAACCCAACCCCAACCATTAACCTCAACCCTAACCCAACCATAACCCCAACCCTAACCCAACCCCAACCATAACACCAACCCTAACACAATCCTAACCCAACCCCAACAATAACCCCAACCCTAACACAACCCTAACCCAACCCCAACCATAACCCCAACCCAACCCCAACCATAACCTCAACCCTAACCCAACCATAACCCCAACCCTAACCCAACCCCAACCATAACACCAACCCTAACACAATCCTAACCCAACCCCAACAATAACCCCAACCCTAACACAACCCTAACCCAACCCCAACCATAACCTCAACCCTAACCCAACCCCAACCATAACCTCAACCCTAACCCAACCCCAACCCTAACCCAACCCCAACCCTAACCCAACCTTAACCCAACCCCAACCTTAACACAACCCTAACACAACCCCAACCCTAACTGCAAAGAATGGAAAAAAACTACAATTATTTTATAATTTTTTATCTAACAAAGGGGGTGACCAGGAGGATTTAATTAACTGTTTTTTTTTTTATTTTGATTACTGTGATTGGGTCTATCACAGTGATTACAAGTAGTGATGAGCGAATATACTCGTTACTCGAGATCTCCCGAGCACGCTCGGGTGACCTCCGAGTATTTTTTAGTGCTCGGAGATTTAGTTTTCATCGTCTTAGCTGAATGATTTACATCTCTTAGCCAGCATAAGTACATGTGGGGGTTGCCTGGTTGCTAGGGAATCCCCACATGTAATCAAGCATGCTAGTAGCTGTAAATCATCCAGCTGCGGCGAAGAAAACTAAATCTCTGAGCACTAAAAAATACTCGGAGAACCCCCGAGCGTGCTCGGGAAATCTCGAGTAACGAGTATATTCGCTCATCGTCACTAATTACAAGGAACCAATAGTAAAAACTCCCTATTGTTGCCGGATAACGACTGGCAGATCTCAGCAGGCGCACTGCGCAAGCGCCTGCCTTTTTGTAAAGGAAAATTACACGGTGGGTCGTGGACTGGAGGAGGAGGGTCCTGAGATGGCAGAGGTATCGGGAGGGGCTCGGGGGACCCCATTTTTCTCTTCTCTGATATATTAGATCATCATAGAAGACAGAAATTAATTTCAAATCAGACTTTTTTGTGATTGCCGTTGTTTGGTGAATACCGGTGATCACGTGACAGGGGACCGTAAAAATCGGCCTTGATCATGTTCTCCAAGGAATCAGCTACCCTCGGTAGCCGAGATCCCAGAGATTTTCCGATGCTGGGGGGCGCTATACCCTCATTTCTCAGTGCCATTAAAAAGCGGCGCTGAGGAATAAGTACCATTAACTGCCGCTGTTACACGGTGTATCGGCGGTCGTTATGGGGTTAATCCTCAGCTACTTTTAATTATCGCTTTTTATGTTTGCTCCAGTAATTCCACATCTCGTGTATCTTTGCGTTGTATCTCTTTGTGTCCTTTATTTCAGGTCCATTGTTTCCTTATCTCTTTTATCTGATTCTCTGAGTTTTGTCATTATGGCGGGTAACAAGGCAACGCCGCCGTGCTGCTCGCCACATATTCTGTGGGATAAATGTATCTGGAGGTTTTCACTATAGAGGCGACCGGAGCATTACAATTATACTAAAAAAAATCAATAAAATATGATAATAATAAATAATTTGTAAATTTCTAAATTGCGTGCCTGTACACCAAGGTTTCTGAATATATCAAACCCACTTAAAGGGATTGTCCCAAAATGAAAAATGATTGGGGCTGGTTGACTGCTAGGACTGACACATGTTCCTAAAAAGAGAGGTCCCCATGTCTCCCATCTTAACAGAGCAATATCCTGCACATTATGCCTCCATACGCCACAGCAAATACATTACCCCCCACCCCGTCTTCTAATTAGAAGAGTTATAGTTATAGTCTAGAAGAGTGAAGCTTCCCTGTAAAGCATGGTGGGCAGAGTATCAGACAGGAGAGGGGATGTTAGACCACCCCAGAATATAGCTAAGCTGGAGTCACAGATCATAACAATGTATCAACGAACAAAAAAAAACAAAGTAAGAAAAAATAGCAAGGAACAAGTCAAGAAAATGCTGCAGTGGTTAAAGCTGACAACTTTTATATCATTTAATTTTTTAGCTTAAAAGATTTAATACAAATGTTCTTTGGATTTAATAGTCTGGAGAACGGAGCTATAAATAATAATTAGTGGCTGAATGAAGACATAAAACAATAGAGCGCGAGATACATAGAAAAGAGCGGCCGAATGCGGTCATCAAGGTAACGGCCGCTCAAATCTGATCACCCCCCCCCCCTATCCATCAGGGGCGATCTCTGCTCTATAACATCAGAAGACGAAGGCTGACGAGCAACGAGTATAAAGACTGTTATCTATCTATTATCTATCTATGTATCTATCTATCATCTATTATCTATCTATTATCTATCATCTCTATCTATTATCTATCTATCTATGTATCTATTATCTATCATCATCTATTACCATATCTATCTATTATCTATCTATTATCTATTATCTATCTATCTATCTATCTATCATCTATTATCTATCTATTATCTGTATCATCTATTATCTATCTATTTTCTATCTATGATCTATCTATCATCTATTAATTATCTATCTATATATTATCTATCTATCTATCTATCATCTATATATATAATTGTCTAAGGGTTTTTCCGTCTGTCTGTCTGTCTGTCTGTCCTGGAAATCCCGGCTCTCTGATTGGTCGAGGCTGCCAGGCCTCGACCAATCAGAGACCGGCACAGCATCGACGTAGAAATCCCGCGTTTCTGATTGGTCGAGGCCGCCAGGCCTCGACCAATCAGCAACGGGCACAGCGACGATGATGTCATAAAGGACGTAGACATCTCACGTTTCTGATTCAGCGACGGGCACAGTATCGACGTAGATGTCATAATGGTTGCCATGGCGATGATGATGTCATAAAGGTTGCCTCGACCAATCAGCGACGGGCACGGTGTGGCCCGATTCTAACGCATCGGGTATTCTAGAATATGCATGTCCCCGTAGTATATGGACAATGATGATTCCAGAATTCGCGGCACACTGTGCCCGTCGCTGATTGGTCGAGGCAACCTTTATGACATCATCGTCGCCATGGCAACCATTATGACATCTACGTCGATACTGTGCCCGTCGCTGAATCAGAAACGTGAGTTGTCTACGTCCTTTATGACATCATCGTCGCTGTGCCCGTTGCTGATTGGAATCAGAGACGCGGGATTTCTACGTCGATGCTGTGCCGGTCTCTGATTGGTCGAGGCCTGGCGGCCTCGACCAATCAGAGAGCTGGGATTTCCAGGACAGACAGACAGACAGAAAGACAGACAGACAGACGGAAAAACCCTTAGGCAATTATATAAATAGATTATCTATCTATTATCTTTCTATCATCTATTATCTATCTATATATTATCTATCTATTGTCTATCTATTATCTATGTATCTATCTATCTGTATATCTATCATCTATCTATCTATTATCTATCTATCTATGATCTGTCATCTATCTATATATCTATTATCTATCTATTATCTATGTATTATCTATGTATTATCTATCTATATATCTATTATCTATCTATTGTCTATCTATTGTCTATGTATTATCTATCTGTATATCTATTATCTATCTATGTATTATCTCGGAATCCAAAAGATGGAGGCAGCACACCCTTTGTAGTGAAAAAGCAGCTTGGAAAGGTTCACATCTGTTAGAACCGAAATGTTGCTGAGATGGGCTAATAAAAGTAGCTCCTGCTTTTTCACTACAAATGATGTGCTGCCTCCATCTTTTGGATTCCTGTAATTGAGGTTTGGTCTATGCCTGGGGGGCCTTGCACCTGATTTTTCTTCTTTTATACTTTTGTCTTTTTGTGCTGCTCTAATTCTTCTCTTTGTTTATCTATTATCTATCTATTATTTATTATCTATCTATTATCTATGTATTTATCTATTATCTATTAACTATCTATCTATTATCTATTTATATATTATCTAGCTATTATCTATCTCTTTTTCTCTGTTTTGGAAATCACATAAACATAATAGACAAATACCTCCAGTGAGGCAGCGATAGTGAGCACTAGTGTTGAGCGATACCGTCCGATACTTGAAAGTATCGGTATCGGATAGTATCGGCCGATACCCGAAAAATATCGGATATCGCCGATACCGATATCCGATACCAATACAAGTCAATGGGACATCAAGTATCGGAATGTATCCTCATGGATCCCAGGGTCTGAAGGAGAGGAAACTCTCCTTCAGGCCCTGGGATCCATATTAAAGTGTAAAATAAAGAATTAAAATAAAAAATATTGTTATATTCACCTCTCCGGCGGCCCCTGGACATCAGCGGGAGGATCCGGCGTCCGGCACGGCTTCTTTCTTCAAAATGCGCGCCTTCAGGACCTGTGGAATGACGTCCCGGCTTCTGATTGGTCGCGTGCCGCCCATGTGACCGCCACGCGACCAATCAGAAGCCGCGACGTCATTCCTCAGGTCCTAGAAGGCGCTCATTCTAGGACTTTAGCTGAGGAATGACGTCGCGGCTTCTGATTGGTCGCGTGGCGGTCACATGGGCGGCACGCGACCAATCAGAAGCCGGGACGTCATTCCACAGGTCCTGAAGGCGCGCATTTTGAAGAAAGAAGCCGTGCCGGACGCCGGATCCTCCCGCTGATGTCCAGGGGCCGCCGGAGAGGTGAATATAACAATATTTTTTATTTTAATTCTTTATTTTACACTTCCGATACCGATACCCGATATCACAAAAATATCGGATCTCGGTATCGGAATTCCGATACCGCAAGTATCGGCCGATACCCGATACTTGCGGTATCGGAATGCTCAACACTAGTGAGCACCCATTTCTATACTATTTGCTGTCTATTTTCTGCCATATGTCTGGTGCTCACTATCGCTGCCTCACTTGAGGTATTTGTCTATTATGTTTCTGTGATTTCCAAAATGGGCACTGTGTCTTTATGTATGGGGTTCTAGTCTATCCCTACCAGTTATTTATACCCACCAAACCAAATGTAGGATAGTTACATTAGCAATAGGAGGATTTCTTCCTATATACTTTGGATTCACCAAACTGGTAATTCATTTTGGGGACTTGCATTTATTACCCTTATATTTACATTTATTTTCTATCTTGGCTTTGGTGGAGTTATATACATATCTGTACTTGAGATCTGAGCAGTGCAAAATGACCTCCAGCCGACCACAAATGTGCATGTGTCTGCAGAAACTGTTATTGAGATTTGATATTGATATTTCTGACGGCTGTAGATGGGCCACATTAGCTGATTATATGTAGGGTATACGGTGTTACCAGGCAGCAATTATTGCACATGTACTCCTTTTTTCATTTTAATCTATTTCTCTAAAAAACTATAGGGAGAAAAATACTTTATCTAAAAAACTAATTAAAGCTGCCAAAAAGGAAACAGAGAAGCACATTGCTAAGGAGAGTAAAACTAATCCCAAACTGTTCTTCAACTATATCAATAGTAAAAGAATAAAAACTGAAAATGTAGGCCCCTTAAAAAATAGTGAGGAAAGAATGGTTGTAGATGACGAGGAAAAAGCTAACATATTAAACACCTTCTTCTCCACGGTATTCACGGTGGAAAATGAAATGCTAGGTGAAATCCCAAGAAACAATGAAAACCCTATATTAAGGGTCACCAATCTAACCCAAGAAGAGGTGCGAAACCGGCTAAATAAGATTAAAATAGATAAATCTCCGGGTCCG
The DNA here is from genome assembly GCF_032444005.1 of Ranitomeya imitator. Classification (NCBI taxonomy): domain Eukaryota; kingdom Metazoa; phylum Chordata; class Amphibia; order Anura; family Dendrobatidae; genus Ranitomeya; species Ranitomeya imitator. The sequence continues at coordinate 19,290,960 of NC_091287.1, forward strand.
GATGGCATACACCCACGAGTACTAAGAGAACTAAGTAATGTAATAGATAAACCATTATTTCTTATTTTTAGTGACTCTATAGCGACAGGGTCTGTTCCGCAGGACTGGCGCATAGCAAATGTGGTGCCAATATTCAAAAAGGGCTCTAAAAGTGAACCTGGAAATTATAGGCCAGTAAGTCTAACCTCTATTGTTGGTAAAATATTTGAAGGGTTTCTGAGGGATGTTATTCTGGATTATCTCAATGAGAATAACTGTTTAACTCCATATCAGCATGGGTTTATGAGAAATCGCTCCTGTCAAACCAATCTAATCAGTTTTTATGAAGAGGTAAGCTATAGGCTGGACCACGGTGAGTCATTGGACGTGGTATATCTCGATTTTTCCAAAGCGTTTGATACCGTGCCACACAAGAGGTTGGTACACAAAATGAGAATGCTTGGTCTGGGGGAAAATGTGTGTAAATGGGTTAGTAACTGGCTTAGTGATAGAAAGCAGAGGGTGGTTATAAATGGTATAGTCTCTAACTGGGTCGCTGTGACCAGTGGGGTACCGCAGGGGTCAGTATTGGGACCTGTTCTCTTCAACATATTCATTAATGATCTGGTAGAAGGTTTACACATTAAAATATCGATATTTGCAGATGATACAAAACTATGTAAAGCAGTTAATACAAGAGAAGATAGTATTCTGCTACAGATGGATCTGGATAAGTTGGAAACTTGGGCTGAAAGGTGGCAGATGAGGTTTAACAATGATAAATGTAAGGTTATACACATGGGAAGAGGGAATCAATATCACCATTACACACTGAACGGGAAACCACTGGGTAAATCTGACAGGGAGAAGGACTTGGGGATCCTAGTTAATGATAAACTTACCTGGAGCAGCCAGTGCCAGGCAGCAGCTGCCAAGGCAAACAGGATCATGGGGTGCATTAAAAGAGGTCTGGATACACATGATGAGAGCATTATACTGCCTCTGTACAAATCCCTAGTTAGACCGCACATGGAGTACTGTGTCCAGTTTTGGGCACCGGTGCTCAGGAAGGATATAATGGAACTAGAGAGAGTACAAAGGAGGGCAACAAAATTAATAAAGGGGATGGGAGAACTACAATACCCAGATAGATTAGCGAAATTAGGATTATTTAGTCTAGAAAAAAGACGACTGAGGGGCGATCTAATAACCATGTATAAGTATATAAGGGGACAATACAAATATCTCGCTGAGGATCTGTTTATACCAAGGAAGGTGACGGGCACAAGGGGGCATTCTTTGCGTCTGGAGGAGAGAAGGTTTTTCCACCAACATAGAAGAGGATTCTTTACTGTTAGGGCAGTGAGAATCTGGAATTGCTTGCCTGAGGAGGTGGTGATGGCGAACTCAGTCGAGGGGTTCAAGAGAGGCCTGGATGTCTTCCTGGAGCAGAACAATATTGTATCATACAATTATTAGGTTCTGTAGAAGGACGTAGATCTGGGTATTTATTATGATGGAATATAGGCTGAACTGGATGGACAAATGTCTTTTTTCGGCCTTACTAACTATGTTACTATGTTACTATGTTATTTTATTTTGTATTTTTCTAATAAAATTGATTGGTTTTACTTTATGACTCACGCTTCCTGCTCTAGTTGTATTTGCTATTATTTATCTATCTATCTATCTATCTATCTATCTATCTATCTATCTATCTATTATCTATCTATCTATTATCTATCTATTATCTATCTATTATCCATATATCTATAATCTATATATTATCTATCTATCTATTCTCTATCTATCTATCTATCTATCTATCTATCTATCTATCTATCTATCTATCTATCTATCTATCTATCTATCTATTATCTATCTATTATCTATCTATTCTCTATCTATCTATCTATCATCTATCTATCTATCTATCTATCTATTATCTATCTATCTATCTATTATCTACCTATTATCTATATATCTATTATCTATCTATTATCTAGTATATTTTTGCCTTTTTGTATCTGTGTAGTTCATATCTATCACATAATTCTCATGCGGTGTCATATAACATTAGACTAATGTTTGTTGAGCCCGTAGATTATCGTCAGGTTCGGCCTACGGTCTAATGTGTTTGGGGTCACCGGCCAACTGATAGTTGGGAGAGATGTTGATCGGACAAGTCTGTTTTCAGACTGCTGTTCGCATTGTTCTCTTACCAACATGGCAACCGACCAGGAGCACTCGACTGACAGCCAGTGTGTATATAGACTGAAATACATAGCAATGATAAACATCGATGCCACTTGCGTAAATTAATACAACCATATAGTGCCAATTAATAGTACCTTAAATACACTGCTCAAAAAAATAAAGGGAACACTAAAATCCCACATCCTAGATATCATTGAATGAAATATTCCAGTTGTAAATCTTTATTCATTGCATAGTGGAATGTGTTGAGAACAATAAAACCTAAAAATGATCAACGTAAATCACAACTAATATCCCACAAAGGTCTGGAATGGAATGATGCTCAAAATCAAAGTGGAAAATCAAATTGCAGGCTGATCCAACTTCAGTGGAAATGAGTCAAGACAAATAAATGATGCTCAGTAGTGTGTGTGGCCTCCACGTGCCTGTATGACCTCCCTACAATGCCTGGGCATGCTCCTGATGAGGTGGCGGATTGTCTCCTGAGGGATCTCCTCCCAGACCTGGACTAAAGCATCCGCCAACTCCTGGACAGTCTGTGGTGCAACGTGACGTTGGTGGATGGAGCGAGACATGATGTCCCAGATGTGCTCAATCGGATTCAGGTCTGGGGAACGGGTGGGCCAGTCCATAGCTTCAATGCCTTCATCTTGCAGGAACTGCTGACACACTCCAGCCACATGAGGTCTGGCATTGTCCTGCATTAGGAGGAGCCCAGGGCCAACCGCACCAGAATATGGTCTCACAAGGGGTCCGAGTATCTCATCTCGGTACCTAATGGCAGTCAGGCTACCTCTGGCGAGCACATGGAGGGCTGTGCGGCCCTCCAAAGAAACGCCACCCCACACCATTACTGACCCACTGCCAAACCGGTCATGCTGAAGGATATCTCACAGTCAAAAAGTATATACTTGGGGTAAATTAAACTAGTCTCACAGAAAAAATCCCCCCCCCAAAAAGAAAAATATCCTAAAATGTATCCTTTATTAATATATATTAAAACCGTAAATGTGCACTTGACAACACCATCACCAAGTAGATGCAAGCGTACTATAGGAAAGGCCGGGTGGTGCCAAGCCCTACGCTTTCTCAATACTCCCTACCTGCCAGCGGAGGTTGGCACCCTATTATCCTGCGCCGTGGCGCCCCGCTCCTCGTCGGCTAGCCCTGCTATCCCTTTTATGCCCTAATAGGGTCAGGAGAGAAAATCTCACTCAAACAATAATTAAATATGGATAGCTTGGAAGGACATAAATATGTCAGTAAAATATCTAACTAAATCTAAGGGTCTCACCTGACTTGGTAGTCTGTGTCCCTTACTTCTTATATATATACATAAAGATTATTATTTTAGGCAAGACGATATAAACAACAGGTAGGGATGTCACAAAGAGACTAAAAATACATATGTGATCTTGGTCTAGCTATATATATGTATTACGGTCACCAGATGCTGTGATGACAATAGGGAAGATGTATTTGCTGTGATGTCAAGCATATCCCATACATCCATAAAAGGGGATCAAACTGCAGCTCTCATAATCAATGCAGAGAAGCCACACGCCGTCCCCCCATACTTGTTTGTTGTGACACACGTGCTGACCAGATCCATAAACCACCTTCTATTTCATACAGAAGTTAATATGCATATCCCTTTTCTACTCAACGCGTTTCTCCCCTTCTAATGAAAAGGGGTTCATCAGGAGTACATCCAGATAACAAAGGGTTACTTAGCTTGCATAAGATAACAGCATATTGGCATGGTAGATAGCTGCACCACCGGGCCGATCCCCTTATCTCAGTAGCGCCCACACACAAGTGCTGAACCTCGTGTATTAAATAGACTCCCCATTACCTCCGCACACCTAACACCTGAGAAACTGGAGCGCTTATCCCATTTCCGGCGCTTCTGTCTTAATGGTCCATTGCCTGAATGTTCAAAACGCGCTAGCGTCATCAAGAGGCGCGCCGTCACTACAGCAGGACAACAAAGCGCAGGCACCGATCAATCCAAAATGGCGCATGCGCACATCAATAAGCGTCTTACCGCCACAGAAGATTAGAGCGCTATATGTTCAGGACGTTCTGGCGTCATACAGAAGCGCATCTCCGCCGATGATGCGCAGGCGCCAATCCGCCCAGGATCACGCATGGATATTCCGGCAAACACCATATCGCCACACATCAAGGCGATAGTGCGCAGGCGCCAACCCGTCCCGAGTCGCGCCTGCGCCCCTCAGTATATAGGATATCAGCCGGTTCCATTAGCGCATGCGCTATAGAGCATAGAAGCTCTCATACTATTGCATAACTCCAGAATACAATGCGGCGCAGGCCAATTGCGATAGCGCCTATGCACCTACATATGGGGGCTCCAGTTCACCAGGTCCTGAAGTAAAATATAAAGCGCACAAGTATAATATTAGAAGCAATAGAATAGCGCCCGTACTATCACATATTTATTCATAAATGGTACATCCCAATGTACGTACCTACATGAGAGAAGGCAGAGGTAACAGGTAAGGCATGTAATAGATATGCATCTAATCAAGGAGCACTATAGACTACATCAATTCCATATCAACAACCACCTTAAATTATAGTGATTTAAAATCAATAAAGAAAATATTCAAAAACATATAATCAAATAATATATATATCATATTTGACTGTCCGCGATCTCATGCAAACGAACAGATCCGTTAGTTATCTATTTACAACCTTTTAAAGCATAATACAGTCCTTAATACACTTTTTAAGACAAAAATAACGTCTGTCACAAATTTGACAGGTAATAACAAGTTAATTGTCCAAGATTTGGACCGATAATAAATAAATGACCCATTCGGGTCGATATGACAGGTTTTTCAATTACCACATATCTCTCAACCTTTATATGTACCGAGTCATAGGTAGCAGCCAAAGTTCATTTGTTCGTTTAGACCCTTCGGTGAGACCGTGTCCAGTCTATGGATCCATTTCAGTTCTTTTTGCAAGATTCTGCGGTCCCAATCACCTCCTCGTATGGAGGGGGTCACTACCTCCACAGCACAGAAGGAAAAGGATTTCAAATCACCCCCATGTACAGATCGTATATGTCGAGAAATTGGTGTGTCCCTAGCATGTTTTATATCACCCACATGATCACCAATTCTCCTGCGGAGCTCTCTCCTCGTCTTCCCAACATAGTTAACTGGACACGTGCAACTGAACAAGTAGATCACCCCGCTGGTTTTGCAATTGGCAAAGTGTCTACTTTCAAAATTCTGTCCTGTACTTGCACTTGAAAAATACTTCCCAGTGGCCAAATAGCCACAGAAAGAACAACCTCCGCAGCAAAATGTACCCACTTGTCTTCTTTCTAACCATGTACCTTTCTTTATAGGGGGAATAAAGGTGCTATGCACCAGTTGATCCTTTATAGATCTCCCTCTCCTGTATGTGATCATAGGTGTTTCTGACAGATACTCCCTGATGTCCGTGTCGGCAAGTAATATAACCCAATATTTGTTAATGATATTTCTCACTTCCTGGGAGCAGTCATCAAAACCCCCAATAAGTCTAACCAGGGCCTCCGAGTCACCTCTATCCCTTTGTTGAAATAGACTAGACCTAGGGGTTGCCTCCACCTGTTTAAACGTGCTCTGAAGAATATTTTTAGGGTATCCTTTATCCAAAAATCTGTCCCTCAGTTCACGTGATTCAGTATAAAAGGACGCATCAGAGGAACAATTCCTCCTCACTCTCATGTATTGCCCCCTTGGTATCCCTTTTTTAAGGCCATAGGGGTGATGACTGCCCCAGTTGAGTAAGTTGTTAGTTGAGGTAGGTTTCCTGTATACCGTAGTTGCAAGATGGCCATCACTGTCCTTACTGATTGTGACATCTAGAAAATTAATTTTATCTTTATTAATTTCAGATGTAAAAGCAAGGCCTACATTATTTACATTGAGGTCAAGAACAAAAGCATTGAAAGAGGCAACATCACCCGTCCATAAAATCAGGACATCATCTATAAAGCGTCCCCAGAATAATATCTGGGAACCCCATAGTGCCAATTTTTCTTCACTAAACACAATAGTATCCTCCCACCAGCCCAGGAGCAAATTTGCATATGTGGGGGCACATGGGCTCCCCATAGCGGTGCCACTGAGCTGGTGGTAGAACCTCCCCTCAAACAAAAAATAATTGTGAGTCAAGATGAAAGATAGGAGGCGATTGATGAATTGGTTGTGTTCAGTGAATTGAATACCTCTTGACCTTAGAAAAAAATTGACAGCTTTTAAGCCGGCCTCGTGTGGGATACTGCTATATAGTGCTTCCACGTCTATTGACGCCAGCAGTGTATCACCACTAACAGATATCCCCTCGATTTTTAACAATAGGTCAGATGTGTCACGGATATAGGATGGTAGAGCTGTCACGAATTCTCTCAAAACCTTATCAATATAAATACCACAATTTTGTGTGATGGAATCATTACCAGAAACTATCGGCCGACCCTTCAGCGGTGTCAGGCCCTTATGCACCTTTGGAAGGGCATAGAAAACCGGTATGGTAGGTGTTTTTTGCATCATAAACCTCCTCTCCCCATCAGAAATCAAACCGGCTCCATATGCCTCATCCAAGATATGTCCCAATTCCAAATTAAACGCCGCAGTCGGGTCCTTCCGTAATAGACCATATGTGGTATCATCTCTCAAGATCCTAAGACACATCTCCCGATATTTGTCACAATCTAGAATAACCAGGTTTCCACCTTTATCAGATGGTTTGAACACGAGTTCTGTCCTCTCTGATAATGAATCCAGGGCCTTCCTCTCATCAGGAGACAAATTTGACACAGTCTTTCTTTTCTTCATGCTCAACTGTTTAAAGTCAGTTAGTACTAACTGCATGAATATATCAATGCTAGTATTTATAGACATAGGGGGCATTCTAGTGCTGTTTGGTTTCAATTTCGTGAATGGTCCAGCTCCCATTGGTCTAGAGCTCTCTTCCAACATGTTTGTGAGAATCCTCACATCTGAGAGCTCAGATAGATCAATACCCAGGGTTAGACATTCAGCCTGATCGTGATTTTTAAAGAATTTTTTCCACTTCAATTTACGGGCAAAGAGATTTATATCTTTCACCCATTCAAACTCATTAAATCTATTAGTTGGTACAAAACCAAGGCCCCTTTCAAGAACCGCTGACTCAACATTTGAGAGACAATAAGCAGAAAGATTTATTATTCGATTCTCCCTATATTTATCTAGCGCGGAGCCCCCAGCCGCTCTCTTAGATAGTATGGCAGAGTTCGTCTCTCTAAAAAAGAAGACGAGGAGGATGAGGAAGAAGAGGATGATGGACCAGTTGGATTTCCGGGGCCAGCATTGTAACCTGAAAAGGTGTAATAGTTGTTTCCACCCCTTGTGTATCTCTTTTTTCCGGATCTCCCCCATTTCTCCCTACGGGGTTTAAAAGCCGGACTGGAGAAATTACCCCCTGTGTTCCTACTCGGCTCCCCTCTTTCACTATCCGACGTTTCAGCTTCAGATGATGAGAGACTTGGGGCTTCACCTATCTGGGCTAGATGTTCCTCAGACAGAAACCCAAATGCTCTATTTTCTTTAAAATCCCAGCTATCACGGTTAAATTGTTTATGTTTCCTATCCTTAATGTCAGCCTGAAACTTCTCAATATTAGTTTGAAGTGTTGATTCTCATCTGCTGAAATCTGGATCACCCTTATGTTTTACAATATTGTCTATTAATTCAGTAAGTTTTTTACTAGATCTATCAAATGTGTTTTTCTCTTCTTGTAGAAGAATCTGCATGAACCTTATTGAACTCTCAACCAATTCGTTTTTCCACTTCTGCAGTAATTCGGGTGTTCTGGCCCTACGTGCTGGTATAATACTAAGTCTCAACCCTTTGGGTACAATCTTAGTTCTAATGTAATTCTCCAGTGATTGGACCTCCCACCAGGACTTTATATTGTCCCTATAACAGCCAGTCAGCTCGTGAAATAGATCTTTCAAATCCGGTGTTTTAGCTGGATCACTCGAACCTGTGGGGCCACTAAAAATGTCCCTGGCGTCAAATGCCCATGACTCTCTGTTGATTGGTCCCGTCAAAAAACCTGCCATAGAAGCTAACTAGTATCTCACAGTCAAAAAGTATATTCTTGGGGTAAATTAAACTAGACTCACAGAAAAAATCCCCCCAAAAAAAGAAAAATATCCTAAAATTTATCCTTTATTAATATATATTAAAACCGTAAATGTGCACTTGACAACACCATCACCAAATAGATGCAAGCGTACTATAGGAAAGGCCGGGTGGTGCCAAGCCCTACGCTTTCTCAATACTCCCTACCTGCCAGCGGAGGTTGGCACCCTATTATCCTGCGCCGTGGCGCCCCCGCTCCTCGTCGGCTAGCCCTGCTATCCCTTTTATGCCCTAATAGGGTCAGGAGAGAAAATCTCACTCAATCAATAATTAAATATAGATAGCTTGGAAGGACATAAATATGTCAGTAAAATATCTAACTAAATCTAAGGGTCTCACCTGACTTGGTAGTCTGTGTCCCTTACTTCTTATATATATACATAAAGATTATTATTTTAGGCAAGACGATATAAACAACAGGTAGGGATGTCACAAAGAGACTAAAAATACATATGTGTTCTTGGTCTAGCTATATATATGTATTACGGTCACCAGATGCTGTGATGACAATAGGGAAGATGTATTTGCTGTGATGTAAAGCATATCCCATACAGCCATAAAAGGGATCAAACTGCAGCTCTCATAATCAATGCAGAGTAGCCACACGCCGTCCCCCCATACTTGTTTGTTGTGACACACGTGCTGACCAGATCCATAAACCACCTTCTATTTCATACAGAAGTTAATATGCATATCCCTTTTCTACTCAACGCGTTTCTCCCCTTCTAATGAAAAGGGGTTCATCAGGAGTACATCCAGATAACAAAGGGTTACTTAGCTTGCATAAGATAACAGCATATTGGCATGGTAGATAGCTGCACCACCGGGCCGATCCCCTTATCTCAGTAGCGCCCACACACAAGTGCTGAACCTCGTGTATTAAATAGACTCCCCATTACCTCCGCACACCTAACACCTGAGAAACTGGAGCGCTTATCCCATTTCCGGCGCTTCTGTCTTAATGGTCCATTGCCTGAATGTTCAAAACGCGCTAGCGTCATCAAGAGGCGCGCCGTCACTACAGCAGGACAACAAAGCGCAGGCGCCGATCAATCCAAAATGGCGCATGCGCACATCAATAAGCGTCTTACCGCCACAGAAGATTAGAGCGCTATATGTTCAGGACGTTCTGGCGTCATACAGAAGCGCATCTCCGCCGATGGACCATTAAGACAGAAGCGCCGGAAATGGGATAAGCGCTCCAGTTTCTCAGGTGTTAGGCGTGCGGAGGTAATGGGGAGTCTATTTAATACACGAGGTTCAGCACTTGTGTGTGGGCGCTACTGAGATAAGGGGATCGGCCCGGTGGTGCAGCTATCTACCATGCCAATATGCTGTTATCTTATGCAAGCTAAGTAACCCTTTGTTATCTGGATGTACTCCTGATGAACCCCTTTTCATTAGAAGGGGAGAAACGCGTTGAGTAGAAAAGGGATATGCATATTAACTTCTGTATGAAATAGAAGGTGGTTTATGGATCTGGTCAGCACGTGTGTCAGAACAAACAAGTATGGGGGGACGGCGTGTGGCTACTCTGCATTGATTATGAGAGCTGCAGTTTGATCCCCTTTTATGGCTGTATGGGATATGCTTGACATCACAGCAAATACATCTTCCCTATTGTCATCACAGCATCTGGTGACCGTAATACATATATATATAGCTAGACCAAGATCACATATGTATTTTTAGTCTCTTTGTGACATCCCTACCTGTTGTTTATATCGTCTTGCCTAAAATAATAATCTTTATGTATATATATAAGAAGTAAGGGACACAGACTACCAAGTCAGGTGAGACCCTTAGATTTAGTTAGATATTTTACTGACATATTTATGTCCTTCCAAGCTATCCATATTTAATTATTGTTTGAGTGAGATTTTCTCTCCTGACCCTATTAGGGCATAAAAGGGATAGCAGGGCTAGCCGACGAGGAGCGGGGGCGCCACGGCGCAGGATAATAGGGTGCCAACCTCCGCTGGCAGGTAGGGAGTATTGAGAAAGCGTAGGGCTTGGCACCACCCGGCCTTTCCTATAGTACGCTTGCATCTATTTGGTGATGGTGTTGTCAAGTGCACATTTACGGTTTTAATATATATTAATAAAGGATAAATTTTAGGATATTTTTCTTTTTTGGGGGGGATTTTTTCTGTAAGTCTCATGCTGAAGGATGTTGCAGGCAGCAGATCGCTCTCCACGGCGTCTCCAGACTCTGTCACGTCTATCACATGTGCTCAGTGTGAACCTGCTTTCATCTGTGAAGAGCACAGGGCGCCAGTGGCAAATTTGCTAATCTTGGTGTTCTGCGGCAAATGCCAAGCGTCCTGCACGGTGTTGGGCTGTGAGCACAACCCCCATCTGTGAACGTCGGGAACTCTGACCGTCCTCATGGAGTCAGCTTCTAACCATTTGTGCAGACACATGCCCATTTGTGGTCTGCTGGAGGTCATTTTGCAAGGCTCTGGCAGTGGTCCTCCTGTTTCTCCTTGTACAAAGGCTGAGGTAGCGGTCCTGCTGCTGGGTTGTTGCCCTCCTACAGCCCCCTCCACGTCTCCTGGTGTACTGGCCTGTCTCCTGTTAGCGCCTCCAGCCTCTGGACACTATGCTGACAGACACAGCAGACCTTCTTGCCACAGCTCGCATTGATGTGCCATCCTGGATGAGCTGCACTACCTGAGCCACTTGTGTGGGTTGTAGAGTCCGTCTCATGCTACCACGAGTGTGAAAGCACAACCAACATTCAAAAGTGACCAAAACATCACCAGAAAGCATTGGTACTGTGATGTGGTCTGTGGTCCCCACCTGCAGAACCTCTCCTATATTGAGGGTGTCTTGATAATTGCCAATAATTTCCATCTGTTTTCTTTTCCATTTGCACAACAGCATGTGAAATTGATTGTCAGTCAGTGTTGCTTCCTAAGTGGACAGTTTGATTTCACAGAGGTTTGAGTTACTTGGAGTTATATTCTGTTGTTTAAGTGTTCCCTCTATTTTTTTGAGCAGTGTATATACATCCATACATAGCACATCTAGAATACATGGTACATACGGTAGTGTATATATTATCCAGTACTTCCATAGCAGTGACACCGCGTCCGTACATCAGCGCTATGCCTCTGCTATGCACACCGGAGCCTGTAATACAGTACTAGGGCCCCAACCACTGCAGAGTGGTCTTTGGGCCCCTTCAGGCACCCGGACCCTGGACTGACTGCCCCCTCCCCCCGGCTGTCATCGGTTTCCTATGATTTATGACTTGTTGATTTTGCGCTGATGATCAACGACTTTTACTTAATTGTGTCTCCTCAGAGTCGTCCTCTCTGCACACACCGGCCCGTGCCCGAAACCGCACCATAATATTAGTTCTATAAAGTTGGATTTGTTCTAACATTGTGCGGCGACTCCTGCTGACAGCGTGATTTATGCGCCAGCTCCGGACTGTCACTGGCTCTCTGTTCTGGTCAGGAGGGTTTCACACAACGTCATCAATAGGAATATTGTGTAATGTCCAGAATCCTCCCAGAATGTTCCGCTGCTGACGGACACGTTCTACAACATGGCACGAAGTCACGCCGTCACCCCGCGACTAGGTCCCATACACTGGACTAAGCCGGGAACTTTCTGGATGTTCGCAATCATTTATCAGTTTATGCTTTTTTTTGTTTTTCTAATCATTCTTAATTAGCGGTTTTGATTTTTGCATTTTCACTTTTTTCTCCCTTTTTCTAAGAGTCAGAACATTTTTCCTTTCATAAGGGCCTTTTGTTTGCAGCAAGTTGTAGTTTTGAACGACACCATTCACTTTACCATACAATGGACTAAAAATGGGAAAAAATTCCAAGCGATTCTGCTTTTTTTTAATTTTTATTTTACGGCGCTCGTTGCGCACTAAAAATGACCTGACAATCATGTTTTTAGTAGTAGGGGTTCTTTATGTAGTTGTGCCAAATAAAAAAAAAAATGTTTTTATTCTCTTTATGTTGTTTTCCCTGTGGTTGTTTAATTTTATATTCTGATAAATCAAACTTTTATGGAAGATGTGATACCAAACGATTAATTATTAGTTATTTTTTAAATCTTTGTTTCTGAAGGGGGAAAAAAGGAGTTGATATTGAGTTTTTTTTAATCTATATGTTATATTTTTTAAAACTTTTTTTTTTTTTACATTTATTTTTTAGTCCACTTAGGAGACCTAAACCTGCAATTGCTCAACTTGTTCTATAATTGCACCATTAGAAAGAAGCTATAGTTAAATGACAGCAACATTTAAATGGTGAAACAGCAGCGAATGGAGCGAAGTCCCTGTAAGACCCTGTCACAGGCAGATGCCGGCTGTGTGATACAGGTGACTTCTGCAGCATATGGTGCAGGCTCAGCCCCTAAGCCGCCTCCATATACCCACACCCTACGCCAACTCCACAAGGTTCCCTACAAGAGATCACCGACACATTGCCCCATCCGCAGTGCCCCCACCAGAGACCACCAGCACATCAACCCCAGACCATGAAAACTACACGGGTGGAATAGAAATCTGGATATGGCCTGAATTTACCTTGTATTCACTAATTTGGTAAAGTTTCTCAGATATTTCCAAACTTGTTGATTTTATAGCATTTCAGCAATTGCTCGCACAGCGGGATTATATTGTGTCCACAAGGATAAACACCAAGACAAATTGTTTTTAATCAAAATGTTGGACTCTCCCATGAAATTCCTGCAGACCCCAGAGAAGGGGAGAGAGCGATCCTCCAACAAAGACATTGGGAAACAATTGTCTCTAAGGAGAAATATACAGAGGACGGAATGTTCTAAGTATCTCTCCAATTATTCCGGCCACAGAGGTTATTGTAATATATCGCAAAAGTTCATTGTAGTAATAAATAAAATTACTATCTATTATCTATCTACTATCTATCTGTTATCTATCTATCATCTATCTATTATCTATCTGTTATCTATGTATTATCTATCTATTATCTATCTGTTATCTATCTGTTATCTATCTGTTATCTATGTATTATCTATCTATTATCTATCTGTTATCTATCTATCATCTATCTATTATCTATCTGTTATCTATGTATTATCTATCTATTATCTATGTATCATCTGTCTATTATCTATATATCATCTATCTATTATGTATCTATTATCTATATATCATCTATCTATTATCTATCTATTATATATCTATAATCTATCTATTATCTATTATCTATGTATTATCTATGTATCATCTATCTGTTATCTATGTATTATCTATCTATCATCTATCTATTATCTATATATCATCTATTATCTATCTATTATATATCTATAATCTATTATCTATCTATCTATGTATCTATTATCTATGTATTATCTATCTATTATCTATCTATCTATCATCTATCTATTATCTATATATCATCTGTCTATTATCTATGTATTATCTATCTATTATATATCTATCATCTATCTATTATCTATCTATTATGTATCTATTATCTATATATCATCTATATATCATCTATCTATTATCTATGTATTATCTATCTATTATCTATCTATTATCTATGTTGTGAGTTCTGTTTTTGGGCTCCCTCTGGTGGTTACTGATGGTACTGGGTGATTTGTGTTCTGCTGTCTCTGGTGTCCACCTGTTCTATTAGGATTTGGGAGTTTCCTATTTAACCGGGCTTTCTTGTCATTTCCTGGCCGGCTATCAAGGTTATCAGAGTGTTTTGTTACCTCAGCTTCTGGCCTCAGTAATCTTCAGGACAAGCTAAGTTTTTGATTTTCTTGTTCCACGTTTGCTTTATTTTTGTCTTGTCCAGCTTGCATTGATGTGTTTCTTTGCTGCTGGTTGCTCTAGCGGGCTGTAATTGCTCCTCATGTTCCATGAGTTGGAACATGAGTTCAAGTAATTACAGGATGGTTTTTTGAAGGGTTTTTTGCTGACCGCACAGTTTACTTTTGTATCCTCTGCTATCTAGTTTTAGCGGGCCTCATTTTGCTGAATCTGTTTTCATACTGTGTATGTGCCTTCCTCTCATTTCACCGTCATTATATGTGGGGGGCTGCTATTTCTGTGGGAAGTTTCTCTGGAGGCAAGAGAGGTCTGTGTTTCTTCTAATAGGGGAAGTTAGATCTTCGGCTGGGATCAACGTAGGCACGTTCCCCGGCTATTGTTATTTGTGTGTTCAGGTTTAGGGTCGCGGTCAGCTCAGGTTCCATCACCCTAGAGCTCGTTGGTGCTTGTCCTTTTGTGATTCCCTGCCATTGGAATCATGACAGTATAGCCGGCCACAAAGTTTGGGCTGAAGTAGGAGGAAAAGTAGTCTGAGGAAGTTTTTTTTTTTCTCCTCTGAGGTTGCTGCCTAGCCTTAATTGCAGCCTGGCTGATTTTTTTTTCCTCCTCTTAATCCTTGAATGGCTCTGACCTTAGCTGTTTGTCATGGACGTCCAGAGTTTAGCTTCCAGCCTGAATAATCTTGCTGCTAAGGTTCAAAATATACAAGATTTTGTTGTACATGCTCCTATGTCTGAACCTAGAATTCCTATTCCAGAGTTCTTTGCTGGAGATAGATCTAGTTTTCTGAATTTTAGGAATAATTGCAAGTTGTTCCTTTCTTTGAAATCTTGCTCTTCTGGAGACACTGCTCAGCAGGTTAAGATTGTAATATCTTTCCTGCGGGGTGACCCTCAGAATTGGGCATTTGCATTGGCACCAGGGGATCCTGCGTTGCTCAATGTGGATGCGTTTTTTCTGGCATTGGGTTTGCTCTATGAGGAACCTAACCAAGAGATTCAGGCTGAAAAAGCTTTATTAGCTCTCTCTCAGGGGCAAGATGAAGCAGAAATATATTGTCAAAAATTTCGGAAATGGTCAGTGCTTACTCAGTGGAATGAGTGCGCCCTGGCTGCAAAGTTTAGAGATGGCCTTTCTGAGGCCATTAAAGATGTTATGGTGGGGTTCCCTGCGCCTACGGGTCTGAATGAGTCTATGACTATGGCTATTCAGATTGATCGGCGTTTACGGTAGCGCAAACCTGTGCACCATTTGGCGGTGTCTTCTGAACAGGCACTTGAGACAATGCAATGTGATAGAGTTCAGTCTAGAAGTGAACGGCAAAACTATAGGCGGAAAAATGGGTTGTGCTTTTATTGTGGTGATTCGGCTCATGTTATATCAGCATGCTCTAAACGCACAAAAAAGGTTGATAAGTCTGTTGCCATTAGTACGTTACAGTCTAAGTTCATTCTGTCTGTGACTCTGATTTGCTCATTATCATCCATTTCCGTCAATGCCTATGTAGATTCAGGCGCTGCCCTGAGTCTTATGGATTGGTCATTTGCCAAGCGTTGTGGGTTTAGTCTTGAGCCTCTGGAAGTCCCTATTCCTTTGAAGGGAATTGACTCTACACCTTTAGCTATGAATAAACCTCAGTACTGGACACAAGTGACCATGCGTATGACTCCCGTTCATCAGGAGGTGATTCGCTTCCTGGTACTGTATAATTTACATGATGTCTTAGTGCTTGGTCTGCCATGGTTACAAACTCATAATCCAGTCCTTGACTGGAAAACAATGTCTGTGTTAAGCTGGGGATGTCAGGGGGTTCATGATGATGCACCTCCGATTTCTATCGCTTCATCTACTCCTTCTGAGGTTCCTGTATTTTTGTCGGATTATCGGGATGTTTTTGAGGAGCCTAAGCTCAGTTCGCTTCCTCCTCACAGGGATTGCGATTGTGCTATAGATTTAATTCCTGGTAGTAAATTTCCTAAAGGTCGTTTGTTCAATCTGTCAGTGCCAGAGCATACTGCTATGCGGGATTATGTTAAGGAGTCCTTGGAAAAGGGACATATCCGTCCATCTTCGTCCCCTTTGGGAGCAGGGTTTTTTTTTCGTGGCCAAAAAAGATGGGTCCTTGAGGCCTTGTATAGATTATCGTCTTTTGAATAAGATTACCGTAAAATATCGGTATCCTTTGCCTTTGTTGACTGATTTGTTTGCTCGCATTAAGGGGGCTAAATGGTTCACTAAGATTGATCTTCGGGGTGCGTATAATCTTATACGAATAAAGCAAGGTGATGAGTGGAAAACCGCATTTAATACGCCTGAGGGCCATTTTGAGTATTTGGTAATGCCTTTCGGACTTTCTAGTGCTCCTTCAGTCTTCCAGTCCTTTATGCACGATATTTTCCGTGAATATCTTGATAAATTTATGATTGTGTATTTGGATGATATTTTGTTTTTTTCTGATGACTGGGAGTCTCATGTTCAGCAGGTCAGGAAGGTGTTTCAGGTCCTGCGGGCTAATTCCTTGTTTGTAAAGGGCTCAAAGTGTCTCTTTGGAGTCCAGAAGATTTCTTTCTTGGGGTATATTTTTCCCCCTTCTACTATTGAGATGGATCCCGTCAAGGTTCAGGCTATTTGTGACTGGACGCAGCCTACATCTCTTAAGAGTCTACAGAAGTTCTTGGGCTTTGCTAATTTCTATCGTCGTTTTATAACTAATTTTTCTAGTGTTGTTAAGCCTTTGACAGATTTGACTAAGAAGGGTGCTGATGTTGCTGATTGGTCTCCTGCGGCTGTGGAGGCCTTTCAGGAACTTAAACGCCGGTTTTCTTCTGCTCCTGTAATGCGTCAGCCTGATGTTTCGCTTCCTTTCCAAGTTGAGGTTGATGCTTCCGAGATTGGAGCGGGGGCGGTTTTGTCACAGAGAAGCTCCGATTGCTCGGTGATGAAGCCATGTGCGTTTTTCTCTAGAAAATTTTCGCCCGCTGAGCGGAATTATGATGTGGGTAATCGGGAACTTTTGGCCATGAAGTGGGCATTTGAGGAGTGGCGTCATTGGCTGGAGGGTGCTAGACATCGTGTGGTGGTCTTGACTGATCACAAAAATCTGATTTACCTTGAGTCTGCCAGGCGTCTGAATCCTAGACAGGCTCGTTGGTCACTGTTTTTCTCTCGTTTCAATTTTGTGGTTTCATACCTGCCAGGTTCAAAGAATGTGAAGGCGGATGCTCTTTCTAAGAGTTTTGTGCCTGACTCCCCTGGAAATTCTGAGCCAACTGGTATCCTTAGGGATGGGGTGATTTTGTCGGCTGTCTTCCCAGACTTGCGACGTGCTTTGCAGGAGTTTCTGGCGGGTAAACCTGATCGTTGTCCGCCTGAGAGACTGTTTGTTCCGGATAGTTGGACCAGTAGAGTCATCTCCGAGGTCCATTCTTCTGCGTTGGCAGGTCATCCTGGAATATTTGGTACTAGAGACTTGGTGGCCAGGTCTTTTTGGTGGCCTTCCTTGTCGAGGGATGTGCGTTCTTTTGTGCAGTCTTGTGAGGTTTGTGCTCGGGCTAAGCCTTGCTGTTCTCGAGCCAGTGGATTGTTGTCACCTTTGCCTATCCCGAAGAGGCCTTGGACGCACATTTCCATGGACTTTATTTCGGATCTCCCTGTCTCTCAAAAAATGTCCGTCATCTGGGTTGTGTGTGACCGCTTTTCTAAAATGGTTCATCTTGTACCCTTGCCTAAGTTGCCTTCCTCCTCTGAGTTGGTCCCTCTGTTTTTTCAGAACGTGGTTCGTTTGCATGGGATTCCGGAGAACATCGTTTCTGACAGGGGATCCCAGTTTGTGTCTAGATTTTGGCGGACGTTCTGTGCTAAGATGGGCATTGATTTGTCCTTTTCGTCTGCATTCCACCCTCAGACGAATGGCCAGACGGAGCGAACTAATCAGACCTTGGAAACTTATTTGAGGTGTTTTGTTTCTGCTGATCAGGATGACTGGATTACCTTTTTGCCGCTGGCCGAGTTTGCCCTTAATAATCGGGCTAGTTCTGCTACCTTGGTTTCTCCTTTCTTTTGTAATTCGGGGTTTCATCCTCGTTTTTCCTCTGGTCAGGTGGAGCCTTCTGATTGTCCTGGAGTGGACATGGTGGTGGATAGGTTGCATCAGATTTGGAGTCATGTGGTGGACAATTTGAAGTTGTCCCAGGAGAAGGCTCAGCAGTTTGCTAATCGCCGTCGCTGCGTGGGTCCTCGACTTCGTGTTGGGGACTTGGTGTGGTGTCTTCTCGTTTTGTTCCTATGAAGGTCTCTTCTCCTAAGTTCAAGCCTCGTTTCATCGGTCCTTATAGGATCTTGGAAATTCTTAACCCTGTGTCGTTTCGTTTGGATCTCCCGGCATCGTTTGCTATTCATAATGTGTTCCATCGGTCGTTGTTGCGGAGGTATGAGGTACCTGTTGTTCCTTCGCTTGAGCCTCCTGCTCCGGTGCTGGTGGAGGGAGAATTGGAGTATGTTGTGGAGAAGATCTTGGATTCTCGTGTTTCCAGACGGAAACTCCAATATTTGGTCAAGTGGAAGGGTTATGGTCAGGAGGATAATTCTTGGGTGGTTGCCTCTGATGTTCATGCTGATGATTTGGTCCGCACTTTTCATAGGGCTCATCCTGGTCGCCCTGGTGGTTCTCGTTAGGGTTCGGTGACCCCTCCTCAAGGGGGGGGTACTGTTGTGAGTTCTGTTTTTGGGCTCCCTCTGGTGGTTACTGATGGTACTGGGTGATTTGTGTTCTGCTGTCTCTGGTGTCCACCTGTTCTATTAGGATTTGGGAGTTTCCTATTTAACCGGGCCTTCTTGTCATTTCCTGGCCGGCTATCAAGGTTATCAGAGTGTTTTGTTACCTCAGCTTCTGGCCTCAGTAATCTTCAGGACAAGCTAAGTTTTTGATTTTCTTGTTCCACGTTTGCTTTATTTTTGTCTTGTCCAGCTTGCATTGATGTGTTTCTTTGCTGCTGGTTGCTCTAGCGGGCTGTAATTGCTCCTCATGTTCCATGAGTTGGAACATGAGTTCAAGTAATTACAGGATGGTTTTTTGAAGGGTTTTTTGCTGACCGCGCAGTTTACTTTTGTATCCTCTGCTATCTAGTTTTAGCGGGCCTCATTTTGCTGAATCTGTTTTCATACTGTGTATGTGCCTTCCTCTCATTTCACCATCATTATATGTGGGGGGCTGCTATTTCTGTGGGGAGTTTCTCTGGAGGCAAGAGAGGTCTGTGTTTCTTCTAATAGGGGAAGTTAGATCTTCGGCTGGTGCGAGACGTCTAGGATCAACGTAGGCACGTTCCCCGGCTATTGTTATTTGTGTGTTCAGGTTTAGGGTCGCGGTCAGCTCAGGTTCCATCACCCTAGAGCTCGTTGGTGCTTGTCCTTTTGTGATTCCCTGCCATTGGAATCATGACATATCTATCTATCATCTATCTATTATCTATCTATTATCGATCTATTATATATCTATCATCTATTTTCTATCTATTATGTATCTATTATCTATATATCATCTATCTATTATCTATGTATTATCTATCTATTATCTATCTATTATCGATCTATTATCTATCTATTATCTATCTATCATCTATCTATTATCTACCTATCACTTTTAGGGTCTATCATAGTATTAGTCTTCTTATATGGATCACAGGTGCAACTCCTGCACCCTCCACCCAGCAGCCATGTATGCCTGTATGCCCCTTGAGCCTGCTACAACTATTCTTCGTAAGCTCGCTGCTTGGCAGGCTCATCTACAACATGAACACCTTCGTGTCATCCGGATCCAAGATTGAGCAAATTGACACAAAGCCAACCTAGTGGGAGTAGAGGCTTTGAGTTACGGTAGATTTGGTTTGGGGCTTAGACGTTTGGAATTTATTCTTTTACCCCTGTATAGAGATCTACATTTTGCTCCTGGGTTTTTCTAGGACTAAACCTTAGAGCAGTCAACAACTGCTGTCAGATGGTGGAGTCCAAGTCATCAGGTAAAGACGTCAGCAGAGCATTGCCAGGCAAGTAGGGGTCAGAGCTGGCGCAGACCACTCAGAATAGTGAGCTAGCAGGAGGTCAGAGCAGGCGAAGTTCACTCAATATGGTAACCTAGTGGAGGTCAGGGCAGGTGGGGTTCACTCAATATAAGGAACTAGCAGAGGGTCCGTGTGGGTGGAGTGGACTCAGTATAGTAAACCAGTGGAGGTCAGGGCAGGCAGGGTCCACTGAATATAGTAAACCAGTGGAGGTCAGGGCAGGCAGGGTCCACTGAATATAGTAAACCAGTGGAGGTCAGGGCAGGCAGGGTCCACTGAATATGGTAAACCAGTGGAGGTCAGGGCAGGCAGGGTCCACTGAATATAGTAAACCAGTGGAGGTCAGGGCAGGTAGGGTCCACTGAATATAGTAACCAGTGGAGGTCAGAGCAGGCAGGGTCCACTGAATATAGTAAGCTAGTGGCGGTCAGGGCAGGCAGGATCCACTGAATATAGTAAACCAGTAAAGGTCAGGGCAGGCAGGGTCCACTGAATATAGTAACCAGTGGAGGTCAGGGCAGGTAGGGTCCACTGAATATAGTAACCAGTGGAGGTCAGGGCAGGCAGGGTCCACTGAATATAGTAAGCTAGTGGCGGTCAGGGCAGGCAGGATCCACTGAATATAGTAAACCAGTAAAGGTCAGGGCAGGCAGGGTCCACTGAATATAGTAACCAGTGGAGGTCAGGGCAGGTAGGGTCCACTGAATATAGTAACCAGTGGAGGTCAGGGCAGGCAGGGTCCACTGAATATAGTAAGCTAGTGGCGGTCAGGGCAGGCAGGATCCACTGAATATAGTAAACCGGTAAAGGTCAGGGCAGGCAGGATCCACTGAATATAGTAAACCAGTAAAGGTCAGGGCAGGCAGGGTCCACTGAATATAGTAAGCTAGTGGCGGTCAGGGCAGGCAGGATCCACTGAATATAGTAACCAGTGGAGGTCAGGGCAGGCAGGGTCCACTGAATATAGGAAACCAGGGTAGGTCAGGGCAGGCAGGGTCCACTGAATATAGTAAACCAGTGGAGGTCAGGGCAGGCAGGGTCCACTGAATATAGTAAACCAGTGGAGGTCAGGGCAGTCAGGGTCCACTGAATATAGGAAACCAGTGGAGGTCAGGGCAGGCAAGGTCCACTGAATATAGTTAACCAGTGGAGGTCAGGGCAGGCAGGGTCCACTGAATATAGTAAACCAGTGGAGGTCAGGGCAGGCAGGGTCCACTGAATATAGTTAACCAGTGGAGGTCAGGGCAGGCAGTGTCCACTGAATATAGTAAACCAGTGGAGGTCAGGGCAGTCAGGGTCCACTGAATATAGTAAACCAGTGGAGGTCAGGGCAGGCAGGGTCCACTGAATATAGTAAACCAGTGGAGGTCAGGGCAGGCAAGGTCCACTGAATATAGTAAACCAGTGGAGGTCAGGGCAGGCAGGGTCCACTGAATATAGTAACCTAGTGGCGGTCAGGGCAGGCAGGGTCCACTGAATATAGTAAACCAGTGGAGATCAGGGCAGGCAGGGTCCACTGAATATAGTAACCTAGTGGCGGTCAGGGCAGGCAGGATCCACTGAATATAGTAAACCAGTGGAGGTCAGGGCAGGCAGGTTCCACTGAATATAGTAAACTAGTGGCAGTCAGGGCAGGCAAGGTTCACTGAATATAGTAACCTAGTGGCGGTCAGGGCAGGCAGGGTCCACTGAATATAGTAACCTAGTGGCGGTTAGGGCAGGCAGGGTCCACTGAATATAGTAAACCAGTGGAGGTCAGGGCAGGCAGGGTCCACTGAATATAGTAAACCAGTGGAGGTCAGGGCAGGCAGGTTCCACTGAATATAGTAACCTAGTGGCGGTCAGGGCAGGCAGGGTCCACTGAATATAGTAAACCAGTGGAGGTCAGGGCAGGCAGGGTCCACTGAATATAGTAAACCAGTGGAGGTCAGGGCAGGCAGGTTCCACTAAATATAGTAACCTAGTGGCGGTCAGGGCTGGCAGCTCACAAGAATCGAGGTCAGTTTACAAGTCAGGCTGGTTATGGAGAAATCATAGGTGGTATCTGATTGTTTGCTATCAGCAATTTCTTAACTTTTCGTTTTTGCAATTTTTGATACATTTCCATCAATGTATTATGAAATATTTTCTGCTTTGTGATACATTTATTAACCATTTACTATAATTGACGCCAGATAGCTGCCATAGATTATGAGATGAGAAATTACATTTTCTGCCATCCACACTGCCCAACTGATGCACCAAATTAATTAAGAAGCATGTTCAGAGGCAAATTTAGGGCAGGGAAGCCATAAGACAATGGCAGGGGCAATTCCTGAGAGTGAATTAGGGGAGGAAAGTCCCGGCACCTATAGTGCTGGCAGAATGTGGATAAAGGAGAAAGTGTCCTATAAAAAAGAAACAATAGCATGTGCATAAAAAACAGTTTTAACTTGTGTCAGATTCACTTTAAGACAAGGTTACGCTCCACCGTCAGCTACTACAACTTGGCGAATTATATTTAGAACCGGTCAGTGTGACGATAAAACATTTATGAAAATTTGTGCGACTTGCCGAGCTGAAACGCACAATCTGAGAATCAACATATTCATCCAGTGCTAGACAACAATTGCTCATCTGCTCGAAGGCCCTTTACTCGGCTCCTAAAAATTGGATGTCACCCAAATAGCACTTGGAAGGCGCTCAGCTGTGCGGCTCTTGTGCGAGCGAGGCGCCCGGTAACAGCCGCGGAATGGGCTTTCACTCTCATTCTGAAATTGTTGCAGCTGATTCGAACAACTGTGTAATAACGACGGCAATTTATTTCAGAGCGTAATTTTCCATTAAATTGGAGGCATTTTTTTTAACAAGAAGGGCTCTAAAAAAAAACCTGCGGACATGCAATAAAATGAGCTGTAATGGCATTTTCCTTGTTCATGACCTCAAATCAAGCTGCTATGGCTGATGTAACTGTTTACAGTCTTGTGACATAATAAAAAGTATATATTTTACAGTAGAAAAGGTTAATTACTATTTTAAAAAAATCACTAGGTGGCGCTGTAGGGGAATTGAACTAGTTGCTCCTGAATGAAAGCAGATTTTTTTTTTTTATCACAGCACACCCAGTGGCCAGTTATGGTATTACAAGTAGTGTAAAATGTTGGAAAAAAAGATCACTAATTGTAGAGGCTTCATAATGATGAGTGTTAAAGGGATTGTTCCAACTTAGCAAGTCCTGTTAATTAGTGAGTATTTGCTGATCACTATTTCAATGGAGCGATTATCATAAATGCTCCCCAGCACTTGGCTATCTTTGGTCGATCTCACAGACAATAGATGGACGAGTGGGCACTTCAGACGCCATTTTCAGGATTGGTAGGGGAACTGAAATGACTAACAAGCTGTCACCTATCTAGTGGAGAGTTGGTATCTTGCTCACTGAGACAAACAGTGTCATATCTGTCCACAGGTTGAGTGCAGCTCAGTCCTATTGAGTTCAACGGGGCTAAACTCCACTACCAGACTCGTCAATGGGTATGGCACTGTTTCCATAAGGAAAGCAGCCATGTTTTTCCTGATTCTGGATTACCCCTTTAAATATGAGAATTCTGTGAGCCCTATACCTCCGCGTGTAGGTGGGCGGTGCGCTATGCTGGAGACGACCCGTGCAGTCGGTGACACGTTGTTTCTCACATTTGAATAAACCGATCTTACAATCGTGTGATTCACTTCTCAGAAGAATGATAAATCCTTGACTCCGCGAGCAGAAGAGATTTCACCGTGAACCTTCCATTCAGCAAGAGAAAAAGCCTCAATTATCTGCAACTTTCATATTATATCTCTCTGATAAAACCTTTCGCATCTGACTTCAGCCTTGAATTGTTCCCACGTTGGAAATGGAGAAAAATAGAACTTTTTTTTTTCTTTGTTTAGTTGCACGGAAAAACTTTACAAATAGTTCAACATTTACCTTGAAGTCAAGTTTTATCAAACTGAGATACATCGTCCATCCTTCTGCGGAATCTACACAATCCCCTATTGTCCTCGGTAAAGATTCCTTTCATTCTCTGCCAGGAGTTTCTGGGGTTAAAGAAGGGATTCAGTTCTATAACATAGAATATACTCTAATACCGCCATACATTGCTTATATAATACCGTCATACAGTGCTCTAGTAAAAGACCCAAAATTCTGCCAAACTTTTAATAGGGAAGACATTTTTTTGAGACTTCTAGTTGGTCTTGCTTAAACATCCTGACTTCTCTTTCGGGTGGTGACACCTGGTGTTTTTTTTTTCTCCATTGGGTTTGACTTCTGGTTGATTCTGACTTTTATTCCTATTCTGATCCAGTTCTGTTGATGACCAGTTCAAGATACTTTGAGGACCTCCCAAAAGTCCACTTTTTTTTCCCCCAAGAACACAAAACGTCTTCGATTTTGTCCTTTGATTTAGTTTTAATCAACTCTAATTTTTGGTAAATGGGCTGAAAAAGATCTCCAGGACCATAAACGTCTCGGAATGGACATTAACCTGAATGTGACGCATAGAGGAAAACAAATACTGCACATTAACGAGCATAAATATCCAACAATAGGCGCAGTGTGCGGGGGATTATGGATTAAGGCGGCAGATCGACTTAACATGGATTAAATCAGCAAAGTAGAAATTCTGCCAAATGCCAAAGAGATGCAAAAGCTAAAAAAGCTCAAATATCCTCAGAAGCGTCTCACCGCGCACAGAGCAGGGACTCACAGGACTTTTTTTGTGGTTGTCCACAGGGGTGAAGGGCACAAAAAAGTCTCTAAGCCACAAGAAAGAGACACCGGTATTATAAATGGTGCGTGGCAGGTGGAGACCCTGCGTCAGATTCTGCAACGAGGCATAAGAGCTTCAAAATACAGGGGCCATATATATTTAGAAGAATTTGGGAAGCTTGTTCCTATAGGGAAAATTTCCAAAACGACACCTGCACATATCTGTACAGCAGCCAGGACCCAGGACCTTGGCACTGTGTAATCAACTAGAAGAATACCAAACCGTGCCCTAATAAATAGCGCCACACTGTGCCCATCACATCCTGCTGAAGGTGCAAGGTGTGCTGCTCATGACACTACACATCCTGATGACTCTACACTTCTTGCTGATATTTACCTTCCCGATGACAACTCTTCACTTCCTGCTGATAACTCTACAATTCCTGTTGATGAATTTGGAACGCCCGCCAGGGCGGTGGGGTACTCGGTGCCGGGTCCAGTACTTAAAGGGATGTGTCACTGCGGCGGCGACCCGGTCTGTGGCCCTGAGCGACCATGAAAAAGGGGGTTTGAATAAAGTTTGTTGTCGTGACGCCACCTGCGTTATTTGGTCAGTGGTGACCGACGCTGCTTAATGGGGTCCGCTGGGGTGATGTTATGGCAGCAGGGATGGTGGTATGGCTTCCCATGGGTGAAGCTGGGTCCCCAGGGCTCCCGGTGTAGTAGGGACAGGTGGTAGGTGGTGTAGAAAGAAACAAAGGACACAGGTTTGCAGTCTCTTTACCTCGTTTACTGATGACTTCAGGCAGCCACAGTCCAGGGCACCAGATCACAGGGCAGGCAGGGTCCGGCCGGCTTGGAATCGAGTTCAGAGTCCCCTTTACCAGGTGGAGTTAGACGCCTTCCTACTAGCGCAGTGGTGTAGTCATTTGCTGCCTATGGCTTCTGTCAAGGTCCTCACTGTTCTTTCTATCCTCCTTAAAGGTGGGACATAAACCCGTATGACATGTAAATTGAGCCTTTTACAGGCTCTATGTGCTACTGTGTTTCCAGGTGTCAGGGTGGATAGGTGACTTGTAATCCAGCTGTCCTGCCGGTTTCTGCTGTGAGTCTTGGAGCCCCTCACAACCTTGGTCTTCCGGCTACCGGTGTCTGCGCTCTGCAAGGAGGTAGCTCAGTCACAGCTATTCTCCCCAGGTCTCACTCTCCTGCGCTTCAGTTCTCCTACATGCTCACTACAATCCGTTCATCTTTCTCTTTCTCTAGGAGCTGCAGCACCCTCGTGGCTGCACGGCCCCTTCAGTCCTTCCAACACTCACTGTCTGACTGCTCTCTTCTCTGTCACTCTGACAGACTGACTGAACTCACTTTCCCTCCAGACCAGAATATTTATAGGGGAGCCACTCACAAGCTGGATCAGGGCTCCCCCTTCTGGCCTGGAGTGAGAACATGTTGTATGCTTGTCATTACCTGATAAGAGAGATCTTTCCTCACTTCCAAGTGTGACATCACTCTCCCCGTGAGGAAAGCAAACCATTGTAACAACCAGGACCCTGGGGTGTTACAAATTTGCATTTCCTGCTGATGATTCTACACTTTCTGCATTTAACTCTCGTTCACCTTCCTGCTGATGATTCTTCACTTCCTGCTGATGGACCTGCACTTACTGCTGATGACTCTATACTTTCAGCGGATGATTCTACACTTCCTGCTGATGACTTTACACTTCCTGCTGATGAAACTACACTTACTGCTGATGATGCTACACTTACTGCTGATGACGCTACACTTCCTGCTGATGAAATTACACTTCCTGCAGATGACCCCACACTTCCTTCTGATGACCCAACATTTCCTGCTGATGACCCAACACTTCCTGCTGATGACTCTACACTTCCAACTGATGACTCTACACTTCCGACTGATGACTCTACACTTCCTTCTGATGATGCTACACTTCCTGCTGATGATGCTAAATGATGACTCTACACTTCCTGCTGATGATTCTACACTTCCTGCTGATGAT
This sequence comes from Ranitomeya imitator, assembly GCF_032444005.1. NCBI lineage: Eukaryota > Metazoa > Chordata > Amphibia > Anura > Dendrobatidae > Ranitomeya > Ranitomeya imitator. The sequence continues at coordinate 19,317,976 of NC_091287.1, forward strand.
GCTACACTTCCTGCTGATGATATTACACTTCCTGCGGATGACCCCACACTTCCTTCTGATGACCCAACATTTCCTGCTGATGACCCAACACTTCCTGCTGATGACTCTACACTTCCGACTGATGACTCTACACTTCCAACTGATGACTCTACACTTCCGACTGATGACTCTACACTTCCTTCTGATGATGCTACACTTCCTGCTGATGATGCTAAATGATGACTCTACACTTCCTGCTGATGATTCTACACTTCCTGCTGATGATGCTACACTTCCTGCTGATGATATTACACTTCCTGCGGATGACCCCACACTTCCTTCTGATGACCCAACATTTCCTGCTGATGACCCAACACTTCCTGCTGATGACTCTACACTTCCGACTGATGACTCTACACTTCCAACTGATGACTCTACACTTCCGACTGATGACTCTACACTTCCTTCTGATGATGCTACACTTCCTGCTGATGATGCTAAATGATGACTCTACACTTCCTTCTGATGACTCTACACTTCTAGCTCCTACACTTATTGCTGAGGCCTCTACCTCTACATTTCCTAAGAGTCACTGGAGTTTAGGTTCCTTCCCTTAGTCACTGTGACTATAGCACTCAGGTGGGTTCCTGTGAACAGCTGCCAATTATAGATACCGAGCTGTAAAGAGGGGGTCTGGGTTTCCGCCTTAGTTAACAATCTATTTTGAAAAAATGATAACGCCCTCAATGTTCGATAGTCACTCCCTATAATTATGCCACACCGCTCGAAAAGGCCACTTTACATTTTTCCCGTCATTCTCCGCTCAAGTTCCACTTTGTGAAGGACCCTTCCCGGTTGTCATCTGTCACTTCCTGCTGTTAACTCTTCGCTTGATGACCATGAACACTCTGTGGCCATCTTATCTCCCGTCACGCTCTTTCCCGTGGGTGGATTACATCTATCGATTCACATTTCTCATTTATAGTTCAATTATGTGAAATTTCTCCATGTTGTAGACGGCGAAGATGAATTGATCGCGGTTTCATTCATCTGGTCTCACGAACAATCCCATAAACCATGAATGCAAGAACAGCAGGGAGCCAAGTGCCGGTCACAGCTTTTAGTGCTGCGGAAAGTGCAGAAGTCTTCAGATATCGGGATCGATAATCCCTATGGTGGCGAGATTGTCACAGAAATTCAATTTCATGATGTCTTTGGGGAAAACGTGTTTTCTGTGACCGTTCCTGAAACACCCAACACAATCCTGTTTCATGGTGCGTCTTCCGAGTCTCACAATCGGATGCCGGCGACAGATACACAAGTATTTACCTGTATACATTACAGTGGATCTGGTTGGTCTCCTACATAGCGCTGCCCATTTTTTGGTGGATCGTTGGGGATCAGCTCAATAGTGGCCAAAGCTTTGTGGAATTACGTGTCGAAGAAAAATTAGTAACTTTGATACACCAGGTGTAAATGACGCGATGATTTAACTCCATTTGTATCAGTTGTGCGCGGAATGTTCCTTTAACGGTGGAATATCTCATCAATATTATTATTATTATTTATTTATATAGCACCATTGATTCCATCAATATGTAAGTCGTATTCCTAAACTCGATGCCTGGAAGGGTCGCCATCGCCGTAGACAAGGACGAGTGACGGATAGATAATGGAAATGTGCATCAGAGAGGTCCACAATGATTTCAGTAATTTATGCATAGGATTTAAGTTTTCGAGGAGATGAAGCCGCCATTGTATTACAGAGCCCGTACCCAGGAAAACATATCATTCACAGGAATGGAGCCGTCCGTCTTCATTGTCTCCCACATTACCGCTGGTATACAGCTGCCGGGAATCTGTCTGTGCTCCCAAAACATGATTTCCGCCCCTATTTGTGTCCATATTGACTATAATATATCAAGTTCTAATATCTCACCAGACGATTCCTATGGAACAGAAACATTAAGAGGTGTTTACAGAGCACCTGTCGTCAGCTCAAATCTTTTTTTTCCGTTCATTCCTGCTTCCCTCCCGACTAGTTAGGTTATTTATTTTTGGTAAATCCAAATATGGTTCCAGAGATATGGGCCTTTATCCGCATGACTTTCCATGGTATGAACCTTGTGGGCAGGGCTAAGGGGTAATTATGCAGAGCAGTCTTAAGGCACGCCCCAGAGGATCCTGTAAGCCACACCCTCATAAAAATATAAACTAAACAGGTCTATATCTTGGGAACTGTATGGCGCATTTAAAAAAAAGAAAAACAAAACAAACAAATCTTTTTTTTTTTTTAAATAGCAGAGTAAGTGTTTTCAACTTTTTATGGAACTCCCATAGAAGTGACTGGAAAGAGTCTTGTATGTGTAGGCACTTCTCTATTCACAGAGGCGGGCCATGGGGCCATGCTCTTACAGCTATCTTCTAGACTGCCGTAGAAGTAAATGGAGAAAGCCGCTCATGTGCGACCATCTCTCAATTCTCAGACAAGCCCCATAGAGTGTCAGATCCCCCATCTGGGACAGTACCTATCCCATGGATATGCTAAAAATGCCTGACAAAAAATACCCTTTAAAATAATTAGTAAGGCCCACTTTACTTTGGTGAGGAACAGCGCCACCCACAGAATGTGTCTGTAATGGCAACTCAGGATCATTAACTTCAATAAGAATATGCCGTTATACCATAATCAGACCGTAGATAAAGGAGGCGCTGTTTTCGGGGAATAAAAATAGTTTTTATCCTCTATTTTCTTACAAAAACCCTTATTTTTGTTTAGCATAAAAACACGAGTTAATATCAGTTTTATAGTAGATAAAATTATTTAATAAATGGCAAATTTCTTCTTTCCAGTTTCATCCATGATTATATTCAGTCTGTACCATATTACACATTATTACAGCTGGGCTAGAGGTCAGTGATAGTGTTCCTGGAGGTCTGGGGTAGTGCTAGAATTAATGGGCAATACCAGCAGCTGCCACTAGAAGGAGCTCCCATTCAAATCAATAATTCATCAGTTTGTGATCTTTCTGTCCTTTTTTTTTTTTTTAAATTCTATCCAATGTTTTCTTCTGTCCAGAATTTGGTCAGTGGATTGCAAGTGACTTTTTTGTTTCACCATCAAGTTTTGTTAGGATGAAATAAGGCTACGTTCACATTTGCGTTCTGCCGGGCTGCGTCGGGCCCAGCCGCGGCGACGCATGCGTCATGCGCCCCTATATTTAACATGGGGGCGCATGGACATGCGTTGCATTGCGTTTTGTGACGCATGCGTCTTTTTTGGCGCACGCGTCAGAGCGCAGAGGTTGCATTTTTTTTGCGTCCAAATTCATGCCAAAAAAGGACGCATGCGTCACAAAACAATGCGTTTTGCATGCGTTGCCGACGCAGCACCGCACAACGCAAATGTGAACGTAGCCTTAAGTCTCCTGTTTTGGCTTTTCCTTATTAAGAAACAAACAAAACGTAATCAGATAATGACCAGTCGTGAAATGATACAGCAAATCAATACAATACAATGCAAAGTATTTTGCAACTGCAGGGTCTTAGGTGTTTAACAGAGGAAGACGGCTCCATCTGTCACACCGCTGCAGCCAATCACTGTCCCAAACAACTGTTGATTGTGGGCAGCGGTCCTGCTTTAGTTTTGCTCCCCAAAGAATCTAAAATGATTGTCTGTAGTCGCAACATTGTATCTGTATTAATAGAAGGTAGAATCTTGTACCAGAGAAGAGGATCGGCCCCGAGTGCTCGGGAGTTTGATTTTCCCTTAGTAAGAGCTAATAATACAGCGAGAGGCGCCGGACGCGTCATTTATCGCCCATCGGGGTGACGCCAATAAATAGAAAGTTAACTGGGCTTCAGATTGTATTCTGGGGCTATTAGTTCTTCCCTTGTCTTCTGCCTCCATGCTTCACTAGGTTATTGATCCCCGGAGTCGGCTTTTATCTGTGACTGTTCACATTTCATCTCTTTTATGTATCTGGCTATAAAATTGATAACAATATTGCTGAACCCTCCAAAGTCCTAGGAGATTGGGATTTGGAAGTTTTTCCTTAACTTTATGGTTTATTTGTAATTATATTTTTAAAAAAAAAAGGGATTATAGTGAAGCCTTTATTCCTGTAAATGTTGTATTTGGTGCAATGCGGCCCCAGGGTCTCCGGTGCCTCCGCTCGGGCCGTGTGCACACAGCAACGTGTCGCCGAAAACCTGATCCAAGAGGTTGCACAGGAACAGCGCCACCTGCGCACAGGTTGTGTGTGGAACTGCAGCTTGGCCTCATTCATGATCATGCGGACGTTCTGCTATACCATTATCAGACTGTAGGCAAAGGTGGCGCTATTTGATTTTTTTTTTCTATTTTCATACAACGCTTTAGTACAAAAAATATGGTTTTCAGACGTTTTCAAGTAGATAGAAAAATATTAAATGGAAAATGTCTTCTTTATAATTCTATCCCTAATTATATTCAGTTTGCTAACTTTCTATATGTATTACATTACACATTATTACAGCTGGGCTAGAGGTTAGTGATAGGGTTCCTGTAATATCCCTGGTGGCATAGAGTGGGGTTAGCTGGTAATACCTGTAGTTGCCACTAGAAGGAGCTCCCACTGGCATCCATAAAAAAGCATATTGTTAGTTCCTCCTCTGGCAGCAGATTATTATTTTTTTCCCCAATGTGTTCTTCTGCCCATAAGCGTCCATAACTGGCAGGGAACTTTGCGTTACGCCATCACTTCATCATGAATTCTGCTATTTTGGGGTTCGGCTTCTGGAACTGCACCATATTAAAACAATTCACAAAGATATTGAGTGGATAGCAGTGACTAAGGAAGTAAACAATTACACATTATGAGGTTTATTAAAATTAAAGGGGAAGTCCACACCTCCGTTAGAAATCTCTGGGTTATCTGCTCAGGGTCTCTTGTCCAGAGTGGAGAATGGATACAAAGAGCGTCTCTGGAGGATCCGTCCTGTACAAGGTGTAATACCTCATTTCTCCTCTGGGGTTGCTGCAGGGAAACAAAACACTTACTTCTTGGTTTCCCTACAGTTGACCCCTTCTGATGTAACAAGACATGGTTTGGGATCCAGTCATTTTTTGTTCTCGATCTCCCACATTGTGGCATAAATATTACACATTATATCATAAAATGGAGCTTGAAGCAAGAAATGAAGATGAGAATTAATGATCACAAAGGTCTGAAGACGTGAGAAGAGTTCGGAGGCCGAATCATGCTCAAGAAATATGTGCCCAAGAAAAGCTATGATATTTCCGAGGTGTTGGGTGGGATTCCTACATATATGATGACTTATTATTAATTCCCAATTATAATGAGGATATAATAATTATAATAATACTGCATATAATATAATACTGCCATTCAGAGCCAATTATTACCGCCATATAATGCCTGCATAGCGTTGTCTTAACAAGCCAAAAAATGTTACTATATATTAAAAAAATCACCACATAACATAACACTTCCATACAATAGATGTTTAGTAAAATATTTTAATTTGATGCCTAAATAAAATTATTAAACAGTATCAGGATAATACTGCCTAAATACTACCTCCATATTGTATCAATATATTATCGTATCGTACCCACTGAACATCGCTATGAATTTCCTGCACAATACAGAAAGACTGTGTCTAAATACTGTAGTATAGTACCCAAATAATACCGCCATATAGTACTCATGTATCACTGCTATACGTGCATCACATAACATTGAATGACCTAGCTTTACAATATCTAATTAGTGATTATGTGATGGTAAATCCAAACCCTGGGTAATTAAGCCTTGGAGATACTCTAAAAAATAGGCAAAAAATACTTAATCCCTCCTCCCCCAAGTGGTTAGTTTAGGAAGCTTGCTGCGTATACAGTCTATATTGCTCCTCCATGGCAGCTATAAATAATGAGTATTCAATGAGCTCCCCCTAGTGATGGCTGTGTCAATCAGTATTCAGTGAGCTCCTTCTGGTGGCAGCTATGGTGATCAGTATTCAGTGAGCTCCCCCTAGTGGCAGCTATGGTGATCAGTATTTAGTGAGCTCCCCCTAGTGGCAGCTGTGGTGATCACCAGTATTCAGTGAGCTCCCCCTAGTGGCAGCTATGGTGATCACCAGTATTCAGTGAGCTCCCCCTAGTGGCAGCTATGGTGATCAGTATTCAGTGAGCTCCCCCTAGTGGCAGCTATGGTGATCAGTATTCAGTGAGCTCCTTCTGGTGGCAGCTATGGTGATCAGTATTTAGTGAGCTCCCCCTAGTGGCAGCTGTGGTGATCACCAGTATTCAGTGAGCTCCCCCTAGTGGCAGCTATGGTGATCAGTATTCAGTGAGCTCCCCCTAGTGGCAGCTATGGTGATCAGTATTCAGTGAGCTCCCCCTAGTGGCAGCTGTGTTAATCAGTATTCAGTGAGCTCCCCCTAGTGGCAGCTATGGGGATCAGTATTCAGTGAGCTCCCCCTGGTGGCAGCTGTGTTAATCAGTATTCAGTGAGCTCCCCCTAGTGGCAGCTGTGTTAATCAGTATTCAGTGAGCTCCCTCTGGTGGCAGCTGTGTTAATCAGTATTCAGTGAGCTCCCCCTAGTGGTGGCTGTTTTCATCAATATTCAGTGAGCTCCCTCTGGTGGCAGCTGTGTTAATCAATATTCAGTGAGCTCCCCCTAGTGGCAGCTGTGGTGATCAGTATTCAGTGAGCTCCCCCTAGTGGCAGCTGTGTTAATCAGTATTCAGTGAGCTCCCCCTAGTGGCAGCTGTGTTAATCAGTATTTAGTGAGCTCCCCCTAGTGGCAGCTGTGGTGATCACCAGTATTCAGTGAGCTCCCCCTAGTGGCAGCTATGGTGATCACCAGTATTCAGTGAGCTCCCCCTAGTGGCAGCTATGGTGATCAATATTCAGTGAGCTCCCCCTAGTGGCAGCTATGTTGATCAGTATTCAGTGAGCTCCCCCTAGTGGCAGCTATGGTGATCAGTATTCAGTGAGCTCCCCCTAGTGGCAGCTATGGTGATCAGTATTCAGTGAGCTCCCCCTAGTGACAGCTATGGTGATCTGTATTCTGTGAGCTCCCCCTAGTGGCAGCTGTGTTAATCAGTATTCAGTGAGCTCCCCCTAGTGGCAGCTGTGGTGATCAGTATTCAGTGAGCTCCCCCTAGTGGCAGCTGTGTTAATCAGTATTTAGTGAGCTCCCCCTAGTGGCAGCTATGGTGATCAGTATTTAGTGAGCTCCCCCTAGTGGCAGCTGTGGTGATCACCAGTATTCAGTGAGCTCCCCCTAGTGGCAGCTATGGTGATCACCAGTATTCTGTGAGCTCCCCCTAGTGGCAGCTATGGTGATCAATATTCAATGAGCTCCCCCTAGTGGCAGCTATGTTGATCAGTATTTAGTGAGCTCCCCCTAGTGGCAGCTATGGTGATCAGTATTCAGTGAGCTCCCCCTAGTGGCAGCTGTGTTAATCAGTATTCAGTGAGCTCCCCCTAGTGGCAGCTGTGTTAATCAGTATTCAGTGAGCTCCCCCTAGTGGCAGCTATGGTGATCACCAGTATTCAGTGAGCTCCCCCTAGTGGCAGCTGTGGTGATCAATATTCAATGAGCTCCCCCTAGTGGCAGCTATGTTGATCAGTATTTAGTGAGCTCCCCCTAGTGGAAGCTATGGTGATCAGTATTCAGTGAGCTCCCCCTAGTGGCAGCTGTGTTAATCAGTATTCAGTGAGCTCCCCCTAGTGGCAGCTGTGTTAATCAGTATTCAGTGAGCTCCCCCTAGTGGCCACTGTGTTGATCAGTATTCAGTGAGCTCCCCCTAGTGGCAGCTGTGTTGATCAGTATTCAGTGAGCTCCCCCTAGTGGCAGCTATGGTGATCAGTATTCAGTGAGCTCCCCCTAGTGGCAGCTATGGTGATCAGTATTCAGTGAGCTCCCCCTAGTGGCAGCTATGGTGATCAGTATTCAGTGAGCTCCCCCTAGTGGCAGCTATGGTGATCAGTATTCAGTGAGCTCCCCCTAGTGGCAGCTGTGGTGATCAGTATTCAGTGAGCTCCCCCTAGTGGCAGCTATGGTGATCAGTATTCAGTGAGCTCCCCCTAGTGGCAGCTGTGGTGATCAGTATTCAGTGAGCTCCCCCTAGTGGCAGCTATGGTGATCAGTATTCAGTGAGCTCCCCCTAGTGGCAGCTATGGTGATCAGTATTCAGTGAGCTCCCCCTAGTGGCAGCTGTGGTGATCAGTATTCAGTGAGCTTCCTCTAGTGGTGGAAACCTGGAATAAGGAGTCTATCTTGTAACTCTATGGCTGTGTGAGAGGAAATTAAAAACAAGAAAAAAGAAAGAGGAATTAAAATTCCCCCACAGAATTCAAGAATTATCACAGCAAAAAAGGGCAGCAGAATTTACCTGCCTAGGTCTCATAAAGGAAGCAGCAAACCCATATAATAAAGATGGAGACAACACAGGTGCAAAATACTGATGAGACAACCACTCCCAACCTGCCAGTTCATGGAGGGGGCGATTGCTTAGTCTGAGATTGCACATAATAAAGGCTTGTATAGGGCGCTGGTCACACACAGTTTACAGCCTATCAGTGGCGCCCACGCTATTACATTAGGCGGCTGTCTGCACTATATAAGTGCACCCCATGAGGACAGACACCCCAGTTTACAAGGCCAAGGTTGATTTGCTTGACTGCGCCCTGGAGCTTCTTTTAAAAAAAGCTGAAGCCCCTATAAAGATATGAATTCAACTGATAGGTGATCAATGAAAAAGTAGAGGACGACCTCTTTAAAGCAACTCTGATAATTATGGTGGAATTTTTACACTATAGGTAAGAATCTCAAAGGTTCACAAAACTCTTCCACATCTCTAGACTATATAGACGAGGTTCACCAAACTTTGCTTTCTTCTATGACGTCCTCCTCAGCAGGTGTTGACTAAAGCTGCACCTCATAGACTTCCTGCTCTGCAGCTTATCTATGACCTTTCTATTTCCTTCACTAATACTTTCTGGTGTAAGAAGCAGCAGAAATAGATGAGAGACCTCCAAATATTATTGGTATTGTGTATAGACTACATGCAGGGAGCGGCCAGAGTGTGAGGAGCAGTTTCAGCCAATAGTGGCAAAGCAGGAGAGGAACAGCTTCAGCCAATAGTGGCAGAGCAGGAAGCAGGAGAGGAACAGCTTCAGCCAATAGTGGCAGAGCAGACAGCAGGTGAGGAACAGCTTCATCCAATAGTGGCAGAGTAGACAGCAGGTGAGGAGCAGCTTCAGCCAATAATGGCAGAGCAGGAAGCAGGTGAGGAGTAGCTTCAGCCAATAGTGGCAGAACAGACAGCAGGAGAGGAACAGCTTCAGCCAATAGTGGCAGAGCAGGAAGCAGGAGAGGAACAGCTTCAGCCAATAGTGGCAGAGCAGACAGCAGGTGAGGAGCAGCTTCATCCAATAGTGGCAGAGTAGACAGCAGGTGAGGAGCAGCTTCAGCCAATAGTGGCAGAGCAGACAGCAGGTGAGGAGCAGCTTCAGCCAATAGTGGCAGAGCAGGAAGCAGCTTCAGCCAATAGTAGCAGTGCAGGAAGTCTGTGAGGAGCAGCTTCAGCCAATAACAGCAAAGCTGGATTTCTGTGCATAATAACTTCATCAATTAGGGACAGAAATGAAACCTGTGAGGAGTACCTTGAGTCAATAGTTTCTGACCAGGAAGTCTGTTTAGAGAAGCTTCAGCCAATGGTATCAGAACAGGAAGTCTGTGAGTAGCAGCTTCAACCAATAGTAGCAGAACAGGCAGTCTGAGAGGAGCAGCATCAGCCAATAGCAGCAGAGAAGGAAGTCTGGGAGGAGCAGCTTCAGCCAATAGTAGCAGAACAGGCAGTCTGAGAGGGGCAGCATCAGCCAATAGCGGCAGAGAAAGAAGTCTGTGAGGAGCAGCTTCAGCCAATAGCAGCAGAGAAGGAAGTGTGTGAGGAGCAGCTTCAGCCAATAGCAGCAGAGAAGGAAGTCTTTGAGGAGCAGCTTCTGCCAATAGCAGCAGAGAAGGAAGTGTGTGAGGAGCAGCTTCTGCCAATAGCAGCAGAGAAGGAAGTCTGTGAAGAGCAGCATCAGCCAATAGCGGCAGAGAAAGAAGTCTGTGAGGAGCAGCTTCAGCCAATAGCAGCAGAGAAGGAAGTGTGTGAGGAGCAGCTTCTGCCAATAGCAGCAGAGAAGAAAGTCTGTGAAGAGCAGCATCAGCCAATAGCGGCAGAGCAGGAAGTCTGTGAGGAGCAGTATCAGCCAATAGCGGCAGAGAAGGAAGTCTATGAGGAGCAGCTTCAGCCAATAGCAATAGAGAAGGAAGTCTGTGAGGAGCAGCTTCTGCCAATAGCAGCAGAGAAGGAAGTCTGTGAGGAGCAGCTTCTGCCAATAGCAGCAGAGAAGGAAGTCTGTGAGGAGCAGCATCAGCCAATAGCGGCAGAGAAGGAAGTCTGTGAGGAGCAGCAGCAACCAATAGCAGCAGAGAAGGAAGTGTGTGAGGAGCAGCTTCGGCCAATAGCAGCAGAGAAGGAAGTCTGTGAGGAGCAGCATCAGCCAATAGCGGCAGAGAAGGAAGTGTGTGAGGAGCAGCTTCGGCCAATAGTAGCAGAGAAGGAAGTCGTTGAGGAGCAGCTAAAAAATATACCTGTTAAATAATAGCCGCAAAAAGTGAAAAAGGTGTAATTTTGGCGGCTTCTGCAGACACAGCCCAGCCAGTAACAGGCGGCATGAGAAGTTGATGTTTGGTGCACACAGTTCCTTGTGAATTTGCATGTACGGGACCAGAGTAAAGCATTAAAGACCCTTATAGCTCCATTGTATAAATTATTGGTCAGCCTACCCCATTACGGAGCGGTGTGGCTCACCCCTGCAGCAGCCGGACACCCCCGTCTCCGCTGTGAATTGCAGCACACAGTGTGGATTGCTCGGGTCCGGGAGGCCGCAGCGCTCAGGTCCGGGAGGCCGCAGAGCTCAGGTCCGGGAGGCCGCAGCGCTCAGGTCCGGGAGGCCGCAGCGCTCAGGTCCGGGAGGCCGCAGCGCTCAGGTCCGGGAGGCCGCAGCGCTCAGGTCCGGAAGGCCGCAGCGCTCAGGTCCGGGTGGCCGCAGCGCTCAGGTCCGGGAGGCCGCAGCGCTCAGGTCCGGGAGGCCGCAGCGCTCAGGTCCGGGAGGCCGCAGCGCTCAGGTCCGGGAGGCCGCAGCGCTCAGGTCCGGGTGGCCGCAGCGCTCAGGTCCGGGAGGCCGCAGCGCTCAGGTCCGGGAGGCCGCAGCGCTCAGGTCCGGGAGGCCGCAGCGCTCGGGTCCGGGAGGCCGCAGCGCTCAGGTCCGGGAGGCCGCAGCGCTCAGGTCCGGGAGGCCGCAGCGCTCAGGTGATGTCGTCCGTACAATGGTAATAGCTCTTGTATCTGTTGACTTTCAGCTTTGCGAGGCTTCATCCTAATGCGCCTCCAGGGAGTCGGGTTGCGCTGGAGATCAGCGGCTCAGCTGCTTTCACAATTATCACAAATAGGGAAATCGCACCTCTGTGCTGTTCTGCATTCAGATTTCCTGTTTGTGGCATTATCCCGCCTGTCTCCGCCCGACGCGCAGCGCTGCCTAAATGGGAAACGTGTTTCTGTAAGATTTCCAAAGGATTTCTGTGTGATTGGAAGCCCCGAGAGACGCGGCAATGTGCTTACATTTGATTCCAGACGTTTGCGTCCAGCGTACAACGCCTCGCATTCTGCACACACTTTCCAGCGCTCCTGGGAGAAGAACCCGGTGGCAGCGGATCAATGTGGTCGGAGCGGCTGATTGCATCTGAATACGTTGAGCCTCCAAGAGTTCATATAATCACCATTATACTGAGAGATGGCAGACGGGAAATGAACCAGAGCAGAACCCATCCCGCCAGTCTGTATCTGCACAATATGTAAAATCTGGAAATTTTTGAAAACTTTTTCTACTGATTTAATGAAACAAGAATAACGAGCATTAAGCCACTTTGCAAATAGCTCTGATAACCCCCCATAAATTTAGTATATACATCTCCTAGGCAAACCTATGTCCCTGCTGCTCCCTGCCCACCGTCCAGTCCTCCGCACCTCCTACGAGTCACATCCAACTGTTGTTCACTCCAGGCCGGTGCTTCCAGCTGTGAGCAGGAGGACTGGACAGTGGGCAAGGAGCAGTGAGGGCGGCCTGGGAAGTCAGCAACCAGCAAAAAGAGAAAACAACATACCTCACCACTGACGTTTCCAGCCATTCCATTCCCTGTCTGCTGTCTGGTCCTCTGCGCCTCCGGAGCAAGGAGCAGGGAGAAAACAGGCAAAGGGAGACACGCAAAGATTGTGCTGAGCTTTCTAACAAGTCTAATACCTCACCACAGAGCTGGATTCACACCCAGAGAACACAGTGCTACTGTATAATGTCCTCCATTCTCACGCTGAGCATTAAAAAAATGAAATGACAAGCAGGAATTTCTCTGTGTGCGCTTTGTATGGGAGACATCACAGCAGCCAGTCTGCACCCACCAGCTCAGAGTCGATTGTAAATTCCGTAGACGGGATAATAGAGGACACGGAAGGGAAACTGGTGAAAATGCAGGATACACGTTATATGATAGTCAGAAGTAGTGTTATTCCTCATGAACACACACAGGACGGCTTAATCTGAAAAGTTACTTGAAAGTGTGGTTACCCTTTAAGAACTCAAAGAGGGGAAAGAAAGGATAGAGGGTGGTGTAATTTATGGATGCCTTTGCAGGCAGCATCCTGTGACTGAGGCTGGGGGGTGGTTAGGTTGAGTGCAGAACAATTTAAAGGGTCTCGTCTGGAGTTTGTATTTAGAGGGTCTGGTCTGGGGTCTGTATTGGTCTATGTTATCGGATCTGGGGCTTATATTAGTTTAGAGGGTCTGATCAGGGGTCTTTATTAACATTGGGGTTTGGTCTAAGGTCTGTATTAGTTTAGTCAGGTCTTGGGTTTGCAGTAGTTTAAGGGTCTGGACTGGGGTCTGTATTAGTTTAGGGAGTCTGGTCTTGGGTTTACAGTAGTTTAATGGGTCAGGTCTGGGGTCTGTATTAGTTTTGTGGATTTGGTCGGTGTTCGGTATTATTACTGGTTTAGTCTGCAGTCGGTATTAGTTTAGGGGTCGGTCTGGGATTCATTATAGTTTAGGTGTTCTCGGATCTGTGTTAGTTTAGGGGGTTTGATCTGGGGTCTGTATTATTGCAGATCTAGTCTGTATTAATATAAAATGTTTAGTCCGGGGTTTGTATTAGTTTAAAGGGTCTATATTAATTTAGGGGTCCGATCTGGGTCTGTATTCATTTAAAAGGTCATCTATCTGTATCAGTTTAGGGGTCTGGTCTGGGGTCTATATCAGTTTAGGGGTCTGGTCTGGGGTCTGTATCAGTTTAGGGGTCTGGTCCGGGGTCTGTGCAGCGCCCCAGAGATCTGGTCATTGCAGTATTTTATAGTATTTTATAGTAGGCCTTTAGTGGGTTCAGCTTATATGCCCTTAAAGGAAAAGTTAACTTATTGTTCAGAATTTGCACTGAGTAGAATACCCGGTTGGGTGAAAAGAGTTATTTATAGTCATAATGTTATTTAAAAATATTTAATCCTGTTTTTGTTTGTAACGTTCAAGTGTCCTCACCTCCCATAAAGGGAAGCATTGTTCTATTTACTTGTTTTAAGCATTTCAAAAATTTTGTATGTCTTTTGCTGAAATGTATTGTTGTTCTTCTTCCCAGTCCAGGAGTACTGGATTTAACCGGGGGGGAGTGCAGCGCCCCAGAGATCTGGTCGTTGCAGTATGATACTCTGCCACTAAGGGGAGTGGCGGTACGTCTGATGGCACTGAAGGAATTCTACTGACCAGGTATCACCAGCACACATTACACTTCACACTCCGGCCACTAGGGGGAGCAAAAGGCTTTATTTATTGGGCCACTCCTCACACTGGTTAAACTAGGGGTTGGATAGGAAGTTAGTCAGAAGCTGACTGGGTTGGATTCAGGCAAAATCCCGTGGCAGGGGGTGTTGCAGGGAGAAGACACAGGGGGGTCCCTGTCAGGCGTGGGAACCTGCAGGCACCTAGCGACCAGAATAGAACGTTACGGAACCGCGCCTGCACACCCCACGGCGGTATCCTAAGAAAGAGACACGAAGCGAAGGATATTGTGGAACAGTGAGAAATGAGATCAAGCACAAAGGAGAGCCAGTAGGAGTCGTGCCGTGAGACCGAGGCAACATCCTACTGAGGCGCGTAGCTGGTGGCCGGAACACCGAGGGAGAAACTGACTCTACGCTTTACTTCAAACTCCGCAGGACAGTTAATTATAGGTTGGCTGTCTCACCTAAACACCTACGAAGACATAGGGGGCAACTGTGGGAGAGGGGCGTCTCTAGGGTCCCGGAAGAACTCCAGGCCTTCCCGTCATACGGGTGCGTCCTAGCCTGGGGGACGTTGAACTAGAAACATCTGGAATGAATTAGAAAGAAAGAACGATCGAGAACAGCAGTTGTGAGGACTATTCCGAATGCTCAGCAGGGTAGGACTACAACACACAGGCGCTATTGGTAGGCAACGATTTCCACCTGCAAAGGGAATTCTGGATGTGCCCATCGGACCGGCCGGTCTCAGATAGCCCTGTTAACTGTGCTCTGGATTGCGGATCCTGAAGTCTTCAGTAAAGAGGTAAAGAGACTGCAACCCTGTGTCCTCGTTATTGCCTGCACCTCACACCATCACTATCCACACTACTGGGAAGCCCTGGGGACATACTTCACCTGTGGGAAGCTACACCATCCAGCTGCCATTCCATCACCCCAGTGGACCCCACAGCAGCGTCGGTCACTCTGACCGAACACCACAGGTGGCGTCACGAAACTTTGACAGACTCCTATCACCTTTTATTGGACGCCCCTTAGCAGGGTCGTGGACCGGGTCTAGCCACCGTGACAGCCTCAGAACCGAACCAGAGAGGCCCGGTACCGAGAACTCGTGACCCTGTGTCTGGGGGTGCTCCAACTGTATCAGTTTAGGGGACTGGTCTGAGGTCTGTATCAGTTTAGGGGTCTGGTCTGGGGTCTCTATTAATTTAGTGGTCTGTATTAGTTTAGGGGTCTGATCTGGGGTCTGTATTAGTTTAGGGGTCTGATCTGTACTTTAGGGGTTCACATCTACTTATGATCCAGACTCCTAAGTTTGCAGTCTTGCCTATATATGTATTGGTGGGAATGCTGGGCCACTTAGTCCATCTCCTCTCGGAATTTCCCAGATGTCACTTTTCAAATGTTGGCAAGACTGGGTGCAGCAACCCTTGTTTTTGGGCGAGGGTATACAGCAAGGAATCTATAGTGCCCCCTATGGTGCAGTCCAGGGAATGAGTGATAGGTAGGAACACTTCTGGCACCACCAGGGCTTCATCGCCTCAATAGCAGAATAAAGCAAAACGAAGGAAGAAAATGTCCCCATTATAAGTCCATACGGTCGGGCGGCTGCGCCATCGTACGCCGCCGCGTTATGACTTCCATTATGAGCGTAAACGACGGCGCAGATGTGACCGGAGCCTTAGGCGGCTGCTCACGTTATTCTCTGCAGATGGAACATATGGGACATTACGGCTGTGATGTGGCTCCATTTATAGACAGGAACATACAGATTATATGAATGTTCCAGGACATTTAATAACTCAATAATTCTGCTGCCAGAAGAATACGGACGATCTCACTGTGAGTCGCTGATTAAACAATTTATTAAAAAAATTAAACATTTTGAACATTTGGTAAATTAGAAAAACCAAAATGTCATCTGTCCTCATGTCCGGGGGGGCGATGGTGAGATGTGGGTCTAGTGGGCCCCACTGTATGGTGACGGTGTTAGGTGTGACTGTGACCCCGCACTGCCGGCAGCTGTAGAGCCCCCTGTTATAAGATGGAAGGATATAGGCATTAGGTGGTCTAGTAACATCCCATAAGGAGCATTATATAGGGCCCATTATTCTGTATGGAGCATTATATGGGGCCCATTATTCTGTATGGAGCATTATATGGGGCCCATTATTCTGCATGGAGCATTATATAGGGCCCATTATTCTGTATGGAGCATTATATGGGGCCCATTATTCTGTATGGAGCATTATATGGGGCCCATTATTCTGTATGGAGCATTATATAGGGCCCATTCTGTATGGAGCATTATATGGGGCCCATTATTCTGTTTGGAGCAATATATGGGGCCCGTTATTCTGTATGGAGCATTATATGGGGCCCATTATTCTGTTTGGAGCATTATATGGGGCCCGTTATTCTGTATGGAGCATTATATGGGGCCCATTATTCTGTATGGAGCATTATATGGAGCCCATTATTCTGTATGGAGCATTATATGGAGCCCATTATTCTGTATGGAGCATTATATGGAGCCCATTATTCTGTATGGAGCATTATATGGAGCCCATTATTCTGTATGGAGCATTATATGGAGCCCATTATTCTGTATGGAGCATTATATGGGGCCCATTATTCTGTATGGAGCATTATATGGAGCCCGTTATTCTGTATGGAGCATTATATGGGGCCCGTTATTCTGTATGGAGCATTATATGGAGCCCATTATTCTGTATGGAGCATTATATGGAGCCCATTATTCTGTATGGAGCATTATATGGGGCCCATTATTCTGTTTGGAGCATTATATGGGGCCCATTATTCTGTATGGAGCATTATATGGGGCCCATTATTCTGTATGGAGCATTATATGAGGCCCATTATTCTGTAAGGGACATTATATGGGGCCCATTATTCTGTATGGAGCATTATATGAGGCCCATTATTCTGTATGGGACATTATATGAGGCCCATTATTCTGTTTGGGACATTATATGGGGCCCATTATTCTGTATGGCGCATTATATGAGGCCCATTATTCTGTAAGGGACATTGTAAGGGACATTATATGGGGCCCATTATTCTGTATGGAGCATTATATGGGGGGCACGGTGGCTCAGTGGTAAGCACTGCAGGCTTGCAGCGCTGGAGTCCTGGGTTCAAATCCCACCATGACAACATCTGCAAGGAGTTTGTATGTTCTCCCCGAGTTTGCGTAGGGGTTCTCCGGTTCCTCCCACATTCAAAAGACATACTGATAGGAAATCTAGAATGCGAGCCCCATAAGGGACAGCAATGATAAAATGTGCAAACTTTAACCCTGCTGTGGAACCATGAAAAAAAATCACTGCTTTGGTACCATGGGGTTTATATGATCCCAGGCTCAAAATCGTCAGCTGGCTGTTCAGAATAATCAAATTTTATTCTGTCATCATTTCAGAACACAGTTATGAAATCAAACGTAACTTTGAAGTGATTTATTTGTCCTCATCAAACACAAATTGAAATTTATACCAAAATGCTTTACTAATAACTAAAGGTATTGAAATTCAATTAAAAAAAAAGCACAATAACAGCAACTGTGTGGATTTTAGTAAAAACATAATGACCACGAATGATCTGGCAATACATGTAGCCCTCGCATTCACTGCACGTCATGGTGCCATGTTCTTCACAAATGAACTTCTTGCAGTCACTGCAAACAAATCTCGTCTTTTTGTCCTTCGATCGAGGACAAACATAGCACCGTCTGCGCTGCTGGTGTCACTTGGAACCACCCATCGTTTATTTACAATTATATTACAAAACCTGTGAATAAACAGAAAATATTCCAAAAAAATGTCAGACAAAAAAGGTTCTATGGGGTCAGGAGAGTCCCAAACGCAGAAAATTGAAAATAACTTTGAAACAAAATTGAAAAACAAATTCAAAATATCATTAACATAAGCAGAAATATGTTACTTGAAAATACATAGAAGGTCAATGCCTGAGATTGACCAGTTTTAGAAATATTTCAATATATTCATCGCTGTGGTCTATATGACCCCGTGGTTCCACAGCAGGGTTTTTAAAACCCCTTCCCGACCCATGACACCACGTAGGCGTCATGAAAGTCGGTGCCATTCCGACCCATGACGCCTATGCGGCGTCATGGAAAGATCGCGTCCCTGCAGGCTGGGTGAAAGGGTTAACTCCCATTTCACCCGATCTGCAGGGACAGGGGGAGTGGTAGTTTAGCCCAGGGGGGGTGGCTTCACCCCCTCGTGGCTACGATCGCTCTGATTGGCTGTTGAAAGTGAAACTGCCAATCAGAGCGATTTGTAATATTTCACCTATTATAACTGGTGAAATATTACAATCCAGCCATGGCCGATGCTGAAATATCATCGGCCATGGCTGGAAATACTAATGTGCCCCCACCCCACCCCACCGATCGCCCCCCCAGCCCCCCGATCTGGCCGGTACACTGCTCCGGCTCCCCTCCATCCAGTGCTCCGCTCCCCCCCGTGCTCTTGTCCGCTCCCCCCGTGCTCCAATCACCCCCCCGTGCTCCGATCACCCCCCCTGCACTCCGATCCACCCCCCCGATGCTCCGTTCCACCCCCCCGTGCTCCGTTCCAGCCCCCCCGTGCTCCGTTCCACGCCCCCCGTACTCCGTTCCACCCCTCCCGCGCTCCGATTCCCCCCCCCGTGCTCCGATCCCCCCCCCCGTGGTCCCCCCCACCCCATCATACTTACCGATCCAGCCGGGGTCCCGTCCATCTTCTCCCTGGGCGCCGCCATCTTCCAAAATGGCGGGCGCATGCGCAGTGCGCCCGCCGAATCTGCCGGCCGGCAGATTCGTTCCAAAGTGCATTTTGATCACTGAGATAGATTATATCTCAGTGATCAAAATAAAAAAAATAATAAATGACCCCCCCCCTTTGTCACCCCCATAGGTAGGGACAATAAAAAAATAAAGAAATTTTTTTTTTCCACTAATGTTAGAATAGGGTTAGGGTTAGGGGTAGGGTTAGGGCTAGGGTTAGGGTTAGGGCTAGGGGTAGGGTTAGGGGTAGGGTTAGGGCTAGGGTTAGGGTTAGGGTTAGGGGTAGGGTTAGGGGTAGGGTTAGGGGTAGGGGTAGGGTTAGGGCTAGGGTTAGGGCTAGGGTTAGGGTTTCGGTATGTGCACACGTATTCTGTTCCTCTGCGGATGTTTCCGCTGCGGATTTGATAAATCTGCAGTGCTAAACCGCTGCGGATTTATGGCGGATTTACCGCGTTTTTTTCTGCGCATTTCACTGCGGTTTTACAACTGCGATTTTCTATTGGAGCAGTTGTAAAACCGCTGCGGAATCCGCACAAAGAAGTGACATGCTGCGGAATGTAAACCGCTGCGTTTCCGTGCAGTTTTTCCGCAGCATGTGTACAGCGATTTTTGTTTCCCGTAGGTTTACATTGAACTGTAAACTCATGGGAAACTGCTGCGGATCCGCAGCATGTGCACATACCTTTAGAATTAGGCAATGTGCACACTGTGCGGATTTGGCTGCGGATTGGCCGCTGCGGATTCGCAGCAGTGTTCCATCAGGTTTACAGTACCATGTAAACATATGAAAAACCAAATCCGCTGTGCCCATGGTGCGGAAAATACCGCGCGGAAACGCTGCGTTGTATTTTCCGCAGCATGTCAATTCTTTGTGCGGATTCCGCAGCGTTTTACACCTGTTCCTCAATAGGAATCCGCAGGTGAAATCCGCACAAAAAACACTGGAAATCCGCGGAAAATCCGCAGGTAAAATGCAGTGCCTTTTACCCGTGGATTTTTCAAAAATGGTGCGGAAATATCTCACACGAATCCGCAACGTGGGCACATAGCCTTAGGGTTAGGGTTGGAATTAGGGTTGTGGTTAGGGGTGTGTTGTGGTTAGGGTTAGGGGTGTGTTGGGGTTAGGGTTGTGATTAGGGTTATGGCTACAGTTGGGATTAGAGTTAGGGGTGTGTTGGGGTTAGTGTTGGAGGTAGAATTGAGGGGTTACCACTGTTTAGGCACATCAGGGGTCTCCAAACGCAACATGGCGCCACCATTGATTCCAGCCAATCTCGTATTCAAAAAGTCAAATGGTGCTCCCTCACTTCCGAGCCCTGACGTGTGCCCAAACAGTGGTTTACCCCCACATATGGGGTACCAGCATACTCAGGACAAACTGCGCAACAATTACTGGGGTCCAATTTCTCCTGTTACCCTTGTGAATCTAAAAAAATGCTTGCTAAAACATAATTTTTGAGGAAAGAAAAATGATTTTTTATTTTCACGGCTCTGCGTTGTAAACGTCTGTGAAGCACTTGGGGGTTCAAAGTGCTCACCACATATCTAGATAAGTTCCTTGGGGGGTCTAGTTTCTAAAATGGGGTCACTTGTGGGGGTTTCTACTGTTCAGGCACACCAGGGGCTCTGCAAACGCAACGTGATACCCGCAGACCATTCCATCAAAGTCTGCATTTCAAAAGTCACTACTTCCCTTCTGAGCCCCGACGTGTGCCCAAACAGTGGTTTACCCCCACTCATGGGGTATCAGCGTACTCAGGAGAAACTGGACAACAACTTTTGGGGTCCAATTTCTCCTGTAACCCTTAGGAAAATAAAAAATTCTGGGCTAAATAATTATTTTTGAGGAAAGAAAACGTATTTATTATTTTCACGGCTCTGCATTATAAACTTCTATGAAGCACTTGGGGGTTCAAAGTGCTCACCACACATCTAGATAAGTTCCTTTGGGGGTCTAGTTTCCAAAATGGGGTCACTTGTGGGGGGTTTCTACTGTTAAGCCACATCAGGGGCTCTGCAAACGCAACGTGACGCCCACAGAGCATTCCATCAAAGTCTGCATTTCAAAACGTCACTACTTCACTTCCGAGCCCCGGCATGTGCCCAAACAGTTATTTACCCCCACATATGGGGTATCAGCGTACTCAGGAGAAACTGGACAACAACTTTTGGGGTCAAATTTCTCCTGTTACCCTTGGGAAAATAAAAAATTGCAGGCTAAAAGATCATTTTTGAGAAAATAATTTTTTATTTTTATTTTCATGGCTCTGCGTTATAAACTTCTGTGAAGCACTTGGGGGTTCAAAGTCCTCACCACACATCTAGATTAGTTCCTTTGGGGGTCTAGTTTCCAAAATGGTGTCATTTCTGGGGGATCTCCAATGTTTAAGCACACAGGGGCTCTCCAAACGTGACATGGTGTCCGCTAATGATTGGAGCTAATTTTCCATTTAAAA
The DNA here is from genome assembly GCF_032444005.1 of Ranitomeya imitator. Classification (NCBI taxonomy): domain Eukaryota; kingdom Metazoa; phylum Chordata; class Amphibia; order Anura; family Dendrobatidae; genus Ranitomeya; species Ranitomeya imitator. The sequence continues at coordinate 19,339,106 of NC_091287.1, forward strand.
AGCCAAATGGCGTGCCATCCCTTCCGAGCCCTGCGTGCGCCCAAACAGTGGTTTACCCCCACATATGGGGTATCAGCGTACTCAGGACAAACTGGACAACAATATTTGGGGTCCAATTTCTCCCATTATCCTTGGCAAAATAGGAAATTCCAGGCTAAAAAATCATTTTTGAGGAAAGAAAAATTATTTTTTATTTTCATGGCTCTGCGTTATAAACTTCTGTGAAGCACCTGGGGGTTTAAAGTGCTCAATATGCATCTAGATAAGTTCCTTGGGGGGTCTAGTTTCCAAAATGGGGTCACTTGTGGGGGAGCTCCAATGTTTAGGCACACAGGGGCTCTCCAAACGCGACATGGTGTCCGCTAACAATTGGAGCTAATTTTCCATTCAAAAAGTCAAATGGCGCGCCTTCCCTTCCGAGCCCTGCCGTGTGCCCAAACAGTGGTTTACCCCCACATATGAGGTATCGGCGTACTCGGGAGAAATTGCCCAACAAATTTTATGATCCATTTTATCCTACTGCCCATGTGAAAATGAAAAAATTGAGGCGAAAAGAATTTTTTTGTGAAAAAAAAGTACTTTTTCATTTTTACAGATCAATTTGTGAAGCACCTGAGGGTTTAAAGTGCTCACTAGGCATCTAAATAAGTTCCTTGGGGGGGTCTAGTTTCCAAAATGGGGTCACTTGTGGGGGAGCGCCAATGTTTAGGCACACAGGAGCTATCCAAACGCGACATGGTGTCCGCTAACGATGGAAATAATTTTTCATTCAAAAAGTCAAATGGCGCTCCTTCCCTTCCGAGCCTTACCATGTGCCCAAACAGTGGTTTACCCCCACATGTGAGGTATTGGTGTACTCAGGAGAAATTGCCCAACACATTTTAGGATCCATTTTATCCTGTTGCCCATGTGAAAATGAAAAAATTGAGGCTAAAAGAATTTTTTTGTGAAAAAAAAGTACTTTTTCATTTTTACGGATCAATTTGTGAAGCACCTGGGGGTTCAAAGTGCTCACTATGCATCTAGATAAGTTCCTTGGGGCGTCTAGTTTCCAAAATGGGGTCACTTGTGGGGGAGCTCCAATTTTTAGGCACACGGGGGCTCTCCAAACGTGACATGGTGTCCGCTAAAGAGTGGAGCCAATTTTTGATTCAAAAAGTCAAATGGCGCTCCTTCCCTTCCAAGCCCTGCCGTGCGCCCAAACAGTGGTTTACCCCCACATATGAGGTATCAGCGTACTCAGGACAAATTGGACAACAACTTTCGTGGTTCAGTTTCTCCTTTTACCATTGGGAAAATAAAAAAATTGTTGCTAAAAGATAATTTTTGTGACTAAAAAGTTAAATGTTCATTTTTTCCTTCCATGTTGCTTCTGCTGCTGTGAAGCACCTGAAGGGTTAATAAACTTCTTGAATGTGGTTTTGAGTACCTTGAGGGGTGCAGTTTTTAGAATGGTGTCACTTTTGGGTATTTTCAGCCATATAGACCCCTCAAACTGACTTCAAATGTGAGGTGGTCCCTAAAAAAAATGGTTTTGTAAATTTCGTTGTAAAAATGACAAATCGCTGGTCAAATTTTAACCCTTATAACTTCCTAACAAAAAAAAAATTTTGTTTCCAAAATTGTGCTGATGTAAAGTAAACATGTGGGAAATGTTATTTATTAACTATTTTGTGTCACATATCTCTCTGGTTTAACAGAATAAAAATTAAAAATGTGAAAATTGCGAAATTTTCAAAATTTTCGCCAAATTTCCGTTTTTATCACAAATAAACGCAGAATTTATTGACCTAAATTTACCACTAACATGAAGCCCAATATGTCACGAAAAAACAATCTCAGAACCGCTAGGATCCGTTGAAGCGTTCCTGAGTTATTACCTCATAAAGGGACACTGGTCAGAATTGCAAAAAACGGCAAGGTCTTTAAGGTCAAAATAGGCTGGGTCATGAAGGGGTTAAAGCACTTCGGAATATGTTGGCGCTATATAAATGATTGTTATTATATTATATTATTATTATATTGGGCCCATTCTGTATGCAGAAATATATGAGGCCCATTCTGTAAGGAGTATTATGTGGGGCCCATTAATCTGTATGGAGCAATATATGAGGCCCATTAATCTGTATGGAGAATTATATGGGGTCCATTCTGTATGTAGCATTATATGGGGCCCAGTTTGTATGGAGCATTATATGTGGTCCCTTATTCTGTATGGCGCAATATATGGGGCTCATTATTCTGTATGGAGCAATACATGGGGCTCATTATTCTGTATGGAGCAATACATGGGGCTCATTATTCTGTATGGAGCATTATATGGGGCTCATTATACTGTATGAAGCAATATATGGGGCGCATTATACTCTATGGTGCCCATCCTATACTGTATGGAGCAGTACATGGGGCTCATTATTCTATATGGAGCAATATATGGGGCCCATTATACTGTATGGAGCAATACATGGGGCTCATTATTCTGTATGGAGCAATACTTGGGGCTCATTATTCTGTATGGAGCATTATATGGGGCTCATTATACTGTATGAAGCAATATATGGGGCGCATTATACTCTATGGTGCCCATCCTATACTGTATGGAGCAGTACATGGGGCTCATTATTCTATATGGAGCAATACATGGGGCCCATTATACTGTATGGAGCAATACATGGGGCTCATTATTCTGTATGGAGCAATACTTGGGGCTCATTATTCTGTATGGAGCATTATATGGGGCTCATTATACTGTATGAAGCAATATATGGGGCGCATTATACTCTATGGTGCCCATCCTATACTGTATGGAGCAATACATGGGGCTCATTATTCTATATGGAGCAATATATGGGGCCCATTATACTGTATGGAGCAATACATGGAGCTCATTATTCTGTATGGAGCAATACTTGGGGCTCATTATTCTGTATGGAGCATTATATGGGGCTCATTATACTGTATGGAGCAATATATGGGGCTCATTATACTGTATGAAGCAATATATGGGGCGCATTATTCTATATGGAGCAATATATGGGGCCCATTATACTGTATGGAGCAATACATGGGGCTCATTATTCTGTATGGAGCAATATATGGGGCCCATTATACTGTATGGAGCAATATATGGGGCGCATTATACTCTATGGTGCCCATCCTATACTGTATGGAGCAGTACATGGGGCTCATTATTCTATATGGAGCAATATATGGGGCCCATTATACTGTATGGAGCAATACATGGGGCTCATTATTCTGTATGGAGCAATACTTGGGGCTCATTATTCTGTATGGAGCATTATATGGGGCTCATTATACTGTATGAAGCAATATATGGGGCGCATTATACTCTATGGTGCCCATCCTATACTGTATGGAGCAATATATGGGGCCCATTATACTGTATGGATCAATATATAGCAGTGTTTTTCAACCTTTTTTGAGCCGCGGCACACTTTTTATACTTAAAAAATCCCGAGGCACACCACCAACCAAAATGGCACAAAATGGTGCGTCCAGGTTTGAGATGAAAGTCTGCAGTCATTCTATGTGACTGCAGGCTTCTGAATTCTCACAGCGCAAGCACTGCACACTTTCAGGATTCTCCCTTGCCGGTGGCCAGAGTGGACGGTCATGACAGCACAAGTATGTGATTTGGATACTTCTGGCCACATTCTAACTAGACGTGTCCGGCCTCAGTCAATTCATTTTCATTGAATGAGGCCACACATGTCTAGTCAGCACGTGACCGCATGTATGTAAATCACCAACATCAGAGAATTATGATAGCAGTGCGCACTGTGAGAATTCAGAAGTCTGCAGTCACATAGTAGGACTGCAGACTCATCACAACCTTGGACATCCCCTTTAATGTTCCTAACAAATAAAAATGAGAATTAGTATCACAAAAAAAACACATTTACATCCAGGTACCTGATAGATGACGTTGTTTGTGGAGTCGCCTCTTTCTTTTCATCTTCACCTTGTCCAGATGCCATGATGACTCTTCTCATCCCCCGGCAGAGCTCGTTTCTGCAGACTTCCATCTTCTCCTGTCTTCTGCAGCACATCCCGACACAACACCCTTAAAGATAGCAGTGTTATTATAATGCTCCGGAATAACAATATCTGCCCTAGGCTGAGCCCCTGAGTAAATAATTGCCCCTCACTTTATTCCCAGCACATAATATGACCCTCACTGTCCCTCTTATGGTACATGCCATCCACACTACCCTCTCTCTCTTTTCCATACTTCACACTGCCTTCTCATACGGTGTCCCTCATAGAGAGCCCAGTTTCTCTACTGTGCCCCTTCATTACACTCCTCCTACTTGGCATACTGTCTCCTCCTGGCTGTTACTCTCACACTACTCAGTATCTATTATGTGTCCACTCACACTTTCATCCCCCCATACTGTCTGCACACATTTCTAATAGCCTCCTCCTGTACATCCCCCCCCCTGCTAACATACCCCTTTGCTCTCTCCATATTTCCTCCTCACACATTCCCCCGACTCCCCATACTGTCCTCACACATCCCATCACCGTTGCTCCCAGTACTGTCAGCACACATTTTTCCCCTCGCTACTGTGTCCACCCCCATCTCCCCACTCACCTCCACAGAATATATCCACTCCCCTTCCGATAGAATAAATCCATCCCCTTCCACAGAATAAATGCACCCTGCCCCATACATGCTAAATAAATTCCAGCCCCCCCCCCCACGTACACACTGAATAAATCCCCCCCACACACTGAATAAATTCCCCCACACACTGAATAAATCCCCCCCACACACTGAATAAATCCCCCCACTCACTGAATAAATCCCCCCCCACACTGAATAAATCCCCCCCACACACTGAATAAATCCCCCCACTCACTGAATAAATCCCCCCACACACTGAATAAATCCCCCCCACACACTGAATAAATCCCCCCACTCACTGAATAAATCACCCCCACACTGAATAAATCCCCCCACACACTGAATAAATCCCCCCCACACACTGAATAAATCCCCCCACACACACTGAATAAATCCCCCCACACACTGAATAAATCCCCCCACACACTGAATAAATCCCCCCACACACTGAATAAATCCCCCCCACACACTGAATAAATCCCCCCCACACACTGAATAAATCCCCCCCACACACTGAATAAATCCCCCCACACACTGAATAAATCCCCCCACACACTGAATAAATCCCCCCACACACTGAATAAATCCCCCCCACACACTGAATAAATCCCCCCCACACACTGAATAAATCCCCCCCACACACTGAATAAATCCCCCCCACACACTGAATAAATCCCGCCCACACACTGAATAAATCCCCCCCACACTTAATAAATCCCCCCACACACTGAATAAATCCCCCCACACTTAATAAAACCCCCCACACACTGAATAAATCCCCCCACACACTGAATAAATCCCCCACACACTGAATAAATCCCCCCCACACACTGAATAAATCCCCCCCCACACACTGAATAAATCCCCCCCACACACTGAATAAATCCCCCCACTCACTGAATAAATCACCCCCACACTGAATAAATCCCCCCACACACTGAATAAACCCCCCCACACACTGAATAAATCCCCCCACACACTGAATAAATCCCCCCCACACACTGAATAAATCCCCCCCACACACTGAATAAATCCCCCCACACACTGAATAAATCCCCCCACACACACTGAATAAATCCCCCCCACACACTGAATAAATCCCCCCACTCACTGAATAAATCCCCCCACACACTGAATAAATCCCCCCCACACACTGAATAAATCCCCCCACTCACTGAATAAATCACCCCCACACTGAATAAATCCCCCCACACACTGAATAAATCCCCCCCACACACTGAATAAATGCCCCCCACACACTGAATAAATCCCCCCACACACTGAATAAATCCCCCCACACACTGAATAAATCCCCCCCACACACTGAATAAATCCCCCCACACACTGAATAAATCCCCCCACACACTGAATAAATCCCCCCCACACACTGAATAAATCCCCCCCACACACTGAATAAATCCCCCCACACACTGAATAAATCCCCCCACACACTGAATAAATCCCCCCCACACACTGAATAAATCCCCCCCACACACTTAATAAAACCCCCCACACACTGAATAAATCCCCCCACACACTGAATAAATCCCCCCCACACACTGAATAAATCCCCCCACTCACTGAATAAATCACCCCCACACTGAATAAATCCCCCCACACACTGAATAAATCCCCCACACACACTGAATAAATCCCCCCCACACACTGAATAAATCCCCCCACACACTGAATAAATCCCCCCACACACTGAATAAATCCCCCCCACACACTGAATAAATCCCCCCCACACACTGAATAAATCCCCCCCACACACTGAATAAATCCCGCCCACACACTGAATAAATCCCCCCACACACTGAATAATTCCCCCCCACACACTGAATAAATCCCCCCACACACTGAATAAATCCCCCCACACACTGAATAAATCCCCCCCACACACTGAATAAATCCCCCCCACACACTGAATAAATCCCCCCCACACACTGAATAAATCCCCCCCACACACTGAATAAATCCCGCCCACACACTGAATAAATCCCCCCACACTTAATAAAACCCCCCACACACTTAATAAAACCCCCCACACACTGAATAAATCCCCCCACACACTGAATAAATCCCCCCCACACACTGAATAAATCCCCCCACACACTGAATAAATCCCCCCCACACACTGAATAAATCCCCCCACACACACTGAATAAATCCCCCCCACACACTGAATAAATCCCCCCACTCACTGAATAAATCACCCCCACACACTGAATAAATCCCCCCACACACTGAATAAATCCCGCCCACACACTGAATAAATCCCCCCACACTTAATAAATCCCCCCACACACTGAATAAATCCCCCCCACTCACTGAATAAATCCCCCCCACACACTGAATAAATCCCCCCACACACTGAATAAATCCCCCCCACACACTGAATAAATCCCGCCCACACACTGAATAAATCCCCCCCACACACTGAATAAATCCCCCCACACACTGAATAAATCCCCCCCACACACTGAATAAATCCCCCCACACACTGAATAAATCCCCCCACACTTAATAAATCCCCCCCACACACTGAATAAATCCCCCCCACACACTGAATAAATCCCACCCACACACTGAATAAATCCCCCCACACTTAATAAATCCCCCCACACACTGAATAAATCCCCCCACACACTGAATAAATCCCCCCACACACTGAATAAATCCCCCCCACACACTGAATAAATCCCCCACACACTGAATAAATCCCCCCACACTTAATAAATCCCCCCACACACTTAATAAATCCCCCCACACTTAATAAATCCCCCCACACACTGAATAAATCCCCCCACACACTGAATAAATCCCCCCCACACACTGAATAAATCCCCCCACACTTAATAAATCCCCCCACACACTGAATAAATCCCCCCCACACACTGAATAAATCCCGCCCACACACTGAATAAATCCCCCCACACTTAATAAATCCCCCCACACACTGAATAAATCCCCCCCACACACTGAATAAATCCCCCCACACACTGAATAAATCCCCCCACACACTGAATAAATCCCCCCCACACACTGAATAAATCCCCCACACACTGAATAAATCCCCCCACACTTAATAAATCCCCCCACACACTTAATAAATCCCCCCACACTTAATAAATCCCCCCACACACTGAATAAATCCCCCCACACACTGAATAAATCCCCCCCACACACTGAATAAATCCCGCCCACACACTGAATAAATCCCCCCACACACTTAATAAATCCCCCCACACTTAATAAAACCCCCCACACACTGAATAAATCCCCCCACACACTGAATAAATCCCCCCACACACTGAATAAATCCCCCCCACACTGAATAAATCCCCCCCACACTGAATAAATCCCCCCCACACACTGAATAAATCCCCCCACACACTGAATAAATCCCCCCACACACTGAATAAATCCCCCCCACACACTGAATAAATCCCCCCACACACTGAATAAATCCCCCCACACACTGAATAAATCCCCCCCACACACTGAATAAATCCCCCCACACACTGAATAAATCCCCCCCACACACTGAATAATCCCCCCACACACTGAATAAATCCCCCCACACACTGAATAAATCCCCCCCACACACTGAATAAATCCCCCCCACACACTGAATAAATCCCGCCCACACACTGAATAAATCCCCCCACACACTGAATAAATCCCCCCCACACTGAATAAATCCCCCCACACACTGAATAAATCCCCCCCACACACTGAATAAATCCCCCCACACACTGAATAAATCCCCCCCACACTGAATAAATCCCCCCCACACTGAATAAATCCCCCCCACACACTGAATAAATCCCCCCACACACTGAATAAATCCCCCCCACACACTGAATAAATCCCCCCCACACACTGAATAAATCCCCCCCACACACTGAATAAATCCCGCCCACACACTGAATAAATCCCCCCACACACTGAATAAATCCCGCCCACACACTGAATAAATCCCCCCACACTTAATAAATCCCCCCACACACTGAATAAATCCCCCCCACTCACTGAATAAATCCCCCCCACACACTGAATAAATCCCCCCACACACTGAATAAATCCCCCCCACACACTGAATAAATCCCGCCCACACACTGAATAAATCCCCCCCACACACTGAATAAATCCCCCCACACACTGAATAAATCCCCCCCACACACTGAATAAATCCCCCCACACACTGAATAAATCCCCCCACACTTAATAAATCCCCCCCACACACTGAATAAATCCCCCCCACACACTGAATAAATCCCACCCACACACTGAATAAATCCCCCCACACTTAATAAATCCCCCCACACACTGAATAAATCCCCCCACACACTGAATAAATCCCCCCACACACTGAATAAATCCCCCCCACACACTGAATAAATCCCCCACACACTGAATAAATCCCCCCACACTTAATAAATCCCCCCACACACTTAATAAATCCCCCCACACTTAATAAATCCCCCCACACACTGAATAAATCCCCCCACACACTGAATAAATCCCCCCCACACACTGAATAAATCCCCCCACACTTAATAAATCCCCCCACACACTGAATAAATCCCCCCCACACACTGAATAAATCCCGCCCACACACTGAATAAATCCCCCCACACTTAATAAATCCCCCCACACACTGAATAAATCCCCCCCACACACTGAATAAATCCCCCCACACACTGAATAAATCCCCCCACACACTGAATAAATCCCCCCCACACACTGAATAAATCCCCCACACACTGAATAAATCCCCCCACACTTAATAAATCCCCCCACACACTTAATAAATCCCCCCACACTTAATAAATCCCCCCACACACTGAATAAATCCCCCCACACACTGAATAAATCCCCCCCACACACTGAATAAATCCCGCCCACACACTGAATAAATCCCCCCACACACTTAATAAATCCCCCCACACTTAATAAAACCCCCCACACACTGAATAAATCCCCCCACACACTGAATAAATCCCCCCACACACTGAATAAATCCCCCCCACACTGAATAAATCCCCCCCACACTGAATAAATCCCCCCCACACACTGAATAAATCCCCCCACACACTGAATAAATCCCCCCACACACTGAATAAATCCCCCCCACACACTGAATAAATCCCCCCACACACTGAATAAATCCCCCCACACACTGAATAAATCCCCCCCACACACTGAATAAATCCCCCCACACACTGAATAAATCCCCCCCACACACTGAATAAATCCCCCCCACACACTGAATAAATCCCGCCCACACACTGAATAAATCCCCCCACACACTGAATAAATCCCCCCCACACTGAATAAATCCCCCCACACACTGAATAAATCCCCCCCACACACTGAATAAATCCCCCCACACACTGAATAAATCCCCCCCACACTGAATAAATCCCCCCCACACTGAATAAATCCCCCCCACACACTGAATAAATCCCCCCACACACTGAATAAATCCCCCCCACACACTGAATAAATCCCCCCCACACACTGAATAAATCCCCCCCACACACTGAATAAATCCCGCCCACACACTGAATAAATCCCCCCACACACTGAATAAATCCCCCCCACACTGAATAAATCCCCCCACACACTGAATAAATCCCCCCACACACTGAATAAATCCCACCCACACACTTAATAAATCCCCCCACACACTGAATAAATCCCCCCACACTTAATAAATCCCCCCCACACACTGAATAAATCCCCCCACACTTAATAAATCCCCCCACACTTAATAAAACCCCCCACACACTTAATAAATCCCCCCACATACTCCCCAGAAACCCACCCCACACTGAATCTTCGGTGTCTTCAGCTCCACAGCACAGGAGCACTTACCACCAAGTGTCTTCTGTCTCCTGCGCGCCGGATAGTGACGCCAGCAGCGTGATCACATGACTTGATCACGCTGCTGGCGTCGCTCTGACCCAGCGGTCAGAGCCTCAATTGTACTCGCAGCTGGTAGATGTCTGCGAGTACAATTGATCTCCGGGAGCCGGCGCGCTGCAGCTTCTCTGTGCCGGCTGTCAGCTTGACAGTCGGCACAGAGAACAGCTGACTCCCGTTCCCCGCGGCACACCCGACCATGTGTCGCGGCACACTGGTTGAAAAACACTGATATATAGGACACATTATACTGTGTGAAATATATAGGACTCATTATACTGTATGGAGCAACATATGTGACTCATTATACTGTATGAAGCACTATATGGGGCTCATAATATTGTATGGAGCAATATATGGGGCTCATTATACTGTATGGAGCAATATATGGGGCTCATTATACTGTATGGAGCAACATATGTGACTCATTATACTGTATGGAGCACTATATGGGGCTCATAATATTGTATGGAGCAATATATGGGGCTCATTATACTGTATGGAGCAATATATGGGGCTCATAATATTGTATGGAGCAATATATGGGGACCATAATACTGTATGGAGCAATATATAGGGCTCATAATACTGTATGGAGCAATATATGTATATGGGGCCCATATTACTGTATGGAGAAATATATAGGGCTCATAATACTGTATGGAGCAATATATGTATATGGGGCCCATATTACTGTATGGAGCAATATATAGGGCTCATAATACTGTATGGAGCAATATATGTATATGGGGCCCATATTACTGTATGGAGCAATATTTGGGGCTCATTATGCTGTATAGCGGACTATGTGGTGTCCATAATACTGTATGGAGGATTATACTGTTCGATTTATGAGCTACAGAAAATATTCGGCCCCCTGGAACTTTTCAACCTTTTCCCACATATCATGCTTCAAATATAAAGATTCTTCCTCTTAGGCTTCTTTCACACTAGCGTCGGAATCTCCCCGTCGCAATGCGTCGGGGAGAGATTCCGACGCTAGCGTTTAACGCTTTGCACAATGGGTGCAGCGGATGCATTTTTCCGGCGCATCCGCTGCCCCATTGTAAGGTGCGGGGAGGTGGGGGCGGAGTTCCGGCCGCGCATGCGCGGTCGGAAAAAGCGGTCCGTCGGGAGAAAAAAACGTTACATGTAGGGGTTTTTTTTCCCGACGGTCCGCCAAAGCACGAAGCATCCGTCGCAAGACGGATGCGAAGTGTGCAAATCCGTCGCCAATAGAAGTCTATGGGGAAAAAACGCATCCTGCAAGCACTTTTGCAGGATGCGTTTTTTCTGCAAAACGACGCATTGTGACGGATTTACAAAAAACGCTAGTGTGAAAGTAGCCTTAGAATCATCTTGACTTGATTTTGTAGCTTTTCCTGAAGACACGACAATTAGGTGGAAATTAATTGTCGAGGCTTTTCTTTAACCATTGGTGTCCTGATCTCTTGGAGACTTTATAGTTTGCAGGGAAGGCTGTGGCATGGTATGGCGGCATTATATCAGCATCTGTAATCCATTCAGAATTCAAAGTTTCCTGGATCCTGACCCTGTTTCACCACCTTAAGTGCTGCTATGTTCTGCAGTGTCACCACAAGGGAAATGTGGGCATTACAGTTTCCACACACAGGGCCGCTTCCAGGTTTTCGTGCGCCCCGGGCCAAATAGTCTCAGTTCGCTCCTTTAACACATACCACAATTTATGATGCACACATACGGCAGAGAAATATAGGTGTAGTACAATGCCAAAGATTTCACTTCTTATATTACATGTGTGATATCCATTGTAAATTCTACCATACAGTGCCTTGCGAAAGTATTCACCCCCCTGGAACTTTCCAACCTTTTCCAACATATCAGGCTTCACACATAAAGATACTAAATGTAAATTTTTCGTGAAGGATCAACAACAAGTGGAACACAATTGTGAAGTTGAACGAAATGTATTGGTTATTTTAAATATTTGGGGAAAATCAAAAACTGAAAAGTGGGGCGTGCAATATTATTCGGCCCCTTTAACCCCTTAATGACCGCCGATACGCCTTTTAACGGCAGTAGTTAAGGGTACTTAAACCACAGCGCTGTTAATTAACGGCACTGTGGAAAAAGTGTTTAGTGCCCCCCAGAGTCGGATTTTCTCTGGGGTGTCGGTTGCCGGGGGTAGCCGAGACCCCAGAGAACATACCATGCCACAGCCTTCCCTGCAAACTATAAAGTCTCCAAGAGATGACTGAGATCAGGACACCAATGGTTAAAGAAAAGCCTCAACAATTAATTTCCACCTAATTGTCCTGTCTTCAGTAAAAACTACAAAATCAAGTCACGATGATTCTAAGAGGAAGAATCTTCAGACTGCAGACTTTATACTGTAACCTGATGACGGCATTCGTGAAGGGTTCTGGGTCAGGGACGTCGTAACTCAGGATTATTCAGGAGCTTGATTGGCAACTTTTGACCTCACTAATGACTGAGATGTAGAGGTTCTTCATACAAAAATCGTGTATTTATAGGAGACACAACATACAGGGCAAACACACACACTACACAATAAGGCCGGCCTCACACTACCGTGTTTTACGGACGTAAGAGAGGTGCTGAAAATACGGATTGCATACGGTACAATGCTTCTCTATGCCCCAGCTCCTATCAGCCGTATTTTACGGATCCGTATTATACGGCTTTCTACGGCCGTAGAAAATCGCAGCATGCTGCATTTGTCACCGTATTGCGCAAAAAATACGCCAATGAAAGTCTATGGGGGCCAGAAAAATACGGATTACACACGGACAAGCAGTGTGACTTGCGAGAAATACGCAGCGGTGTTCTATAGAAAAGCCGGCAATTCAGTGCGGTGTACAGTAAAATCACACTGACAGCTTACAGTAGAATAGGTAGAATAAATGTGTACACATAGAATAGGTATATATATATATATGTCAGTGAGACACATATACGTATATATATTAATATTTCATACAGCGCGAGATTGCTTAAAAGCCGGTAATTCAATTGCCGGCTTTTCATTTCTCCTTCCTAAACCCGACATGATATGAGTCATGGTTTACATACAGTAAACCATCTCATATCACCTTTTTTTTGCATATTCCACACTACTAATGTTAGTAGTGTGTATGTGCAAAATTTGGGCGCTCTATTAAATTTAAGTGTTAAATGGCGGAAAAAATTGGCGTGGGTGTCAGAATTGACGCCTCTCCATTATGAATTTGGCTTAATGTCACCTTACAATAGCAAGGTGGCATTAACCCTTCATTACCCCATATCCCACCGCTACACGGGAATGGGAAGAGAGTGGCCAAGTGCCAGAATAGGCGTATCTTCCAGATGTGCCTTTTCTGGGGTGGCTGGGGGCAGATGTTTTTAGCCAGGGGGTGGGGGGGCAATAACTGTGGACCCTCTCCAGGCTATTAATATCTGCCCTCAGTCACTGGCTCACTCTGGCGGAGAAAATTGCGCGGGAGCCCACGCCAATTCTTCGCGCCATTTAACACTTAAATTTAATAGCTAGAGCTCCCAAATTTTGCACATACACACTACTAACATTAGTAGTGTGGAATATGCAAAAAAATGGGGATATGAGATGGTTTACTGTATGTAACCATGTCACATATCATGTCGGGTTTAGGAAGGAGATAGCAAAAGCTGACAATTGAATTACCGGCTTTCTGCTATATCGCACTGAAGTAAATATTAATATATATATATATATATATATATATGTGTGTCTCAATGACATATATATATATATATATATATATAGACAGTAAATATGTTTTTATGTTTTTTGGAGAACATGGATCCCTTGTATAGCCGTATGTCGGTTTTGCAAGCCTGCGAGAAAATCTCGCAGTACGGATGCCATACGGATTACATACGGAGAATGCCATGCGCAAAATACGCTGACACACCCTGCCTACGGAGGAGCTACGGACCACTATTTTGGGGACTTTTCTGCGTATTACGGCCGTAAATTACGGACCGTATTTTTATACGCTGAGTGTGACGCCGGCCTAAGGGTGTAACTCTTCTGCTACACTACAACTCCCAGCAGGCCTATAGCCACAATGCAAAGGAATGTGCAGGTCTATTCACAGCATAAGAAGCTGAGGTTGTATACAAATAAACAGGTATATACTGCATAAACCAAGCGTGTCCTGAAGCAGAGGATGAATGTAACAATCAACATTTATTTGTTTACTTTCTATCATGATGGGAACAAAAGAGAAAGAAGTTACTATGAAATGGCCGTGTACAAAGTATCCAGGGAAGAGATTAGTGTCCACAGTCACTAATGAAGCAAAGTGAAATCTTCCAATCGAAAACATAATTTATACGGTAGTTAATAGGGAATAGTATTATAGTAGTTACCGGTGGGAACTGGAAGTATTCAGACCCCTTTACATTTTTCACTCTTTGTTTCATTGCAGCCATTTGGTAAATTCAGTAAAGTTCATCTTTTCCTCATTAATGTGCACTCTGCACCCCATCTTGACTGAAAAAAACAGAAAGTCTTCAGCCCCTTTGCTCAGTATTGGGTAGAAGCCCCTTTTGAGCTCGTACAGCCATGAGTCTTCTTGGGAATGATGCAACAAGTTTTTCACCCCTGGATTTGGGGATCCTCGGCCATTCTTCCTTGCAGATCCTCTCCAGTTCCGTCAGGTTGGATGGTGAACGTTGGTGGACGCCATTTTCAGGTCTCTCCAGAGATGCTCCATTGGGTTTAGGTCAGGGCTCTGGCTGGGCCGGTCAGGAATGGTCACAGAGTTGTTCTGAAGCCACTCCTTGTTATTTTAGCTGTGTGCTTAGGGTCATTGCTTTGTTGGAAGGTGAACCTTCGGCCAAGTCTGAGGTCCAGAGCACTCTGGAAGAGGTTTTCATCCAGGATATCTCTGTACTTGGCCGCATTCATGTTTCCTTCAATGACAACCAGTCGTCCTGAGAGGCTTCCGTCGGGCCACTCTGCCATAAAGGCCTGACTGGTGGAGGCTGCAGTGATAGGTGACTTTGTGGAACTTTCTCCCATCTCCCTGCTGCATCTCTGGAGCTCAGCCACAGTGATCTTGGGGTTCTTCTTTACCTCTCACCAAGTCTCTTCTCCCACGATTGCTCAGTTTGGCTGGACGGCCAGGTCTAGGAAGACTTCTGGTGGTCCCAAACTTCTTCCATTCAAGGATTATGGAGGCCACTGTGCTCTTAGGATCCTTGAGTACTGCAGAAATTCTGTTGTGACCTTGGCCAGATCTGTGCCTTGCCACAATTCTGTCTCTGAGCTCCTTGTCCAGTTCCTTTGACCTCATGATTCTCATTTGGTCTGACATGCACTGTGAGCTGTGAGGTCTTATATAGACAGGTGTGCGCCGCTCCAAATCAAGTCCTATCAGTTTAATTACACACAGCTGGAGTCCAATGAAGGAGAAGAACCATCTCAAGGAGGATCACAATGTAAGGCCTGTCCCACACGTCCAGATAATTCCGGTACCGGAAAAATCCGTACCAGAATTATCCATGTCCGTGTGTCCATGTGCTTACTGTGAACATCAGTGTGGCACACGTGCGGCAGCCGTGTGCCGCCAATGTGCCAACTGGGTACCACACGGACCGTGCAGGAGACAGTGCTACAAGTAAGCGCTGTCCCCTGCATCTGGTGCTGAAGCCGCCATTCATATCTTCTTTCCAGCAGCGTTCGCTGGTGAGAAGATATGAAAAATCCTTTTTTTTGTTTTCATGTTTAAAATAAAGATCCCTGTCCCCTCCCCCCTCCTGTGCGCCTCCCCCCCCCCCCCCCCCCGCTGTTACTAAAATACTCACCCGGCTCCCTCGCAGCGTCCTGTCCTCGCCGCACCTTCTCCTATATGAGCGGTCACGTGGGGCCACCGATTACAGTGATGAATATGCGGCTCCACCCCTATGGGAGGTGAAGCCGCATATTCATGACTGTAGCCGGGTGAGTATTTTATTACCAGCGGGCGGCCGCACAGGAGGTGAGAGGGGGGAGGGGACAGGGATCTTTATTTTAAACACGAAAACAAAACAAAAAAAAGGATTTTTCATATCTTCTCGCCAGCAAACGCTGCTGGAAAGAAGATATGAATGGCGGCTTCAGCACCACGTGGGGGGGACAGCGCTTACTGTAGCGCTGTCTCCTGCACGGCACACGGACTGCACATGGACAGCGTCCGTGTGCGGTACGTGTTTTACACGGACCCATTGACTTTAATGGGTCCGTGTAATCCGTGCGGTCCCACGAACACTGACATGTTTTCGTGTTTTGCACACGGACACACGGTCCGTGAAAACACGCTGACATGTGCAGAGACACATTGATTTCAATGTGTCTACGTGAGTCAGTGTCTCCGGTACCTGAGGAAACTGTCACCACATGTACCGGAGCCACTGACGTGTGAAACTGCCCTAATGGACAGCATGGGACTTAAATATGAGTGTCTGAGCAAAGGGGATGAAGACTTATGATCATGTGATATTTCAGATTTTCTTTTTTAATAAATTTGCAAAAATGTCTACATTTCTGGGTTTTTTTTCAGTCAAGATGGGGTGCAGAGTGAACATTAATGAGAAAAAATGAACTTTTTTGGATTTACCAAATGGCTGCAATGAAACAAAGAGTGAAAAATTGAAAGGGGTCTGAATACTTTGTGTACCCACTGTATTTTTGTACATAGAGACAGTATTATAGTAATTATATTCTTGTACAATGGGGCAGTATTATAGTAGTTATATTCTTGTACATAGGAGCAGTATTATAGTAGTTATATTCTTGACATAGAAGCAGTATTATAGCAGTTATATTCTTGTACATAGGGGCAGTATTATAGTAATTATATTCTTGTACATAGGAGCAGTATTATAGTAGTTATATTCTTGTACATAGGAGCAGTATTATAGTAGTTATTTTCTTGTACATAGGGGCAGTATTATAGTAGTTATATTCTTGTACATAGAGGCAGTATTATAGTAGTTATATTCTTGTACATAGGGACAGTATTATAGTAGTTATATTCTTGTACATAGGGGCAGTATTATAGTAATTATATTCTTGTACATAGGAGCAGTATTATAGTAGTTATATTCTTGTACATAGAGGCAGTATTATAGTAGTTATATTCTTGTACATAGGGGCAGTATTATAGTAATTATATTCTTGTACATAGGAGCAGTATTATAGTAGTTATATTCTTGTACATAGGGGCAGTATTATAGTAGTTATATTATTGTACATAGGGGGCAGTATTATAGTAGTTATATTCTTGTACATAGGGACAGTATTATAGTAGTTATATTCTTGTACATAGGGACAGTATTATAGTAGTTATATTCTTGTACATAGGGGCAGTATTATAGTAATTATATTCTTGTACATAGGAGCAGTATTATAGTAGTTATATTCTTGTACATAGGAACAGTATTATAGTAGTTATTTTCTTGTACATAGGGGCAGTATTATAGTAGTTATATTCTTGTACATAGGGGCAGTATTATAGTAGTTATATTCTTGTACATAGGGGCAGTATTATAGTAGTTATATTCTTGTACATAGGAGCAGTATTATAGTAGTTATATTCTTGTATATAGGGGCAGTATTATAGTAGTTATATTCTTGTATATAGGGGCAGTATTATAGTAGTTATATTCGTATATATAGGGGCAGTATTATAGCAGTTATATCCTTGTACATAGGAGCAGTATTATAGTAGTTATATTCTTGTACATAGGGGCAGTATTATAGTAGTTATATTCTTGTACATAGGGGCAATATTATAGTAATTATATTCTTGTACATAGGGGCAATATTATAGTAATTATATTCTTGTACATAGGAGCAGTATTATAGTAGTTATATTCTTGTACATAGGGGCAGTATTATAGTAGTTATTTTCTTGTACATAGGGGCAGTATTATAGTAGTTATATTCTTGTACATAGGGGCAGTATTATAGTAGTTATATTCTTGTACATAGGGGCAGTATTATAGTAGTTATATTCTTGTACATAGGAGCAGTATTATAGTAGTTATATTCTTGTATATAGGGGCAGTATTATAGTAGTTATATTGTTATACATAGGGGCAGTATTATAGTAGTTATATTCTTGTACATAGGGGCAGTATTATAGTAGTTATATTCTTGTACATAGGAGCAGTATTATAGTAGTTATATTCTTGTACATAGGGGCAGTATTATAGTAGTTATATTCTTGTACATAGGGGCAGTATTATAGTAGTTATATTCTTGTACATAGGAGCAGTATTATAGTAGTTATATTCTTGTACATAGGGGCAGTATTATAGTAGTTATATTGTTATACATAGGGGCAGTATTGTAGTAGTTATATTCTTGTATATAGGAGCAGTATTATAGTAGTTATATTCTTGTACATAGGGGCAGTATTGTAGTAGTTATATTCTTGTACATAGGGGCAGTATTATAGTAGTTATATTCTTGTACATAGGAGCAGTATTATAGTAGTTATATTCTTGTACATAGGAGCAGTATTATAGTAGTTATATTCTTGTACATAGGGGCAGTATTATAGTAGTTATATTCTTGTACATAGGGGCAGTATTATAGTAGTTATATTCTTGTACATAGGAGCAGTATTATAGTAGTTATATTCTTGTACATAGGGGCAGTATTATAGTAGTTATATTGTTATACATAGGGGCAGTATTGTAGTAGTTATATTCTTGTACATAGGAGCAGTATTATAGTAGTTATATTCTTGTATATAGGGGCAGTAGTATAGTAGTTATATTCTTGTACATAGGGGCAGTATTATAGTAGTTATATTGTTATACATAGGGGCAGTATTGTAGTAGTTATATTCTTGTACATAGGGGCAGTATTATAGCAGTTATATCCTTGTACATAGGAGGCAGTATTATAGTAGTAGTGACCCCTGTGTTGGAAGATAGTTTTATTGTGATTTTTTTCTTTTGATGTTTTCGTTCACCTTTTTTCAGTAATAATAAACACATTCTGTAGAAGGATGAAAGTGATGCTTCAGAGCTTTTAACTGGGATTTATTATATATTATCGCATTGGGACTGCGGTGAAGTTAATATCTGTGTAGGCTTAGTGACCGTTTGCGCTCTCCAACATGTCTGTTCTATATCCTCCCTCTGCATTTTTGTACTCTTTGTGTTGGGCCATTTGACCGCTTTCACCCCTTCTGCAGTGTTTCTTCCTTGTACTTGTGATACACAGTATTGGACCGTGGAGAAGTTTGTGCGGTGTGAGGTAATAATAAATGGTAGGAAGCATGCACAGATACACAGCGCAGTTATGGCTGTTACTGGGAATAGCGGTGACGTATATCTGTCACTTGCGCAGGCGCAGTTCGCGGCTGTAAGGCTGTTACTGCGGCTGCACAAGTAAAACATAGACGTCACCGGTATTCCCCCCACGCAGGCGCAGTAACAGCCGCGTCATTACCGCACATGCGTTGGTAGAGCGTGCAGTTTTGGCTGTTACTGCGCCTGCGTGGGAGCAGCAGAGACGTGTATGTCACCTGCGCAAGTGACACCGCCGCGGAGCCTTGTGGGATTCGGGGACAGCGGCCGGAAGTCCCAACTGGCGATTATATATATATAGATGGGCAGATCCTTACTTTTTGTGTGTTTCCAGTAAATGATAATTTAGGGCCTGTATATGCCAATGAAAAGACAGATATACGGTATATATTTAAAGAGGCAATCACAAAACTTTCATAGCATCCTATTTATTTGCAGCAATCTTTGTTATTCTCCTTTTCACCTTCATCGCTCCGTGGATTAACACTATTTTTCATTTGCTAAATATCTGGTGACATCTCATGAATGGTCCGACTGCCGGATGTTATAGACGGCGTCTCGTCCTTCTTATTGTCTGCTCACACCATTCTGACGGCAGGTTATGGCCATGGCGCTTCTCCCTGCTGTCTCCATTAGCCTCCTGTGCATACAGAATATCGGCGCAATTCTGTAAATATTCCCATTGCAGTTTTTATGTCCATTAATAAAATTAACATAAAAGGAAGTATTCTGAATAAATCCAATTACCAGAAGAGCGAGGAAATAATCAGCTGCAGGTAAGTCATCAGTCTCAGAACAAAGCTGCACGTTATGCGTGAAATAGTTTGGAAATGAAAAGAAATTGGAAAATAAAAAGATCATAAAAAATAATTCTGCATCATCATTCTGTTTAGTCTCACATGGGAATGCGCTCCATGGAAAAATTAAGAAAAAAATACTGTGTAGGACATCTATCTATCTATATATGTATGTATCTATTATCTATCTATCTATTATCTATCTATGTATCTATCTATTATCTCTCTATCTATGTATCTATATATGTATCTATCTATCTATCCATATATCTATCTATCTATCTATCCATATATCTATCTATCTATCATCTATCTATTATCTATCGGTTATCTATGTATCTATCTATGTATCTATCTATCTATCTATGTATCTATATATGTATCTATTATCTATCTATTATCTATCTATCTATGTATGTATGTATCTATCTATTATCTATCTGTTATCTATCTATCTATGTATCTATCTATCTACTATCTATCTATCTATCTATCTATCGGTTATCTATGTATCTATCTATGTATCTATCTATCTATCTATGTATCTATATATGTATCTATTATCTATCTATTATCTATCTATCTATGTATGTATGTATCTATCTATTATCTATCTGTTATCTATCTATCTATGTATCTATCTATCTACTATCTATCTATCTATCTATCTATCTATCTATCTATCTATCTATCTATCATCTATCTATTATCTACCTATTATCTATCTATCTATCTATCATCTATCTATTATCTATCTATTATCTATCTATCTATTATCTATCTATGTATCTATCTATTATCTCTCTATCTATGTATCTATATATGTATCTATCTATCTATCCATATATCTATCTATGTATCTATCTATATATCTATCTATCTATTATCTATCTATCTATCTATCTATCTATCGATGTATCTATCTATTATCTATCTAACTATTATATATCTATTATCTATTTATCTAGTTATGATCTATCTATTATCTATCTATCTATTTATCTATCTATATAATCTATTATCTGTCTATTATCTATCTATCTATCATCTATCTATTATCTATCTATCTATCTATCTCATTATCTATCTATCATCTATCTATTATCTATCGGTTATCTATGTATCTATCTATGTATCTATCTATCTATGTATCTATATATGTATCTATTATCTATCTATTATCTATCTATCTATGTATGTATGTATCTATCTATTATCTATCTGTTATCTATCTATCTATGTATCTATCTATCTATTATCTATCTATCTATCTATCTATCATCTATCTATTATCTACCTATTATCTATCTATGTATCTATCTATTATCTATCTATGTATCTATCTATCTATCTATGTATGTATCTATATATGTATCTATCTATCTATTATCTATCTATTATCTATTATCTATCTATGTATCTATCTATATATTTATCTATTATCTATCTATCTATCTATTATCTATTATCTATCTATGTATCTATCTATATATTTATCTATTATCTATCTATCTATGTATCTATCAATTATCTATATATGTATCTATCTATCCATATATCTATCTATCTATCTATCTATCTATCTATCTATCTATCTATCATCTATCTATTATCTATCTGTTATCTATCTATCTATCTATGTATCTATCTATCTATCTATGTATCTATATATGTATCTATTATCTATCTATTATCTATCTATCTATCTATCTATCTATCTATCTATCTATCATCTATCTATTATCTATCGGTTATCTATGTATCTATCTATGTATCTATCTATCTATCTATCTATGTATCTATATATGTATCTATTATCTATCTATTATCTATCTATCTATGTATGTATGTATCTATCTATTATCTATCTGTTATCTATCTATCTATGTATCTATCTATCTATTATCTATCTATCTATCTATCTATCTATCTATCTATCTATCTATCTATCATCTATCTATTATCTACCTATTATCTATCTATGTATCTATCTATTATCTATCTATGTATCTATCTATCTATGTATGTATCTATATATGTATCTATCTATCTATTATCTATCTATTATCTATTATCTATCTATGTATCTATCTATATATTTATCTATTATCTATCTATCTATCTATTATCTATTATCTATCTATGTATCTATCTATATATTTATCTATTATCTATCTATCTATGTATCTATCAATTATCTATCTATCCATATATCTATCTATCTATCTATCTATCTATCTATCTATCTATCTATCTATCTATCTATCTATCATCTATCTATTATCTATCTGTTATCTATCTATCTATCTATGTATCTATCTATCTATGTATGTATCTATATATGTATAGATTTCTTTAATCTATCTATCTATCTATTATCTATCTATCTATCATCTATCTATTATCTATCTATGTATCTATCTATTATCTATCTATTAATCTATCTATATATGTATCTATCTATCTATTATCTATCTATCTATCTATCTATCATCTATCTATTATCTATTATCTATCTATTCTCTATCTATTATCTATCTATGTATCTATCTATATATCTATCTATTATCTATCTATCTATCTATCTATCTATCTATCGATGTATCTATCTATTATCTATCTAACTATTATATATCTATTATCTATTTATCTAGTTATGATCTATCTATTATCTATCTATCTATTTATCTATCTATATAATCTATTATCTATCTATTATCTGTCTATTATCTATCTATCTATCATCTATCTATTATCTATCTATCTATCTATCTCATTATCTATCTATTATCTATCTATTTATCTATCTATTATCTATGTATCTATCTATCATCTATCTGTTATCTATCTATCTATCTATTATCTGTCTATTATCTGTCTATCTATCTATCTATCTATCTATCTATCATCTATCTACTATCTATCTCATTATCTGTCTATCATCTATCTATTATCTATCTGTCTGTCTCTCTGTCTGTCTTCTTTAGTGATGGTTCAGTCGACCATTTAAAAATAGTTCAGCTCATGTATGAGAACGGCATCCGAACTCGAACCCGGACCCAATTCAAATGAATGGGGGGCCCAAACATCCGATGTTAGTCAAGCTGTCATGCGTGTGACAGCGCGAGCATCACCTGCTCTGATCGTCAGTAAGTCCGTTACCGTCAGTCAGAGTGGTTCCAATGCTGTATACAGCGTGGGGAGCCAGCAGTTCTGATCAGAGGTAAATAGGTTACCGCCGGTCACAGGCGTTGGCTGTTGAGAGTACTACTCTCATCATCATATGCCTGGTCTGTCTGATAGTAGCTGGAGCAGAGATGAGTATTCATCAGCTGGCACCTGTGCAATAAATAAAGAAAGAAAAGAAAGCTGGGGGCTGATATTCTCAGACTCAAAAGGGGCCATGGATATTGGCACCCCCAGCCTAAATATTGCAGCCCACAGCTGAGTCCCCCAACTGGGCCGTGGGGTACTCGGTACCGGGTCGTGTCTTAAAGGAGATGTAATGGTGGCTTCGACCCGGTCCGTGGCCCTGGGTGCCCAATTAAAGGGGAACGGTCTTTTAGGGAATTTGGTATTAAAGTCTACCTGTGTTTTTCGGTTAGTAGGGACCGACACCGCTTAAAGTGGTCCTCTGGGGTGATGGTATGGCGGCTGGATAGTGACGCTTCCCATAGGTGAAGCAGAGTCCTCATGGCTCCCAAGGTGTGTGGCAAGGGTGTTGTATGCTGACGAATAAGTGGAGGACACAAGTTGTAATGTCTTTACCTGGTTTACTGGTGGTAGTAGTGCACAGTCCAGGTTACCAGGCACGGATGGTGATATGGTCAGGCCGGCTTGGAGGCAAAGGTGATCCCTCTCTCTCCTATCCTCGGACAGTTGCCTGCACGGTAGGCAGTTTGAGCTCTTTTATAGGGTCTCTACCACGACCCGGGCTCTTAGAGTAGTGCTGTAACTCGGTCTTGGTGCGGGCAGTTAACGTGTAGTCTAGTGCCCTCTGGTTCTGCTGTGTGTCTTAAAGTCCCACAAAAGCCTCGGGCTCCCGATACCCAGTTTCTGCACTTAGGTTCAGTGGGTGACCGGTCACAGTTGCCCTCTGAGCTCTGTTCCACTCCTGTGCTCCTTTCCTCAATGCTCCACTGCATGCAACAACCTTTCAGGTTCTCCTCTTCCCAGGACCCGCAGCTCAGTCCTGGCTGCACGGCTCTGCTGTCTGCTCTCTCAGACTTCCTCCTGTCTCAGTGTCTCTCTCAGACTGGTTAACTCCTCCTCCAGACCAGGATACTTAAATAAACACTCCCCACCCTCTCTTACCCAATTATTACTTTAAAATTAAAAATAATAAAAAACCATACTCCTGCAACCCTCAGCTTTATGTTGGCTGGTTATCAAAAATACAAGGGTCCCCATGCGTTTTCTTTAAAATTATTTTAATAATAGATAATTAAAAAATGAGTCCGCTTATTTTTTGGTAACCAGCCAAGCTAAAGCAGACAGCTGGGGGCTGATATTTTCAGGCTAATAAGGGGCCATGGATATTGCCCTTTCCCAACCTAAAAATAGCAGCCCCCAACCTCTCCACAAAAGGCGCATCTATTAGATGTGCCAATTCTGGTGCTTTGCCTGGCTCTTCCCACTTGCCCTGGTGTGGTGGCAAATGGCGTAATAGTTATGGGGTTGATGTCAGCTGTGTGATGTCAGCTGACATCAAACCCACAGGTTAGTAATGGAGATTCGTCTCTAAGACACTCCTATTTCTAATCACTTCTCCTTATCTCTCACTTGTTTTCTCTCTCCTTATCTTTCTTTCTCTCTTTGTCATTCTCCTTATCTCTCTGTCTTTCGCTTTCTTTTTTTCTTTCTCGCTTTCTCTCTCTCTATACTTATCTCTCTTTTTCTTTCTCTCTCTTGCTCTTTCTCTCTATCTTTCTCTCTTCTCCTTATCTCTCTCTTTTTCTCTCCCTCTCTCTTTTAGGACACATTTTTAGGAGACTGGCTATCCCCGCTGTACACGTAGCTCATAACTGGCAGCTCCTCCAGAGTCAGCTCATCAAATATTATTTGGGTAATTGAGAAACCACCAGTGTAATAAGAGTTTGTGTAAATAGTCTGGCAGCCGTCACACTCACAGTGATGCTAATCTGTGACACTAACCTTGCAATCATGAGCCGCAAGTATTTATTCTACTGCAAACTGTCAAACGCTGCAAACAACCTGAGATACATTTCTGGAAAATCATTTTAGGACAAATACAGTTTCCTGTGATGTCATACATGGATGGTCCCCGGACCGAAAGATTGTTTTGGCTTTTCTTAGTCAATGTCAATATGATTATGTTGAAATGTAACGAACAGGTTTAATGCCATAATGATAGATGCTGCATAGAATTGTGAAAGAAATTGTTTCCCTGAGCAGTTGATTTTATCATCATTATGTCATCAATTGACTTTGTTACATGATAAACAATCATATTGCTGAAAAAAGTTTACATTTATAGTCTAAATTTCATTTGAAGAGAACTACTACTATAATACTGCCCCTATGTACAGGAATACAACTACTATAATACTGCTCCCTATGTACAAGAATATAACTACTATAATACTGCTCCAATGTGCAAGAATATAACTACTATAATACTGCCCCTATGTACAAGAATATAACTACTATAATACTGCCCCTATGTACAAGAATATAACTACTATAATACTGCTCCCTATGTACAAGAATATAACTACTATAGTGCTGCCCCTATATACAAGAATATAACTACTATAATACTGCCCCTATGTACAAGAATATAACTACTACAATACTGCCCCTATACACAAGAATATAACTACTATAATACTGCCCCCTATGTACAAGAATATAACTACTATAATACTGCTCCAATGTACAAGAATATAACTACTATAATACTGCTCCTATGTACAAGAATATAACTACTGTAATACTGCCCCTATGTACAAGAATATAACTATTATAATACTTCCCCCTATGTACAAGAATATAACTACTATAATACTGCCCCCTATGTACAGGAATATAACTAATATAATACTACTATAATACTGCTCCTACGTACAAGAATATAACTACTATAATACTGCTCCTCTGTACAAGAATATAACTACTATAATACTGTTCCTATGTACAAGAATATAACTACGATAATAATGCTCTTACGTACAAGAATATAACTACTATAATACCGCCTCTATATACAAGAATAGAACTACACTAATACATCGCCTCTTTACAAGAATATTATTACTATAATACTGCTCCTATGTACAAGTATATAACTACTATAATACTGCTCCTATGTACAAGAATATAACTACTATAATACTGCTCCTACGTACAAGAATATAACTACTATAATACTGCTCCTCTGTACAAGAATATAACTACTATAATACTGCCCCTATGTACAAGAATATAAATACTATAATACTAATCCTACGTACAAGAGTATAACTACTATAATACTGCTCCTCTGTACAAGACTATACTATAATACTGTTCCTATGTACAAGACTATAACTACTATAATACTGCTCCTACATACAAGAATATAACTACTATAATACCGCCTCTATATACAAGAATAGAACTACACTAATACTTCGCCTCTTTACAAGAATATTATTACTATAATACTGCTCCTATGTACAAGAATATAACTACTATAATACTGCTCCTATGTACAAGAATATAACTACTATAATACTGCTCCTATGTACAAGAATATAACTACTATAATACTGCTCCTATGTACAAGAATATGACTACTATAATACTGCCCCTATGTACAAGAATATATCTACTATAATACTGCTCCTATGTACAAGAATATGACTACTATAATACTGCCCCTATGTACAAGAATATAACTACTATAATACTGCTCCTATGTACAAGAATATAACTACTATAATACTGCTCCTATGTACAAGAATATAACTACTATAATACTGCTCCTATGTACAATAATATAACTACTATAATACTGCTCCTATGTACAAGAATATGACTACTATAATACTGCCCCTATGTACAAGAATATAACTACTATAATACTGCTCCTATGTACATGAATATAACTACTATAATACTGCCCCTATGTACAAGAATATAACTACTATAATACTGCTCCTATGTACAAGAATATAACTACTATAATACTGCTCCTATGTACAAGAATATAACTACTATAATACTGCTCCTATGTACAAGAATATAACTACTATAATACTGCTCCCTATGTACAAGAATATAACTACTATAATACTGCTCCCTATGTACAAGAATATAACTACTATAATACTGCCCCTATGTACAAGAATATATCTACTATAATACTGCTCCTATGTACAAGAATATAACTATGTACAAGGTGTCGAATTATAGTGGCCCCTTTATGGATTTTATTAGCTTTGGACTTTAACCCGAGAACCGTGTGGCCCTAGCGCGACAGCCTAAAACTTCCATCATACACATCCAGCAGGTGACAGACAGGGAGTTCATTGTACCAGATTAGATGTTGATATTTGTTATTTTTTTCCTTTATCTTTGTTTCTCTTTTTTAACCTAGATACATAATAACATGAGACTTTGGGACTTGCCTCTTTTCTACTTGTTTCTATTTTTACTATTTTTTGTGTGCTTGGTGGACATGGGACTGGTAGAATGAGTTTATTTGTGTTTTTCCGACATTAAAGACTGGTAAACAGTGGGGATGTTTTGCGCACACGGTTTTGCTACGGGCTGTTGTCATTGGGCCGGGCTATGGGAGACTCGGCTGCGCGGTGCCCGGTCATGTCCAAATATTTGCTCTGTAGATTTACTTCAAACGAGCCCGAGAATCCCGATCTGACTGTGATCCTTCTGTCTGTCCATCATCGCCCTGTGATCCTTCATACAGATGAAATGTTTCGTCGTCATCTTCTGCAGATTGTCAAATCGCGGCTGTGTCCGGACTTGTTGTATTGAAAATATTTTTGAGTCACCGGATCCCCTAATTTGTAATTATGTAACCGCAGATTGAGCCATAAATTATAGTTCTTCTTAATTCCACGATACATTTTATACATTTCCTTGGGACAACAAACAAACTGAGATCCATAGTTGCTATCTGTCCTCACATTATACCGCCATATTGTCATGCAAGTGTATAATGCCGTAATAATTATAGCACAGAGGGGGTTAAACCTCTTCATTGTTCCCCTCTTAAAAGAAGATATTTGTAAACCAATGAAATTCAATAATTCAACTTTTACTTATCACAGCTGCACACGTTGGCCAAGAATCTTTTAGGTTACTGTCTCTTTAAGAGTCCCAATGTTTTCAATATTCGGCTGAAGCCCACAATCTCGGTGGGCTGAAATCACACAATGCGGCACAGTTCATTCACCAGATGAATAAGGCGCTACACCATTGTTAGCCCCTCTATCCCAGATTTGCTTGTCAGGGACCACAAGAAGAAAGGACACAGACTCCGACCTGTCAGTCTCCTCCATGGAAGCGATTAATTCTCACAGTGTCCTGGCTCCAACTTCAAGATCCCAATCACTCTCAGTGATGAATTAAAGATACAATGCTTTCAGAGACGATTTCAGCTCTGCTTCATCTTTATATACATCTGTATATGGCTGACTCTCCATTTCTACTGATAGAAATGACTTACGGTATTGATCGGCGGGGCTGCGACTGCCGGGATCCGCACTGATCTCAGCTTTTATTCCCGGTTAGACTGGATCGCAGTGCACATGTCCGATCGCTGACTCATTCATTCTCTTTGAGACTGTCAGAAAATCCAAGTGCAGAGCTTGGCAGCCCCTTAGGGAATGGTTGGAGCTACGGTTGCGCATGCGCACTGGCGCTCCAGAGTAACGGGGATAAATGGTCCCAGTTCAGCTGATTAGTGTAAGTTTAAGTGGTTAGACCACCCCCCGATCAATAAGTTATCACCTATTCCTTGGATAGGTGGTGTTACACACCTGTCCTCAGTCTGGGCTCTGCTCCGTACACTCCTGTCAGCAACATTTTTTGCGCTCTACATCAGACTTTGGAAGTAGCCTGGTGTGCTCGCCTGTGTTGATCTTCCTAGGCCTACATATATAATGCCTCCCAAGGCACACACCTGTGTATTGGTTTTAAAACTTTCTATTAAGAGTTTTAGTTTGTCTGTGCACAGTTCCTGTCCACAGTCTTCAAGACATCTCCGATCTGCCTGTGGCTTCCAGTAACTCTGCTACCTGTTTGCAGTCTCCAGGACGTCTCCTGTTTGCCTGCGGCTTCCAGTAACTCTACTACCTATCTGTGGTCTTCCAGACATCTCCAGTCTGTCTGCAGCTTCTAGTAACTCTGTCACCTGTATGACGTTTCCCAGACATCTCTACTCTGCTTACTGGTTCCAATAACTCTACTGCCTGACTGCAATTTTCAGGATGTCTCTTTCTTTCTTTTTAAACAATAATTTTTTATTCAATTAAATCTTATAGGAGAAATAACTTGTTTACACAATTATATCTGACGTACAATACCTCTGCTTCTCATCTGCAGTCTCCAGGACGTGACGTGTCCACCTGCGGCTTCCAGAATGTCTCCGGTCTGTTTGTGACTTCCAGGACCCCATTAAGACTTTTAGTTGCCTCAGCTATATGTCCGCCTGCAGCTTCTAGGACCTCATTAGGACTTTTTTGTTTGCTTTTGTTACTTGTCCACCTGTGACTTCCAGCACGTCCTCTGTACCCTTTCAGCATCAAGAACCTCATTAACAATTTTACTTTACCTCTGCTATGTGTCTGCGGTATTCTGGATGTCTCCGGTCCGCCTATGGTTTCCATAGTGGTCTGTGGCCTGCCATAGTGGTATAACTAGTGTCTGAAAGGCCCTGGTGCAAAATTTGGACCCTGTTCTCCCCTGCATTTCGGTCATATTAATTTAGAACATGCACTGAACGCAATAGATCTATATCCAATTATACGCGGTGATATATAGGCTCTCTTATAAAGTGAGTGATATACATCTGCTGGATGGATGAATGATGGACCAATTGGAAAAATTGTGAAGACCAAAAAAGAGAAACCGAACATGTGATCAACAAGGAAGATTGGGACAATTGGTATAAAGATAAAATACCTTTATATCTGACAAAAATGGTAAGAGGTAGCACCACATACAAGAGGCGCCCGCACATTTTAATGAAAAGAGAACATAATTATACACAATAAAAATTATAATTATAAAAGCCAAAACACTAGATAATATATAAATTAACCTGAATGTGCATCACAGACAATACATCGGTGCATCAGTGTGTGCAACAGATATAACCCTTGTCTAAACAGGAGGTGCAAAGACCAACAATAACAATATAAGAAGCCAGGACTGAAAAATCCAAGAAACTGATCAGTAGAAGGTATATATATATATATATATATATATATATATATATATATATATATACATATATATATATATATAGATAAAAATATATGTGTTCCTTGTATGTAGGTAAATAGTTGTTGTATACAGCACCATGGAATCAATGGTGCTATATAAATAAATAATAATAGTATAGCAACATGAGCCATGTTGTACCCGGAATGTTAGAAGCAGTGGGGTAGAGCTCATAGAAAAATAATAATAAAGATGCAGTTCCAGTAGGACGAGGGATGTAATGGAGAAGGGATAAGTAGGATGATTACATGAGTGGATGGTGGTTCAAGTGCGGCGCACACCCCGACGTGCGTTTCGGACCTTGTCCTTCGTCAGTGAGGTGTTGTCCGCAGTTAACAGAGGGGTTTAAAATGCAGAGGACAGAGACCCCAATAGGTGGAGACTGGAGGGGGAATCAACGCCTGAGTGCCAGGAGGACCTGGAAGTCACCGACACCCGTGTCATGTGACCAATGATGCTGAGTCACATGATCGCTAGATTTCTAAAACTTATCCTTTACAAAACAGAATTCATCAACTTTCCCCCATCTCACTCGACCCCTCATCGGACCTATCCATTAAAGAAAATGGCTGCCCACTCTCCCCAGTCCCACAAGCTCGCTGCCTCGGGGTAATCGTTGACACTGATCTCTCCTTCAAACCACATATCCAAGCCCTTTCCATCTCCTGCTGATTTCAACTCAAAAATATTTCACGGATCCGTACATTCCTAACCCAAGAATCTGCAAAAACCCTAGTCCATGCCCTCATCATCTCCCACCTTGACTACTGCAACCTCCTGCTCTGTGGCCTCCTCTCGAACACTTTTGCACCCCTCCAATCTATTCTAAACTCTGTTGCCCGACTAACCCACCTGTCCCCCCACTATTCCCAGCCTCTCCCCTCTGTCAATCCCTTCACTGGCTCCCCATTACCCAGAGACTCCAGTACAAAACCCTAACCATGACATACAAAGCCATCCACAACCTGTCTCCTCCATACATCTGCGACCTCGTCTCCCGGTACTTACCTGCACGCAACCTCCGATCTTCCTTCTCTACTCCCCTCTCATCTCCTCTTCCCACAATCGCATACAAGATTTCTCTCGCGTATCACCCCTACTCTGGAACCCTCTACCACAACACATCAGACTCTCGCCTACCATCGAAACCTTCAAAAAGAACCTGAAGAACCACCTCTTCCGACAAGCCTACAACCTGCAGCTACCACCGATCGACCAAACCGCTGCATAGTGCGTAATGCCATCAGTAGAGAATAAGTGATATGTGTCAGTGAGAGTGGAGACATCTTGTGGGGGGGCAAGTAAATGCGAATGGCCAGAAGGCAATGTGATGAAAGGGCATAGGCTATATATATATATAAATGAGGTGTGGAAAATGAAAAAAATGATAAATGAAAATAAATATAAAATTAGAAAAAAAATACAAAATAAAGGATACAAACTAGTGAGTAAATAATAAGGTGATGGGATAAACAGTGATGGGGCAAAAAAGTGGTGGGTGGATGGAGAGTGAAGATAAGTGGCTCTGAAAAAATGTGGTGTAAATGCAGATATGTAACTAGTGGAGTGATAGATAATAAATGATAAATTGCATATGTGGGTATAACAAGTGAAGTGTTAATGATCCATGAAGATGAATTACATGGATGGGGGTAACAAGTCAATGATAAAATGTGAAAGGGTGACATATGGTGGGAGTAAGAGGGGGTTGTTGGGTGTGGAAGTGTGAAGGATGGATGTGAGGGGAGATGGATGTGTGTCTATAGACGCCATGGGTAAGTGAGATAAATGTATGTGACAGGAGAGACCGCACAGGATATGAAACAGGGAGACCAAAGCCAGGGAGAATAGGACACATTCTGAAAGTAGAAATAAGAATAAAAAGAAGATATATAGTAGCCAAAACGCAGGAACGGGAGAAAGAGGGGAATGAACGGAAATCTTCAAGATGTGTTTTCATTTCTTGCCGTGTGTATGGGCCCTTGTAGCATTCTGAATACTATAAAATCATACATGTCCGCCCCACCTTTCATTATGTAGTAATGTCCCCCATCCTGGACCCATCCTGATATATATGTCCCCAGTCCTGACATATAATGTATGTCCCCCTTCTTGGTATATATGTCCCCAGTTCTGTTATATATGACCCCAATCCTGGTATATGTGACCCCCATTCTGGTATATATGTCCATCCTGAGCCCCTTTCTGATATATATATATTTCCCTGTTCTATATAAAAGGGTAGATTTATTGGAAGGCAAGGAATGAAGGGAATGAGGAAGATGCAAACAGGGGTTTACAATGGCAACAGACAATTTACAAGAGTAATAAACTTTATCTTTTCCGTAAAATAGCAAGGTGCTCCAGCTATAACAGACTCAAAATATGTCTAACAAGCAAATGTAAACAATAAACGAGTGATGATGCTATGTATGATGATGCTATGTACGTATAACCTCCCTGGCCTTTACTAAGCAGGCCACACGGCCTGTTGGAGAATCAGGTCCAGTCCCAGGGGGGCACCTAGCAGTCCAATACGGTGGTGCGCACGGCTTTCTGTCAGCTCTGTGAAGCATGGTTTTCTCCTTGCTTCTGGATCCTAGGGATGCTCCTGGAAACTGTAAATCCCTTTCTCTGTATCTTCGTGGCTCTCTTGCAGCTATATCAGAACACAGTTTTTCTCTCTTTCAGCTATCAGCACAAAAAGTCCTCTCTGCAGCAGCCTCAACTCACACACGCTGCTCCAGCTCCACACCTGCACTCTGCACAGACTAGCTCATAACGATTAATACAGGGGAGACAAGGTGGTGCAGCCTCTTAAAGTGACAGCGTGTTCCTTACTGTCCATAACAGCACCACCCTCTTACATGCCTCCCTTCTTAATTATGGTCGTCCTTGGCCATCACAGCATCAGGGTCAAAGTGTAATGGAGGAACGTGCAATGCGGAAACAGCACCTATAGAGGAGGCAACAAAGGTGTAAAAACAGACAGAGCACACTGTTCTACATATCGGACTGGTGGAAACCCTGCATTAGACCACTGGGATCTCCGAAGCTCTTGGCTGTCAGGCAAGGCCTGACTATCTTCCAGAGGAACACTTGCTGCAGGAGTCATCGTGGGCTCTTGTCTGGTCTCGTCCTCACGTGGCGGTACTGGTACATCCATGGGATTACTGTCTCTGTGCGGCTGAGGACCCCCTACTGTGTCAGGGACGGTCCACCACTCATCATCAATTTCACCATCAGGCATGACAGATTCAGGAAGTGGAGTAGTGCCTTCAGGAAGTGGCGTAGAACAGACCTCAGACCGGCAAGGCCGCAGCATATTTCTGTGAAGTACTCTAGGGGCGGATGCCCCAGTCTCAATCTGCACCTTTTTCTTGCAGCTGCTGACCCGCCAACCGCCGTATCGTTTGCAATCGTTGCCG
This sequence comes from Ranitomeya imitator, assembly GCF_032444005.1. Classification (NCBI taxonomy): domain Eukaryota; kingdom Metazoa; phylum Chordata; class Amphibia; order Anura; family Dendrobatidae; genus Ranitomeya; species Ranitomeya imitator. The sequence goes on from NC_091287.1 coordinate 19,373,707, forward strand.
ATGCTCTTTCATCCATGAGGTGACAGTTTGCTCCATCAGCTCTTCTGGCTGTTCCAAATTCAGCTCAATGATCTCTCGTCCAGCTCTTCCAAACAACAGTAGATAGGGGGTATAACCCATGGTGGAGTGGACCCGATTGTTGTAGGTCCAGACCAATTCCGGCAGATAGTCTGGCCAACACGCCTTTTTATCCTCCTCCAACGTTCTCAGCATTTGAAATAAGGATCTGTTGAAGCGTTCACAAGCTCCATTGCCTTGAGGGTGGTAAGGGGTGGTCCGGGACCGCTCGATGCTATACATACGATACAATTCTTCCATCACCTTGCCTTGGAAACATGCGCCTTGGTCGGAGTGGATGCGCTTTGGGCACCCATACTCCCGGATGAAGTCTTGACAGATGGCTCATGCCGCCGATTCTGCAGTCTGATCTCTAATCGGAGTGACTACTACGAACTTAGAGAAATGATCGGTCATCACCAAACAGTATTGCAGCCCTCGGGCTGAGTGTCCCACGAGGAGATAGTCGATCATCAAGACTTCTAGCGGTTCCTTAGTTTGTATGGTCTGGATGGCTGCACTCTGTTCGGTACTCTTAATGAGGTCACATACTCGACATTGCCGGCAAACCTCTTCCACCACCAACTCCAACCGGGGGCAATACACATACCGCTGTAACCATTGGTAGGTCTTTGTGGGGCTGAAGTGCGCTCCATATTCGTGGGCTTCTTTAGCTACTTCTTGAGCCATTCTTCCTGGGATGACAACTTGCCACCTTACTTCCATATCTTTTGGCTGTTGCCTCTTACGATATAGCACTGACTCTCGCACCTCCAGTCTATCCCAATGATGTAACACACTCCTCATTTCAGAGTCCAGATCATCTTTCTTGTTTGCCAGGCTTCCGCTTTTGAGTTACCCACCCTTTCATCAGTCTCAGCCCTTTGTCTTCATCCTGAACGTGTCCCCATTCCTCATTGGTTCTCCCCAGGCACCGGGGTAATGCGCAGGCCACCCTTCTTGACTGGGCTGCAACCATTGGGGGCTTAAACTTGCGAAAGTCTGGGGTTTCCTCCTCTTCGAGTTGCTCATCAAGATCCCACACTGGAGTCTCCACAGTCACTGTTGACAGCCCATCCGCATTTGCGTTTTTGGTAGCAGAGCAATAACGGATGGTAAAGTCGAACTTAGCCAGGCGAGCCATCCACCGTTGTTCTGAGGCCCCCAGTTTAGCATTCTCAAGGTGGGCCAGGAGATTGTCTGTTCGAACTTGAATCTTTGTACCTGTCAGGAAGCCTGCAAACTTTTCTGTCATGGCCCACACCAGGGCCAGGAGCTCTAACCGAAAGGAGCTGTAATTGTGAGGGTTTCTTTCGCTGTCTCGCAGGGACCTGCTGGCATACCCGATGACTCTCTCATGTCCATCCTGTATCTGAGAAAGTACTGCACCGAGTCCATGAAGGCTACCATCTGTGTACAACAGGAACGGTTGATCGAAGTCTGCAAAGGCCAAAATCGGGGCTGAAGTAAGGGCATTCTTTATAGCCTGGAAGGCCTTGTCTTGTCTCTGTGCCCAGGGGATGCGCTGGGTCTTCGGCACTCCAGTGGTCCCCCTCAGCAACTCATTGAGAGGACCCGCCACCTTCGCAAAGTCTTTAACAAACCGGCGGTAGTACCCAGCGAGTCCCAGGAAGGCCTGGAGTTCTCTCACTGTTCGAGGGACTGGCCACTTCTGGATAGCTGCCACTTTTTCTGGTGAGGGTAGAACTCCATCTTGTGACACTATATGGCCCAGGTACTCGATCTCTCTCTTGAAGAGGCTGCACTTCTTTGGCTTCACCTTCAGGTTATGAGCCCGCAGTCTTCCGAGTACCTGTCCAAGCCGGGCAAGGTGTTCTTCGAATGAGGCCGAAAACACAATGATGTCATCCAGGTAGATCAGGGTAGCCTCAAAATTTAAGTCTCCCAAACACTTTTCCATCAGCCTTTGAAATGTGCCTGGAGCATTGGAGAGCCCAAAGGGCATCCGGTTAAACTCAAACAGCCCCATAGGGAGGATGAAGGCAGTTTTCTCTCTGTCTTTCTCTGCCACGGCTACTTACCAGTATCCGCTTGCTAGGTCCAGGGTGGAGAAGTATGTGGCTTTTCCCAATGCTGTCAAGGATTCCTCGATGCGGGGCAACGGATACGAGTCTCGAACAGTGCAGGCATTGAGTTTCCTGTAATCTACACAGAACCGGGTGTTCCCATCCTTTTTCTTGACAATCACCACCGGGGCTGCCCAAGGGCTCTGACTACTCTGCACCACTCCTGAATCCAGCATCTGCCTCAGTAATGTTTTCACCTCTTGATACATCTTGGGCGGGATCTGACGGTATCATTCTCAAATTGAACGAGCTTCCCCAGTCGGTATCTCATGTGTGGTGGCTTCAGTACAACTGAAATCTTTGGCGTGACGGGCGAATGCAGCCTAATTTTCCCACAGCATAGTTTCTATTGCTTGCACACGCTCAGGGACCAGAGCCTTCACATCCACTTCCATTTGATCAGGGATGACCCGTCCACTCCACTCCGGGGATGGAGTCTCTTCGTCTCCCGCAGCAACTGCTAGGGTCCACCCCACGCCTTCTTTCGGTGATAAAGACATCTCCTTCTGACTCACCACTTCACCCTTATGTAGGTAGACCAGGGCCAGATCTGTCCCTCGTGGCAAGGTGACCTCCCCGGGGCCCACATTCAAAGCTCTTATGGGGACATGTCCTCGCTGGACCACAGCTATCGTACGAGCTATCATGACTTCTTGGTCCGCTCCTCTACCTGCCACAGGCTGAACAACCACTTCCAACCCGTCAAGGTTGCGGTGAGTCCCCACTGGAAGGTATATTATAGTTTCTCGCTCGGGAGGTAGGATTACAGGTTCTTTACCAGGAGCCTGGATGACCCCTACTGTCTGATAAGATGGCACATTCTTCTGCGTCCCACAGACGCGGATCAGTCGTTGAAGGGCTTCTTGAGTAGGCTTATGTGTAGTAGCCTTCTTCCAATATCCAGGTCCCCGTTTGGTAAACATAATCTGATCGAGTTCACGTAGGATATTCATTCCCAGTACTACAGGCACATCTTCCTTGATAGGCTCAGGGACTAGCAGGATCCCTTTTCTCCCAACTTCTTGCCCACAGATTTGAATATTCATCCACACGACCCCTGTGACCGGGATCGGTTGTTGGTTGGCAGCAAACAAGTGAATCAATGTCTCTTTTTCTGGCTTGGCCAGGTTCTGGAAATGCTGCTTGAAGTACACTTCTGGCATCGTTGTCACTTGTGACCCGGTATCTATCAGGCAATCCATTAGCACTCCTTCGAATTCAGCACGTAGGATGGGACACCCAGCAATCAAGTGTTCGTTATGATATGGAGCGGCCTCTCTCCTCGCCTCCCCCGCAGAGTGCCGCACTACTGCAGGGGTTGGTAGTTTAACGGCGGCTTCCGCAGGCCTTGAGTATAGTTCCGACAGTTTCTGGCAAGGTTCCCCCGTCCTCCACACTCCCAGCATTGGATGCATCCTCCTCGCCGGGGGGCACCTCGAGCCTGTCCTCATGCCGCCGATGCCTGACGGGAGGGGGCTTGCTCCCACTGATCCCTTATCGGTCGGGCTGAAGGATGGTTGCATGAGTACGGTGGGTCAGACTGTTGTAGTTCCCCCACTCTTCGCTTCATCTGGGTCAGTTTCTCTTGCACGTTGAGAAGGGACCGCTGCAAGTCTTGCACCACCTGGACCAGTACCTCCTAATGGTTTGGGTCCCCTCTGGCATTGGCGCCCTGGACACGCATCACCCCAGACGCATAATGCTGTAATGGTGACCAGTGCATCAGCTGTAATGGTGACCAGTGCATCAGCTATGATGGTGACCAGTGCATCAGCTGTAATGGTGACCAGTGCATAAGCTGTAAGGGTGACTAGTGCATCAGCTTCAATGGTGACCAGTGCATCAGCTTCAATGGTGACTAGTGCATCAGCTTCAATAGTGACCAGTGTATCAGCTGTAATGGTGACCAGTGCATCAGCTATGATGGTGACCAGTGCATCAGCTGTAATGGTGACCAGTGCATCAGCTGTAATGGTGACCAGTGCATCAGCTGTAATGGTGACCAGTGCATCAGCTGTAATGGTGACCAGTGCATCAGCTGTAATGGTGACCAGTGCATCAGCTATGATGGTGACTAGTGCATCAGCTATGATGGTGACTAGTGCATCAGCTTCAATGGTGACCAGTACATCAGCTATGATGGTGACTAGTGCATCAGCTTCAATGGTGACCAGTGCATCAGCTATGATGGTGACTAGTGCATCAGCTATGATGGTGACCAGTACATCAGCTTCAATGGTGACCAGTGCATCAGCTATGATGGTGACCAGTGCATCAGCTGTAATGGTGACCAGTGCATCAGCTATGATGGTGACCAGTGCATCAGCTGTAATGGTGACCAGTGCATCAGCTATGATGGTGACCAGTACATCAGCTTCAATGGTGACTAGTGCATCAGCTATGATGGTGACCAGTGCATCAGCTTCAATGGTGACCAGTGCATCAGCTATGATGGTGACTAGTGCATCAGCTATGATGGTGACCAGTACATCAGCTTCAATGGTGACCAGTGCATCAGCTATGATGGTGACCAGTGCATCAGCTGTAATGGTGACCAGTGCATCAGCTATGATGGTGACCAGTACATCAGCTTCAATGGTGACTAGTGCATCAGCTATGATGGTGACCAGTGCATCAGCTTCAATGGTGACCAGTGCATCAGCTATGATGGTGACTAGTGCATCAGCTATGATGGTGACCAGTACATCAGCTTCAATGGTGACCAGTGCATCAGCTATGATGGTGACCAGTGCATCAGCTATGATGGTGACCAGTGCATCAGCTATGATGGTGACCAGTACATCAGCTTCAATGGTGACCAGTGCATCAGCTATGATGGTGACCAGTGCATCAGCTATGATGGTGACCAGTACATCAGCTTCAATGGTGACCAGTGCATCAGCTATGATGGTGACTAGTGCATCAGCTTCAATGGTGACCAGTGCATCAGCTATGATGGTGACCAGTACATCAGCTATGATGGTGACTAGTGCATCAGCTTCAATGGTGACCAGTGCATCAGCTATGATGGTGACCAGTACATCAGCTTCAATGGTGACTAGTGCATCAGCTTCAATGGTGACCAGTGCATCAGCTTCAATGGTGACCAGTGTATCAGCTGTAATGGTGACCAGTGCATCAGCTTCTATATTGACCAGTGCATCAGCTTCAATATTGACCAGTATATCAGCTGTAATGGTGACCAGTGCATCAACTATGATGGTGACCAGTGCATCAGCTTCAATGGTGACTAGTGCATCAGCTTCAATGGTGACCAGTGTATCAGCTGTAATGGTGACCAGTGCATCAGCTGTGATGGAAAAAAATGGGGAGGACAACTACTTTAATTTGCAGAACTGATACCTGAAAAACGTTATTTTCAGAAATAAACTTATAAATCATCCATCTACTTCTGTAATTGACCGAGCAGCTCCCAAACCTTCATCATCATTTCCCCCCGTATGAATGACACAATGACTCCGCTGTGGGGTCCACAAGGAGCCGCTTTATCTGTAGGGGAACAGTTCCCGCCCGTGCCTTTAATCATCATTATGGGGGGCGCCCGGCCTCACAACGACCTCCTTATGTTACAAGCCACGATTACATTGATTAAAATGGTCTTCACTTCCGAGGTCAGAAGACACAAAGCAGAGCCCATGAGGGAGAGGAATCCGGGGGTCTCAAGGAATATTATTGGAACAGATCAGATTTCTTAGTGAACAGCCGGGATACCTTTAAGAGCGGAGGCGGCCGATAGGTTGGGGAGGGGGAGGGGACGCTGATGGATGTTTCTGAGGTTCTTTAAGACTAATTATGCTGAGAGCTTCATTATCTAGATTGGGTCTATATTCTATATTATGATTTCTTTCTGCTGTTTGTGCGGAATTATCTAGAAAATCGATACATATTGTTTTCATTATTCTATTATTCTCGGATCTGTTCTCATTAGTCTTCGTAGCGATGGAGCACGCCGTGCACACACAACTACATAGAGCACAATGCCAGTAGGCTGCTTCTAAAGCCAAAACCGATACTTTGATTCTTTTACGGAGGTTTGTAAATTCGGTGGAATTCTACATTTCTGATGGGGAACGCTGGCAGCTGATACATTGTGGCAGGTGTTGTTATATGGTCGGCACACAAGGATATTTTAATGTCCGCAGTGCCATCCTCCTGGCTTCATAGCAATGCCCCAATGCCATCCTCATAACCATCCCCATTACTCAGGTGCAGGGAGGACAGTGGTCTTTTCGGGACGGACTCGGTGGTCCATGTTGGTGCCCACGCTTGTGCAATAGTTGGATCAGTTAAAAACAGATGAAGCTCTGGAGGATCAGACATTTATCGGAATAATTCAGTGTAATACTACAGTTCTCCTCTAGTGGCCGCTGTAGGGAAATGTCTGACTCGCTGCCGATTACCCACCCGATCATCAGGGATATTTGAAGCCGGAACTGAAGCAATTAGGGGGGTTATAGTGAGAAAAAATATTTAATAGTGTATTACTACAAGGAAAACATAAAATTATGGTAGTTGTTATAATGATATTCAATGTATCTATCTAATTCTAGAATGTTCTCAATACACATGCAGCCTTTTATCTATCTACAGTGGGGGAAATAAGTATTTGACCCCTTGCTGATTTTGTAAGTTTGCCCACTGACAAAGATATTGACAGTCTTTAATTTTAAGGGTAGGTTAATTTTAACATTGAGAGATAGAATATCAATAAAATCCAGAAAATGACATTGTATAAATTATATAAATTTCTTTGCATTTTGCAGTGAGAAATAAGTATTTGATCCCTCTGGCAAACAAGACTTAATACTTGGTGGCAAAACCCTTGTTGGCAAGCACAAGTCAGACGTCTTTTGTAGTTGATGATGAGGTTTGCGCACATGTCAGGAGGAATTTTGTTCCACTCCTCTTTGCAGATTATCTCTAGATCATTAAGACTTTGGGGCTGTCGCTTGGCAACTCGGAACTTCATCTCTCTCCATAAGTTTTCTATGGGATTAAGGTCTGGAGACTGGCTAGGCCACTGCATGACCTTAATGTGCTTCTTTTTCAGCCACTCTTGTTGCCTTGGCTGTATGTTTTGGGTCATTGTTTTGCTGGAAGACCCAGCTGTGACCCATTTTTAATGTCCTGGCGGAGGGAAGGAGGTTGTCACTCAGGATTTTACGGTACATGGCTCCATCTATTCCCCCATTGGTGCAGTGAAGTAGTCCTGTGCTCTTAGCAGAGAAACACCCCCAAAACATAATGTTTCCACCTCCATGCTTGACAGTGGGGATGGTGTTCTTTGGGTCATAGGCAGCATTTCTCATCCTCCAAACACGGAGAGTTGAGTTATTGCCAAAGAGCTCAATATTTCTCTCATCTGCCCACAGCACCTTCTCCCGATCACTCAGAACCATCCAGGTGTTCACTGGTAAACTTCAGACGGGCCTTCTGGAGCAGAGGAACTTGTGGACACTGCAGGATTGTAAACCTTTACGTGTAATGTGTTACCAATGGTTTTCTTGGTGACTGTTGTCCCAGATGCCTTGAGACCAATAACAAGTTCCCCCCGTGTAGTTTTAGGCTGATCTCTCCCCTTCCTCATGATCAAGGATACCCCACGAGGTGAGATTTTGCACGGTGCCCCAGATCGATTTCGATGGACAGTCATTTTGTATTTCTTCCATTTTCTTACTATTGCACCAACAGTTGTCTCCTTCCCACCCCTGGTTCTGTAGCCCATTCCAGCTTTGTGCAGGTCTATGATCTTGTCCCTGACATCCTTATAAAGCTCTTTGGTCTTGCCCATGTTGTAGAGGTTAGAGTCTGACTGATTAATTGGTTCTGTGGACAGGAGTCTTTTATAAAGGTGACTATGTCAGACAGCTGCCTGTAATGCAGGTAACGAGATTAGGAGCCTCTAACTGGTCTGTAGGAGTTCGAAGTCTCAATGGTTGGTAGGGGATCAAATACTCATTTCTCACTGCAAAATGCAAATACATTTATATAATTTATAAAATGTGATTTTCTGGATTTTATTTTTGATATTCTATCTCTCAATGTTAAAATTAACCTATCCTTAAAATTATAGACTGTTCATGTCTTTGTCAGTGGGCAAACTAACAAAATCAGCAAGGGATCAAATACTTATTTCCCCCTCTGTATCTATTATCCATCATCTATCTATCTATCTATCTATCTATCTATCTATCTATCTATCTATCTATCTATCTATCTATCTATCTATTATAGCTAGCATATACTCTGTACATATATATATCCCTACCCCTGACAGCTGACACGGCTGCGCTGTCATCGCCTCCACCATATGTGCGTGCTGTGACAACTACGACCATTGTCTGCTGCTTACGGTAACAATAGCCGTGCTAATAAGCCCATGTCCACATGTCAGTGCGGACGCTCTCTGCTGTCAATATTAGCACAAGATTGTTTTTAGCTTTCACACAAATTCTAATCTATTTATTACTGATACAAAGAAGGTTAATGTACCGAAGAGAACCCACAACACAAGACGGGAGCACAAAGGGGGGATTACAGATGGGTATGCGAGGCGAGGGATTGGGGGCATCTGCTGTTCTGCGCAGTGGAAATCAAAATCTTAATCTACATAGTTAATAAAGATGATTAGCTGAAATCCTAGTGTGTGACATCAGTCACTGACTGCACAGATCTATTATCTACCTATCTATTTATCTAATTATCTACCGTATTTTTCGGACTAAAAGACGCACTTTTTCCCCCCAAAAAAAGGGGGGAAAATGGGGGGTGCGTCTAATAGTCGCAATGCAGGCTTACCTAGGTGGCAGAGGTGCGGTGGCAGAGGTCCGGTGGCAGAGGTGCGGTTGCGGGGGTGTGGCGGCAGAGGAGGCGCAGTAAGCAAGGTCCCTTTCCCCGGTATGGTGATGCAGCAGGCCCGGTATGCAGCAGAGCTGGGTGAATCCTCTTGTTATCGGTGGTGGCGGCCATTTTCCGGAGGCCGCTCGTGCGCAGATGGAGCGCTTTGCTTCCCGGGGCTTCAGGAAAATGGCCGCCGCGATCTCCATCTGCGCACGCGCGGCCTCCCGCGGCCATTTTCCTGAAGCCCCGGGAGCAGAGCGCTTCATCTGCACACGCGCGGCCTCAGGAAGATGGCCGCGCCCACCGATAACAACAGGATTCACCCGGCTCTGCTGCTTACCGGGCTGCTGCATCACCATACCGGGGAAAGGGACCCCGCTTCCTGCGCATCCTCTGCTGCCACACCTCCGCCACCGCACCTCTGCCACCGGACCTCTGCCACCGCACCTCTGCCACCTAGGTAAGCCTGCATGGTACGCCAGGGACCCCTCTCACGCCATACCTCTCACTGCACCTCCTGATCCCAGCACCTCCTGATCCCAGCACCTCCTGATCCCAGCACCTTCTCATCCCAGCACCTCCTGATCCCAGCACCTCCTGATCCCAGCACCTCCTGATCCCAGCACCTCCTGATCCCAGCACCTTCTCATCCCAGCACCTTCTCATCCCAGCACCTTCTCATCCCAGCACCTCCTCATCCCAGGATCACCCCACCTTGCCTCCTGTGACCCTGCTCTGCCACCGCCATAAGATACTGTAAATTCGGACAATAAGACGGACCCCCATGTTATAAAAAATCTTTTTTTCTGCAATTTTCACCCCAAATTTGGGGTGCGTCTTATGGTCCGGTGCGTCTTATAGTCCGAAAAATACGGTATATATCATTCATTTATACAGCTCCCCCTAGTGGCGGCTGTATAAATCTGTATGTAGTGAGCTCCCTCTAGTGATGACTCTATAAATCTGTATGTAGTGAGCTCCCCCTAGTGGTGGATGTATAAATCTGTATGTAGTGAGCTCCCCCTAGTGGTGACTGTATAAATCTGTATGTAGTGAGCTCCCCTTAGTGATGGCTGTATAAATCTGTATGTAGTGAGCTCCCTCTAGTGGTGACTGTATAAATCTGTATGTAGTGAGCTCCCTCTAGTGGTGGCTGTATAAATCTTCATGTAGTGAGCTCCCTCTAGTGGTGGCTGTATAAATCTTCATGTAGTGAGCTCCCTCTAGTGGTGGCTGTATAAATCTGTATGTAGTGAGCTCCCTCTAGTGGTGGCTGTATAAATCTGTATGTAGTGAGCTCCCTCTAGTGGTGACTGTATAAATCTGTATGTAGTGAGCTCCCCCTAGTGGTGACTGTATAAATCTGTATTCAGTGATCTTCCTCTAGTGGTGGCTGTATAAATCTGTATGTAGTGAGCTCCCTCTAGTGGTGGCTGTATAAATCTGTATGTAGTGAGCTCCCTCTAGTGGTGGCTGTATAAATCTGTATTCAGTGATCTTCCTCTAGTGGTGACTGTATAAATCTGTATTCAGTGATCTTCCTCCTAGTGGTGACTGTATAAATCTGTATTCAGTGATCTTCCTCTAGTGGTGAGGTGACTATAAATCTATAGTGAGCTCCCACTAGTGGTCACTGCAAGAAAACAGCATGTTATCATATAACTCTATGGCTGGGTGAAGGGAAGTAGGAGATTAAAAGCACAGTATAAAAACATGGAGCTCTTCTGAGCCTGTAAAACTGTGGCTGTAAGTTGAACTGTCGTCTTCCCACAGCAATGCCACCACCATGGTCAGCGCCCCTCCGTGGCTCCACTATGAGAAGTATCACTGCGATGACATGAGTGGTCTGCGGCACAATGTAACGCAGTCGCGTCATCAGCTCCATGCAACTCATCTATATTCCTATATCCTCAGATATAATATTATCTTTATAGAATTCTATCACTGCAGAATAATCAATATTTATAGAGTATCTCAAAGATTTCTTTGTTTCATTGTAACAAAGCTGCACATTCTGAAAAGGATCTAGAGACGCAGCAAAGGCGAGAGTGTCATGTGGCGGAGCTAGTGGTTTACAAAAGAACGGTAATTATGTACCAATACATTGATCCACTCAGCTCTGCTACATCTTGACTTAGTTTATCCCATTCTGTACAGATGATTGTGTTGGAGTTTTGTTAGAAAGTTCAAATTTTAATGAAAATTCACCAGAAACAATTTTATCAATTTATGCAGAGTTGTATTTGTCAGATGTTCTGGCTGTGGTGAGTTTGTTGTAGTGGTCTTATATTTTAATTGTTGTGAAAATGAGGATTTCAGATGCTGCAGAGCTGAGTTTGTCTTTTTGTTGCACAGCTGAATTTCAGTGGTAGAGGGGCTCAGGTCCTCTGCTGCTCCAATGCTGAGTTTGCTGTAGTGGAGATGAGTTTTTCTAATGTGGCACAGTTCAGTTTGTCAGTTTTAACAAGAGTGCGTTCACTTTAATTTGCAGAGCTGAGTTTGTTCTAGTGTAGATGAGGTTTTCTAATGTTGTAGGGTTTGTCAGGACTGCGTAGATGAAAGCTGATTGCATTGGGGATGCTTGCTGTAGCAGAGCTGAGTTTGTCATATTGGAGAAGCGGTATTCCTATGTTGCAGAGCTGAGTTTGTCATATTGGAGAAGCGGTATTCCTATGTTGCAGAGCTGAGTTTGTCATATTGGAGAAGCGGTATTCCTATGTTGCAGAGCTGAGTTAGTCATATTGGAGAAGCGGTATTCCTATGTTGCAGAGCTGAGTTAGTCATATTGGAGAAGCGGTATTCCTATGTTGCAGAGCTGAGTTTGTCATATTGGAGAAGCGGTATTCCTATGTTGCAGAGCTGAGTTAGTCATATTGGAGAAGCGGTATTCCTATGTTGCAGAGCTGAGTTAGTCATATTGGAGAAACGGTATTCCTATGTTGCAGAGCTGAGTTAGTCATATTGGAGAAGCGGTATTCCTATGTTGCAGAGCTGAGTTTGTCATATTGGAGAAGCGGTATTCCTATGTTGCAGAGCTGAGTTAGTCATATTGGAGAAACGGTATTCCTATGTTGCAGAGCTGAGTTTGTCATATTGGAGAAGCGGTATTCCTATGTTGCAGAGCTGAGTTAGTCATATTGGAGAAGCGGTATTCCTATGTTGCAGAGCTGAGTTAGTCATATTGGAGAAGCGGTATTCCTATGTTGCAGAGCTGAGTTTGTCATATTGGAGAAGCGGTATTCCTATGTTGCAGAGCTGAGTTAGTCATATTGGAGAAGCGGTATTCCTATGTTGCAGAGCTGAGTTAGTCATATTGGAGAAACGGTATTCCTATGTTGCAGAGCTGAGTTAGTCATATTGGAGAAGCGGTATTCCTATGTTGCAGAGCTGAGTTTGTCATATTGGAGAAGCGGTATTCCTATGTTGCAGAGCTGAGTTAGTCATATTGGAGAAACGGTATTCCTATGTTGCAGAGCTGAGTTTGTCATATTGGAGAAGCGGTATTCCTATGTTGCAGAGCTGAGTTAGTCATATTGGAGAAGCGGTATTCCTATGTTGCAGAGCTGAGTTAGTCATATTGGAGAAGCGGTATTCCTATGTTGCAGAGCTGAGTTTGTCATATTGGAGAAGCGGTATTCCTATGTTGCAGAGCTGAGTTAGTCATATTGGAGAAGCGGTATTCCTATGTAGCAGAGCTGAGTTTGTCATATTGGAGAAGCGGTATTCCTATGTTGCAGAGCTGAGTTAGTCATATTGGAGAAGCGGTATTCCTATGTTGCAGAGCTGAGTTAGTCATATTGGAGAAGCGGTATTCCTATGTTGCAGAGCTGAGTTTGTCATATTGGAGAAGCGGTATTCCTATGTTGCAGAGCTGAGTTAGTCATATTGGAGAAACGGTATTCCTATGTTGCAGAGCTGAGTTTGTCATATTGGAGAAGCGGTATTCCTATGTTGCAGAGCTGAGTTTGTCATATTGGAGAAGCGGTATTCCTATGTTGCAGAGCTGAGTTTGTCATATTGGAGAAGCGGTATTCCTATGTTGCAGAGCTGAGTTTGTCATATTGGAGATGCGGTATTCCTATGTTGCAGAGCTGAGTTAGTCATATTGGAGAAGCGGTATTCCTATGTTGCAGAGCTGAGTTTGTCATATTGGAGAAACGGTATTCCTATGTTGCAGAGTTGAGTTTGTCATATTGGAGAAGCGGTATTCCTATGTTGCAGAGCTGAGTTAGTCATATTGGAGAAGCGGTATTCCTATGTTGCAGAGCTGAGTTTGTCATATTGGAGAAGCGGTATTCCTATGTAGCAGAGCTGAGTTTGTCATATTGGAGAAGCGGTATTCCTATGTTGCAGAGCTGAGTTAGTCATATTGGAGAAGCGGTATTCCTATGTTGCAGAGCTGAGTTAGTCATATTGGAGAAGCGGTATTCCTATGTAGCAGAGCTGAGTTTGTCATATTAGAGAAGCGGTATTCCTATGTTGCAGAGCTGAGTTTGTCATATTGGAGAAGCGGTATTCCTATGTTGCAGAGCTGAGTTTGTCATATTGGAGAAGCGGTATTCCTATGTTGCAGAGCTGAGTTTGTCATATTGGAGAAACGGTATTCCTATGTTGCAGAGTTGAGTTTGTCATATTGGAGAAACGGTATTCCTATGTTGCAGAGTTGAGTTTGTCATATTGGAGAAGCGGTATTCCTATGTTGCAGAGCTGAGTTAGTCATATTGGAGAAGCGGTATTCCTATGTTACAGAGCTGAGTTTGTCATATTGGAGAAGCGGTATTCCTATGTTGCAGAGCTGAGTTTGTCATATTGGAGAAGCGGTATTCCTATGTTGCAGAGCTGAGTTTGTCATATTGGAGAAGCGGTATTCCTATGTTGCAGAGCTGAGTTTGTCATATTGGAGAAACGGTATTCCTATGTAGCAGAGCTGAGTTTGTCATATTAGAGAAGCGGTATTCCTATGTTGCAGAGCTGAGTTTGTCATATTGGAGAAGCGGTATTCCTATGTTGCAGAGCTGAGTTTGTCATATTGGAGAAACGGTATTCCTATGTTGCAGAGCTGAGTTTGTCATATTGGAGAAGCGATATTCCTGTGTTGCAGAGCTGAGTTTGTCATATTGGAGAAGCGATATTCCTATGTTGCAGAGCTGAGTTTGTCATATTGGAGAAGCGATATTCCTATGTTGCAGAGCTGAGTTTGTCATATTGGAGAAGCGGTATTCCTATGTAGCAGAGCTGAGTTTGTCATATTAGAGAAGCTGTATTCCTATGTTGCAGAGCTGAGTTTATCAGTTTGATGTTCATGTTACAAAGCTGAGTTTGTTCTAATAGTGCTGGCACATGTGCTTTTTTTTTTACAGCAGATGTAGCAGAGCTGATCTGTTCAGTTTGTGGTGTTCGTTGTTGCAGCAACGCTTAAGTTGTTTGATATGGAAACGCTAAGTGTTTAAGCTGTGGCTGCGCTGAATGAGTCACGTGTATTAGTTTTCATGCTGTGCTTTTAGCTATTGTACATGTTGAATTATCACAATGCATAAGCCACAATTTCTGCTCTGCTACATCTGTGTTATTAGAGCTGGAGCTACAGGGGAACTTTGGTCAGGACACAGGTCATGCAGCCTATGATCGTTATGTGTCAGTGCTTCATCACTGCCTGATACATGTGAGTGGTGGGCCACACTGACCCCCAAGGGGACTGCGACTGTAACAAGCAAGTTGTCAAAAATCCAACCAGTTCAAATTTTTTGCAACTTGCTTATTGCTTTCGCGGAATCTTAGGGGTCGTAATGACACCCCAGTCACCTGCGTTGCCCATAGTGATTCTTGGCCCGCAGCCTGTGTCGCGGCTGTAAACTCTTCTCGATCACTTTCTCCAGAATGTTCCCAGCTGTTCGCTCCAGATTGTTATTTTTGGAGCTGAATATCTTCTCTATGACAAGTGCGGATAAAAAAAGAATCGCTCCGCTCCGATGCTGCAGAAAACGATAAAGGTTCTATCTATTTACTCGACTTTTCCGTTAATACTGCGGAGCGCTCGCGCAGCACGCGGGAATAATCAGCGCAGTGACGGGTCTCGCCCTGGCAGAACATTCGCCTGCTTCTCCGCACAAGTGTCAGATGTGGTCAGATACTGAGGACCAGAAGGATAAAGCGGAAGAACGGGCCGGGGTCAAGGGCCCAGCAGGAAGAACGGGCCAGGGTCAAGGGCCCAGCAGGAAGAACGGGCCAGGGTCAAGGGCCCAGCAGGAAGAACGGGCCGGGGTCAAGGGCCCAGCGGGAAGAACGGGCCAGAGTCAAGGGCCCAGCGGGAAGAACGGGCCGGAGTCAAAGTCCCAGCGGGAAGAACAGGCTGGAGTCAAGGGTCCCCGGGCAAAGAACAGGCCGGAGTCAAGGGCCCAGCGGGAAGAACGGGCCAGAGTCAAAGTCCCAGCGGGAAGAACGGGCCGGGGTCAAGGGCCCAGCGGGAAGAACGGGCCGGGGTCAAGGGCCCAGCGGGAAGAATGGGCCGGGGTCAAAGGCCCAGCGGGAAGAATGGGCCGGGGTCAAGGGCCCAGCGGGAAGAACGGGCCGGAGTCAAGGGCCCAGCCGGAAGAACGGGCCGGGGTCAAGGGCCCAGCGCTCACTGCGACTTACTGCAGAAAGAACGAAGCAAAACAGACATGGCAGTGATACAATGTATCTAGCAGAACACAACCACTCCATATTGTATCAGATCCTCTTAAAGGGGAAGTCCGTCAAAAATATATCATATGAAATGCCACGTACATGCACCGTAAGATGACACTGTAACCGCCACTGGACAATCATGGCACTTAAAGAGGCGCTTAAAGGGGAAGTCCATGTAAATTTTATTATATCAAATGCCACATAAATGCACCATAAGATGACACTGTAACCTCCACTAAACAATCATGGCACTTAAAGGGGAAGTCCACGTAAAAGTTGTCATATGTAATGTCCCACAAATATGCTAGAAGAAGACACTGTAACCTCAACTGGACAATCATGGAATGGGACACTTAAAGGGGAAGTTCATCTAAAGTTTATCAAATGAAATGTCCCATAAATGCACCAGAAGATGGCACTGTAACCTCCACTGGTCTATCAAGTCACTTAAAGGGACACTTAAAGGGGAAGTCCATCTAAAATGTATCATATCAATTGCCCCATAAATGTGCTAGAAGATGGCAAAGAAACCCCCACTGGGCAATCATGGCACTTAAAGGCGAAGTCCATATAAAATTTGTTACATTTAATGTCTCATAAATATGTCAGAAGATGACACTATTACTACTACTGGACAATTCTGTTACTTAAAGGGGAAATTCTTCTAAGATGTATCATATGAAATGTGCCATAAATGTGCCCCGATTGGACAATCCTGGCACTTAAAGGAACAATTAAAGGGGAACAACTGATACAATTTCCTAAGTTAGTGCAGGGCCTTGATGGGAGGAGCAGGAGACAGGAGTACCCTCCCTGATGTTTTTCGGATCCGTCCCCTGAGGCCCTGTAATAGGTGTAACGCTGTGTATGAGATTTGCTCGGAGACTTATGGCCATTTTGTAAAGGCTGCGGCTGTCTGGTCATGCTGGAAGTTGTAGTTCTACAACAGCCGGAGCCCAGTAGTCTAAAGTACATAGGGGCGGAGTAATTATGATGGGACTTTGTGGCTGCACTGACGTATATATACAGTTAGGGCCAGAAATATTTGGACAGTGACACAAGTTTTGTTATTTTAGCTGTTTACAAAAACATGTTCAGAAATACAATTATATATATAATATGGGCTGAAAGTGCACACTCCCAGCTGCAATATGATAGTTTCCACATCCAAATCGGAGAAAGGGTTTAGGAATCATAGCTCTGTAATGCATAGCGTCCTCTTTTTCAAGGGACCAAAAGTAATTGGACAATGGACTCTAAGGGCTGCAATTAACTCTGAAGGCGTCTCCCACGTTAACCTGTAATCAATGAAGTAGTTAAAAGGTCAGGGGTGGATTCCAGGTGTGTGGTTTTGCATTTGGAAGCTGTTGCTGTGAGCAGACAACATGCGGTCAAAGGAACTCTCAATTGAGGTGAAGCAGAACATCCTGAGGCTGAAAAAAAGAAAAAATCCATCAGAGAGATAGCAGACATGCTTGGAGTAGCAAAATCAACAGTTGGGTACATTCTGAGAAAAAAGGAATTGACTGGTGAGCTTGGGAACTCAAAAAGGCCTGGGCGTCCACGGATGACAACAGTGGTGGATGATCGCCGCATACTTAATTTGGTGAAGAAGAACCCGTTCACAACATCAACTGAAGTCCAGAACACTCTCAGTGAAGTAGGTGTATCTGTATCTAAGTCAACAGTAAAGAGAAGACTCCATGACAGTAAATACAAAGGGTTCACATCTAGATGCAAACCATTCATCAATACCAAAAATAGACAGAAAAACACCTCAAGAAGCCAGCTCAGTTCTGGAAAAGTATTCTATGGACAGATGAGACAAAGATCAACCTGTACCAGAATGATGGGAAGAAAAAACTTTGGAGAAGAAAGGGAACGGCACATGATCCAAGGCACACCACATCCTCTGTAAAACATGGTGGAGGCAACGTGATGGCATGGGCATGCATGGCTTTCAATGGCACTGGGTCACTTGTGTTTATTGATGACATAAGAGCAGACAAGAGTAGCCGGATGAATTCTGAAGTGTACCGGGATATACTTTCAGCCCAGATTCAGCCAAATGCTGCAAAGTTGATTGGACGGCGCTTCATAGTACAGATGGACAATGACCCCAAGCATACAGCCAAAGCTACCCAGGAGTTCATGAGTGCCAAAAAGTGGCACATTCTGCAATGGCCAAGTCAATCTCCAGATCTAAACCCAATTGAGCATGCATTTCACTTGCTCAAATCCAGACTTAAGACGGAAAGACCCACAAACAAGCAAGACCTGAAGGCTGCGGCTGTAAAGGCCTGGCAAAGCATTAAGAAGGAGGAAACCCAGCGTTTGGTGATGTCCATGGGTTCCAGACTTAAGGCAGTGATTGCCTCCAAAGGATTTGCAACAAAATATTGAAAATAAAAATATTTTGTTTGGGTTATGTTTATTTGTCCAATTACTTTTGACCTCCTAAAATGTGGAGTGTTTGTAAAGAAATGTGTACAATTCCTACATTTTCTATCAGATATTTTTGTTCAACCCTTCAAATTAAACGTTACAATCTGCACTTGAATTCTGTTGTAGAGGTTTCATTTCAAATCCAATGTGGTGGCATGCAGAGCCCAAATCGCGAAAATTGTGTCACTGTCCAAATATTTCTGGCCCTAACTGTAGGTGGCCCCTTCCTATTGGGATGTATGACGTGTTTTGTGCTTTCAGCAAATCTGGTTTCTTCTTCCTGCTGCTCTTGCTCCTCTCTCACAGCTAAGAGTCTCAGCACACACAATGTAAGAGATGTGCAGCTGCATCCCCCTCCTCTTCTTTTATTTACAGCACTACATAGATTTACAGGGTTATTCCCATCTTCATACATGGATTTTTTTCAGATAGAACTTGTGAAAACAAGAGTTTTTGCAATTTGCTTCTTATTAAAACAGTTGTCTTTCATATTTTAACACTTTTCTTTTGTTTACAGCTCGTTGCCTGGGAGACCGACCACCACTGCTCTTAACCTTGTAAGCACTGCACTGATACTGGCCGAGATTAGGAGGTAACAGCGCCCTCCAGAGATCCCGACCAGCTCCAAAACAGGGTTTCCATGCTCGAAGGAAAAAAGCTTGTAAACACTGCGCATGTACTCCTGTCTAGCAGCGGTGGTCGGTCTCCAAGGCAATGAGTTGTAAGCAAAAACAAAAAGGATAACTATCTCAAGAACGATTGAAAATTTTAAAAAGCGGTAAATTGCTAAATTGTTTCGATTTACAAGCTCTATCCGGCAATATCCATCTTTGAAGCTTGGGAATAAACCTTTAATGGTAAATGAGGTTTCTTGGCATTAATAGAGATCCTGGGGGGAGGTGAAGACGATGGTATTATCCCTGATATATATATACATATATATATATATATATGTATATATATTATGCGTGTAATCTATGTATAATTTATAGAAACATCAATATTGTTTTCGCTTTATGGCAAAACTACAACCTGAATTGTTTGACACATTGTCGCATTGTCCTTCCCGTAATTTATCGTCCCGGGTAATAAAAATAACAGAACATTGTGATCTTCTCTGTTTCCGGCGTTTCTCCTGCAGAGATATTAAAAATTTAATCTTTAATGTGTTATTTCTTATCGCCATGAATATTAATCGCCCGATCCCGTCACTGCCCAAGAACAGTTTATCCGTGTAATGTAACCGATATCAATTTTGATAAAATGTCATGAATAAGGCCAGGTGCGGGGTGAGCCGAGCGTGCACCGCGCCGTTTGGATCTTATTAAACTTTTTAATTGCCTCCTTGGATTTTCTTTTTTTTTTTTTTTTTTTTAACAGTTTCATAACTTTTGGCGAGCGGCTTCCTCTGCTGGTGATCAGCGCCGTCAATCACATCACGGAAGACGCAGATGATGGACGGGAAGCTTTTCTAGTCCTCAGACACCGTGTCAGACTGTAGCAAACCAGTTACCATAGGATGAGGGGAGGAAGCACAGAACTAAGCAGGAGTTGTATCCCCCGCCGAGCACCGGAGGGAAGGGCCAGGCTGGAGGACGTTTATGAGTTTATGTAAAGAAATCTATCAATTTCTCACTGACGTTTCCTCATCTTTCTAAACACTCTTTATGTTGCAATACTTAACTGTTACTTAATGCGCTCCGCTACAAGCCTGTACATACAGCCGGGAAATAAGTATTGGATACTCGGCCGATTTTGCGAGTTTTCCCACCTACAGAGAATGGAGAGGGCTGTAATTTTTATCGTAGGGACACTTCCCCTGTGAGAGACGGAATCTAAAAATAAAAACCAGAAGATCACATTGTAGGATTTTTACATTATTTAATGCAATAAAATACTATTAAATCAGTATTTGATCACCGACCAACCAGTAAGAATTCTGGTTCCCACAGACCTGTTAGTTTTTCTGTAAGAAGCCTCCTACTCTGCACTCATTGCCTGGATTAATTGTTCCTGTTTGGCCTCGTTACCTGTATAAAAGACACCTGTCCACACACTCAATCACTCTCCAACCTCTCCACCATGGCCAAGACCAAAGAGCTGTCTAAGAACACCAGGGACAAAATTATAGACCTGCACAAGGCTGGGATGAGCTACAGGACAACAGGCAGCAGCTTGGTGAGAAGGCAACAACTGTTGGCATAATTATTAGCAAATGGACAGGGGACAGGATGACGGCACCTTATTGATGGGAGGATGGATGGGAGATTTTGGCCAACAACCTCCTTCCATCAGTAAGGGCATTGAGGAGGGGTCGTGGCTGGGTCTTCCAACATGACCATGACCCGAAACACACAGCGAGGACAACTAAGGAGTGGCCGTAAGTAGCATTACAAGGCCCTGGAGTGATCTAGACAGTCTCCAGACCTGAACCCTTTGGAGGGAGGTGAAACTCAATGTTGCCCAGCGTCAGCCCCGAAACCTGAAAGATCTGGAGAAGATCAGTATGGGGAGGGGGCCAATATCCCTGCTGCAGTGTGGGCAAACCGGTTCAAGAACCACAGGAAACATCCGACCTCTGTAACTGCAAACAAAGGTTTTTGGACCAAATATTAAGTTTCTATTGTATGAAATACTTATTTCATGCATTAAAATGCAAATTAGTTATGTAGAAATCCTACAATGTGATTTTCTGATTTTTTATTTTTAGATTCCGTCTCTCACAGGTGAAGTGTCCCTACGATAAAAATTACAGCCCTCTCCATTCTGTGTAGGGGGGAAAACTTGCAAAATCGGCAAAGTATCCAATCCTTATTTCCCCACTGTATGTAGGCATTAAACAGCCGTATTATTTGGTCACAGATTGGATTTTTTGTGTGGACACTGTATGACATAACTATATTTGGCATGGTATGGCACCATTCAGAAATAAATGTGTGTAACGGTTGTATACAGTGTGCATACTATTTTTTGTATATTATCATATTTTCTGTCCCCCAGATACCGCTGATACCGCTATATGATTCCATCCGTCCCCGGCGCTACGCTCCCATGGTTGCAGCTGATTATAATCTTCGCTTTGCTTTGATTTCATTTCCATCGACCAAATGAAAAGTGAAATGTTGACAAAACAATGTGAACCTAACCGCGATGGAGGCCAGTCACATATGAGCGGATATCAATACCTGGCGTGTTAGAACATACATGTGATGGCGGCACTATAACTTCTTCCTTCTCAGGGGAAATATGAGCGGGAAGAACATGCATCTGCGCCATTTAAATATTCACTGGAATCTTGCAAAAAGAAACAAAAACCCATTGGAGATTCAGAAGGGATGGATCACATGAAGAGATGGAAACGGGGATTTTTAGATATCCGGTGAAGGACACTTAGTGTTACCCATTTGCCTGGAATATCCTCCCCCATGTCATATTTTATGCAGATCCTCAACCAAAACTCATTTCTCCAGTACTGGGGTGCGTCTTTATCAGAGGCCCAGGTCCAGCCGTCCCATCACCACTGGTTCTGAAACTTACAAATTTTACATAATTTTCATGTCAGCAATATGAGACACCATTGTATAATGCTGCTGTATATTCCTGCTGATATATGGCACTATTCATCTGGATACTGTGTAACAATATTTATCTGGATACTATGGAACACTATTTATCTGGATACTATGCAACAATATTTATCTGGATTATATGTAACAATATTTATCTGGATACTGTGTAACAATATTTATCTGGATACTATGTAACAATATTTATCTGGATTATATGTAACATTATTCATCTGGATACTGTGTAACAATATTTATCTGGATACTGTGTAACAATATTTATCTGGATACTACGTAACCCTATATATCTGTATACTATGGAACAATATTTATCTGGATTATATGTAACAATATTTATCTGGATACTGTGTAACAATATTTATCTGGATACTGTGTAACAATATTTATCTGGATACTATGGAACACTATTTATCTGGATACTATGCAACAATATTTATCTGGATTATATGTAACAATATTTATCTGGATACTGTGTAACAATATTTATCTGGATACTATGTAACAATATTTATCTGGATTATATGTAACAATATTCATCTGGATACTGTGTAACAATATTTATCTGGATACTATGGAACACTATTTATCTGGATACTATGCAACAATATTTATCTGGATTATATGTAACAATATTCATCTGGATACTGTGTAACAATATTTATCTGGATACTGTGTAACAATATTTATCTGGATACTGTGTAACAATATTTATCTGGATACTGTGTAACACTATTTATCTGGATACTATGCAACAATATTTATCTGGATTATATGTAACAATATTCATCTGGATACTGTGTAACAATATTTATCTGGATACTGTGTAACAATATTTATCTGGATACTGTGTAACAATATTTATCTGGATACTGTGTAACAATATTTATCTGGATACTGTGTAACAATATTTATCTGGATACTGTGTAACAATATTCATCTGGATACTGTGTAACAATATTTATCTGGATACTATGGAACACTATTTATCTGGATACTATGTAACAATATTTATCTGGATTATATGTAACAATATTCATCTGGATACTGTGTAACAATATTTATCTGGATACTGTGTAACAATATTTATCTGGATACTGTGTAACAATATTTATCTGGATACTATGGAACACTATTTATCTGGATACTATGCAACAATATTTATCTGGATACTACGTAACCCTATATATCTGTATACTATGGAACAATATTTATCTGGATTATATGTAACTATATTTATCTTGATACTATGTAACAATATTTATCTGGATATTATGCAACAATATTTATCTGGATTATATGTAACAATATTTATCTTGATACTATGTAACAATATTTATCTGGATACCATGTAACAATATTTATCTGGATAATATGTAACACTTCATCTGGATACTGTGTAACATTTTGTCTGGATACTATGTAACACTATTTGGAAAATGCGTAACACTATCTGGATACTATGTAACACGATTTATCTTGAGACTATGTAACACTATTTATCCAGATAATATGTAACATTTTAGCTGAATACTATGACACACTATTTATCTGGATACTATGTAACATTATTTATCTGGATACTATGTAACACTATTCATCTGGATACTAACTCTGTTACACTATCTGGATATTATGTAACATAATTTATCCAGATGCTGCCTAACATTTATCTGAGTGCCATGTAACATTATATATCTGGATAATGTGCCCAGTATTCTAGGTGGTCGCACTAGTGACTCGCACAGAGGCAAAACCATGTTCTCATCATGAGCGTCTCTGCCTACTTTACTGCATCCCATTATTTTATTTGCCTTGGTAGCATCTGCCTGGCACTGGT
This sequence comes from Ranitomeya imitator, assembly GCF_032444005.1. Taxonomy (NCBI): domain Eukaryota; kingdom Metazoa; phylum Chordata; class Amphibia; order Anura; family Dendrobatidae; genus Ranitomeya; species Ranitomeya imitator. The sequence continues at coordinate 19,397,247 of NC_091287.1, forward strand.
CACTAAAGTGGAGTTTGCCATCCACTCATACACCTAAGACTTTTTCAGCGACATTTTTACCAGGTATTTTACCATTTAATACATAATATATTTTATTTCCTTTGCCCAAGTGCATGACCTTACATTTATCCCTATTAGGGTCGGTGCACACAGTCAATAATTGGCAGCGCTTTGGAAGCAGCACATGTCCGCTATGTCCAAAGGCTACCCGGTTTTTGAGTGCAGGTGATTCCGCATGTGAACCGTGCGGAATCACCGCGTCCAATACATTGTATGGGTGAGATTTATCTTGCGGAGTCTCGCGTCTGTGCAAGATAAATTGACATGCTGCTGTCTGGAGAGACGCGCCGCATGTCCGTCTCCGCAGGTAAGCCTCGGTGCACGCATAGTGGACATGGGATTTCTTGAAATTGACTAATTAAGTGTTCTCAAGCAATGGATAACCTCTTTAATCAGCACGGGTCTCCACCCTGGTTTATGTCCAGAGTAGAGGATTCCCCACATTTCGAGAGCAATTGTTCAATAGCCTTAAAACATGAGCGAAACATTCTGAATTATATCTGAAACTTTCTAATGTAGAATAAAACCTTGTAGAGAGTGCGGGACGTCGTCTTGTGCTCAATGGTCACACGAATATAAACGGAATTCATTGCCTGGACATGTTGCTGTGTTGGTGAGCAGTAAGCAATGTGTCAGCACATATATGACTACGTGAAGATGATTTGCGTGCCGGCCCGGTGTGTTTGTGTGTCTGTTAACCCAATCCAAAAACAAGACAAACGCTTCAGTGAACGCAAAAGCCTCGTCTCTAAGTGGACAGGAAACAAGAGTAATGACAGCACAACAATAGATCTTTCCGAGAAAGAAAGGGAAAGCCTAGAATGCCCCATTGATGGAAAACAAGACGACAACTACGACTGATGAAAACATAGTGTAAACAATACAAACCATCCATTTATCATCTATCTACTGTATATATAATCTATTTATTATCTAGCTATAAATCACTATCTATTATCTATCTGTCTCTCATATCTATTTATCTCATTATCTCATAACTACCTCTCTCTTATCAGTTTTACTATTTCACATTGATCTAGTATTTATCTAACTCATATTAACAGTTGTGCTCAAAAGTTTACACACCCAGGCAGGATTTTTGCTTTCTTGGCCTTTTTTCAGAGAATGTGAATGATAGCACCAAAACTTTTCCTCCACTCATGGTTAGTGATTGGGTGAAGCCATTTATTGTCAATCTACTGTGTTTTCTCTTTTTAAATCATAATGACAACCCAAAACATCCAAATGACCCTGATCATAAGTTCACATACCCTGGTGATTTTGGCCTGATAACATGCACAGACGTTGACACACATGGGTTTGACTGGCTACTGAAGGTAACATCCTCCCCTGTGACCTGTTTGCTTGTAATCGGTGTGTCTGCATAAAAGCTGAGTGAGTTCCTGGGATCCAGACTGACTCTTGCATCTTTCATCCAGCCACTGACATTTCTGGACTGTGAGTCATGGGGAAAGCAAAAGAATGGTCATCGGATCTACAGGAAAAGGTAGTTGAACTATATAAAACAGGAAAGAGATACACTTGGAGTAATGATCATTTTGTTCCCTTTGGTCCCATAAGAGACTCAGCGTCTACTGATACAGTCTCACATTTTTCTCTTGTTCTGTCACTAGTTTTTTTTACTTCTCCTCTGGTCTAGTTGATGGTCCTATATTGGTTCTGCTGGTTCTATCATTTCTGCTTTCAATCTACGACTTGTCCTTTCTCTGCTCTTCTGATCCAGATGATGGCTCCATCTCATGATTCACACTAAAACTCCTGGTTCCATTATTGGTCCTATAATTGCTCTTCTGGTTATAGCGTTGGTCCCAATCACTCTTTTTTTTTTTTTACTTCTAACTGATCCTATTGTAATTGTCTTTCCTCCACTATTAAATCAGTGCCCCATTATTATTGATCCGTCAATGGCCTCAAACCATCACTGTTCCACTGGCCCCATAATTAATTCCAGATCCCCTGGTGCCATTGCTGTCCATTACTCCTGTCATTCTTCCACTGGTCTAATCACTGGCCTATCATGGACTCTTGGGTCTCATCAATTCTCGCCTATTACCATTCCCCTAGAGCAGTGTTCCCCAAGAGCCACTAACACGTCATATTTTCAGAATTTTCATAGTGTTGCATAGGGAATAATTTCATTACCTGTGTAATACTGAGCAAATTCTGAAAGCATGATCTGTTAAGGGCTGTTGGCGACTGGAGTTGGGGAACACTACTCTAAATCCACCACTGGACAAATAACTGTCCCTCAGATTTCTATGCAGTTTCTTTTGTCTGCCTTCTACTCTCTCACCCACTTTATGAGTTTAGTCCTTGCTTAAAGAGGTTTTATCATTTTGTTGATTGGTTAAAATATGCAGTTTTGCAATTTGCCTTGTATGAAAACTCCCAGAGGGATTATCAATTCTATATTTTACTGCTCATCGTTTAGTTTACCGGCCACCTCTACAGTGTATCAGAGGTGGCTGGATTCCTAGGCAAGGAGCATGCTCTTGTAAGCTCTTTGCTTTAGAGTATGAAAGTGCTGCACTAATGCTGGCCGGAAGGCTGAATCCCATCCTATGATCCCGTACAGGCAAATTTTCAGCATGGAAGGGAGAGCTGTTCTAACCAGTGAAAGCACCAAATCGCTGATCCAAACTGCCAACTATCAGGAGCACGGCAAGAGAGAAGCTGGGGAGTGGAGCACTCTGAAGAAAGAACACATGACAACCCCTTTGATTTAACTTTTTCAACTCAGATTTCTCACTTTTAATACCTAGTTTTGAACAACGCAAAAGAACTCTGTCCCCTATGGCCCTGCTGTTTTTGAAGAAAGCATATAATCATTCATAATATCTTTTGTGCTTAAAAGCAAAACTCAACCATCAGATCATGTAAAAAGTTGTTTACATTAAAAGAATATAATAAACCTGCAGATTTGATTACTAGCGGCAGCCTATCGACGATGTTTTCTGTAATTACAGTGGGTTCAGGGTGCATACAAGCATAAGCTTACTCACAGTCGCTTCATCATGAGGTATTATCCAACTGGGGAGAAAAACAATGAATAGACAATTTGGTTATAAAATCGTTCTTATGTAACTCCGTGATAGCCAGTTATTATCACTGTCATTTTTATAGCGTGGCACCACAGGCTGGGTCTATGGAGCTGCACAAAGACTGTTCATGTGCAACTTTTTTACTCTGTGTGCAAGTTTCATAAAACTATTTAGCAATTAATGCTTCTATACACTTAAAGAAAAGATAGCCAAACCGGCGATTTCAGAAAGGTGTCACATATGTCTGAGGCCACAAGCTCAAAAAGGCTACCTCAAACAGACTTGGAACAAGCCGATTCCAGAGAAACCTCCATTGGATTGCTACCATGGAAGGGCTGCCATCCAGAAATGTGAGCCAGAGGCAAGAACGAGTGGCCAAGCAGGGTCAAATCAATAGGGTCACAACAGGGACAAAGTCATAAAGCCAGCGGGCAAGTCAAAAGGCAAATCAAGGCCAGGAAAAAGTCAGGAAGAACCAGCAGATGCACAACACATAGTGTCACGGGGTTCTTCTCCAGTATCACACAATCAACAGAGCGAGAGATGAGTGAAAAAGCCCAAGAACCTTTATTTAGGCAAAAATACAAAAGGTCCATATAGGATCCACCACACAAAGGATAAAATAGTCCAGAACACGAATGCAGTTCAGTAACAGGATAAAAGTCCAACAATCCAGCAGACAGAGGATAACATAGTCCATATACTCTTCTTTCTCCCTGATATGCTGTGAACACATCATCATTCCACACAGGACTGATCTGTGTCTCACCTCCCTGATATTTACAAGTCCCCCTCCTCATTCACAGGTCAGGAGGGGGAAGGTCTCAGGGGCTCATTGTTTCAACAAGCTAGGTCAACATTTCATTAGCATATTAGCAAACAATACACAGCCATTCATCAATTAGCAAATTACTCCTTCTACAAGAGAACACCATGGAAATAAGTAAAATAGAAATATGCACAAAAATGATACCCACATAGCATATCACACCATCACAACCTCTCCCCCCTCATAATAAGTGAGCACGCAATGAGGTCTACACAGACCTCTGGCCTGCTCACTTTAGTCCACATTGCTCAATAGTTTATAGTTCCTTGTACAGTGGCAGGGGTTGCAATAATCATGAGCACTTGTCCATAAATTCCCGGGTCCTGGCTTTATGGTCATACCAGGCTTTTTGACTGGACTGGGCCGTTCACTGATTTTCATTAGCCAAGGTAGCTAGCTGGGCGAGACAGACTCTGAACTCTAGAACGGAGGGAATGATGGGTGTTCCGGTATCTGCGATATCTCCCTCCAATTGTTCTTTCAGAAGAGTGAGAGGCCCACGGATCTTCTGCTCCCACAAAATTACTTTGTAACTCCCCAATGTCATTTCCAAGGAGGATATCTGCAGAAAGTCCTCCCATAACTCCAATCCAACACAGTTTTTCTCCAAAACCATAATCCAAACGTACCAACGCTCGCTGTATATATTTGCGGACACCCCCCGCCAGGACAATGGGAATTCCTGGGCCCTTGTGAATTGCCTCGGGTCGAACCACACGGGGTCAGCGATAGTCAGGAATGCCCCCGTATCTCTAAATCCCGACACTTTGTAGCCATCAATTAAGACATCCTGCAGGTGTCAATGCCGTAGCTCTGTATTTCTGATGGACAAAGGTCCGTACACTCCAGGAGGGGTATCTATGGTGCCGTGGTCGGTGGTCCACTCTGGTGGGGGTGGTGGTAGCTCTTCCTCAGGCGGCATGGAGTGCACAAGATGTACTGGACTAGGTGGGGCTGTCTGGGGCTCCCTCCGAATCCTGGAGGGACAGCCAGACTGCAAATGTCCAGGTTGCCCACACCTATAACATCTCCTCTCTGTGATACCCCCAGTTCGTGGTCGGAACTGTTGGGGCCCAGGAATGTGAGGCGTGATTGTCATCGGCTTGCGACTAGGTGGAAGGGCAGATATAATCGGAGGGGGACTGGGTGCAGGAGAAAGCCGTGGTTCATTGTTCAAAAGCCTCCTCCATTGCGGTCGGATAGTAAGGGCTTCATCGGCCAGGGCTGCAGCTCTATCCACGGTGCATGGCGTGCACTCCTGGACCCATTCCTGTACCTCTGCGGGGCACTTGGCAAGAAATTGTTCTATAAGGAACGCCTGTATAACATCTTCCACAGTAAAGGCGTTTTCTGCTTCCAGCCATCTCCGACATGCCTGGGACATCTTATGTGCATACATCCTAAACGATTACCCCGTGGTGCATGGGAGGTCTCGGAACTTGGCCCTATATGAGTCTGGGGTGATAGCATGGTAATCAAGGATAGTCTGCTTTACAATGTTATAATCCCGATTCTGCTGTGAGTCAATGGTTCGGTAAGCCTCCACCAGGCTGCCGTTCAGGAGTCCCACTAACAAACGCATCCAGCCAGAGTGGGGCACCTCCATCACAGCACACTGCTGCTCAAAGTCCTTGAAGAACCCCTCCACATCTCCAGAAGCCTCATCAAATGGCTTAAACTCTATCCGGGTGATCCGTACAGGCTCCCGGATCGTTGGGTTTACATTCCACATTGCGTTATTCCCTCTTTCAAGCTCCATTGCTTCTTGTCTCCGCTGTGCCCGGCGGGCAGCCTCCTCCTTGTACTCCTGAGAGACGCCTGGGCCCAGAACCGCCATCTCTTCTTCGTACCACACCACCCACTGGCTTTTTGGGGTGGGGGTCCTCGTCTCCAGTGCTCGTCCTTCAGATATATGGGAGGAGGTGGCTGGGCTGGCACACCCCAGTAGGTCAATTAAGGCCTCTTTAGTCAGTCCCTGGTAGTTCAGGCCCAGGTCTCTGGCTCGCTCCTGTAAACTGGGTACAGTCCAATTTCTGTACTCACTCTGTGGGTGGTTCTCCATTAGGTTACACTCTGTTGATTCCACCGCTTGCCACCAGTTGTCACGGGGTTTTTCTCTGGTATCACACAATCAACAGAGCGAGAGATGAGTGAAAAGACCCAAGAACCTTTATTTAGGCAAAAATACGAAAGGTCCATCCACCACACAAAGGATAATATAGTCCAGAACACGAATAAAGTTCAGTAACAGGATAAAAGTCCAACAATCCAGCAGACAGAGGATAGCATAGTTCATATACTCTTCTTTCTCTCTGAGGTGCTGTGTTCACATCATCATTCCACACAGGACTGATCTGTGTCTCACCTCTATTCATCAATTAGCAAATAACATCTTCTACAAGAGAACACCATGAAAACAAGTAAAATAGAAATATACAGAAAAATGATACCCACATAGCATATCACACCATCACAACCAGGTAAAGTCAGGTAGCACAAACATTGGCTGACAGTGGAAACTGGCACTTAGGGGTTTATATAGAAACAGCCCCCCAGTGCTGACAGCACAAATTAACAGGATTAACCCCATAACACCTGAACTGGCCTGAGCCCCAATTCCCAAAGAATAATATTGAGTTAATGCTGTCAAGCAGTGTCACCAAGCACAGATGTTAGGTAAGGCTTTCCCCCCAACTAATACACTGTATATGGGGGCCTTATGACTGTGTCCTTCCCTCTACATGTAAAGTTACTGAATGTGAAAAAAAATCAAAAATCAATTTCTCTATTCTAAGTTTGTGAACAATAGGTGTGAGATTTCGCTGAGGCTTAGATAGCAGCATCAGGGGCATAACGGTTGTTGTCGCAGTTGGTGCGACCTAACCGGTGCCAGTGCATACAGTATATCAGCTGGATGTGCGTGCTATGATGCACACTCAGCTGAAATGCATGCGGCGCAGAGACCTGTTGGGTCCCTACACTGCAGTACAAGCTGCCGGCTAATAAGAGGTCGCGACACGAGTGGTGCATGTCAGTGACGTCATGTGGTGCCTGTTGGTTGCATGCTAAAATCAGCTGCCGGCTATGGAAGAGGACACCGTGCCTTGTGGAACCGGAGGAAGGTGAGTAGTATCGTTAATTTTATGCTTTAAGGCACAGAGGCGGAATGGGGTCATTCAGTGGAATGTAAAAGTTTGGGCACCCCTGGTCAAAATTACTGTTATTGTTATTGTGAACAGATAGGCTATGTGCCCAGGATCCTGAAATGGCGGCACTTTGGATGCAACACATGCCCACTACCGGCTATTGAACGCAGGTGACTCCTCTGCGTTCACTGAACTGTGTGGTTTCACCGCATCCAATACATTGGATCAGGCAATGATAGCTCAGATAAATTTTTATTTCAGTTTTTGTCTTTTTCCACTTTTTAATAAGTTTCATAGATCTCTACAGATAATTGATAAATATTTGGGCATCTATATTTAGTCTCAAGAGGGAATATAAAAACAATAACCCAATAAGTCTAGCCTGTGCTAAGCAAGGCAGCACTTATATCTATCCATAACAGATTTCTTATAATATATACAGTATGAGCTATACAAGCAATACAGAGTCATGTTCTGATTCAGCATTTAGTGAAATCCTTGAATCTATTTGTAGCTAGATTTGATTATTTATTAGTTTTGCACTTACTCTTTCCCCCATGTTTTAAAATACCGTACTATCCTGAAGATCCTATTTTTCTTGAAAAAAACAAACAAAGGAAATTCTTAAGAGGTAGATACCAGAAAATTTCTGCAAAACATGGGAAATTCCAGAACAGGAGAGTTTTAATGTCAAAAGGTATCTATCAGCAGAATCATTAGTGATCTATGAATGATACTATACAGAAGGATGAAGCCAATGCATCTCTTTATGTTTCTGATTGACTGAAAAGTTTTCATATAGTTTCTTATTATATTCTTATATAAGGGTTATTAAAATTATATTATATACTTATTATACTGTGGCACTACTTCAGAATGTAAATTAAACCATCAGATTCCATTTCCAACCTTTCAAGTTTTCTGCTAATCAGGGTACCGTAATGGGGTCTCTGAGGATCCCTTAACCCTAGTATTGAGATCCCACCACATTGATAAGTATAGACCCTCCATGTTAGCTGGAAAAATGTTTATTGATATGTGGTCTTGACATAGGAAATGAAGAAAGTGAATAAAAAGAATCTGAGGACTTATAACTATGTTCCTGATGACATTTCAATATTATCAGTGCTCATGCTTCCAATTGGTGACTAGTCATGGGACAACAGTCTAAGGCTAGGTTCACACTAGCGTTGCGCCGCCCTGCGTCGGCGACGCAACGCGCGACGCACGTAAAAACGCGCGCAAACTCGCGCAAAAACGCGTGCGTTTTGCGACGCGTGCGTCGTTTTTGACGAAAATCGGACGCACAGAAAATGCTACAATGTAGCGTTTTCTTGCGTCCGACGCTAGCGTCGGAAACGACGCACGTGGCGAAAAACGCCACCAAAACAACGCACGCGTCCCCTATGTTAAACATAGGGGCGCGTCGCCGCTGCGTGGCCGCTGCGTCGCCGGCGCAACAGCGACGCACATTGGCGGAACGCCAATGTGAACGTAGCCTAAGAATCCAACCAACATCTTTGTGTGAGGTTATTCATTTCTCATCTCAGTCATTCATACCTGATGTGGGAATAATTTTGTTGGCCAGCCATAAGAGGCTAAGGCTCAAAAAACATCTAAGCTGGCTACATTTAAAGTGAATGGAAGTTGCAAAAACAGCGCAGGACAGTGTGTTCCTGCTCAGAGTTTTCCTTCACCTGTGCTCCTATGGCATTTTATATGGATTTGGAGGAATTGTTGATATTTTGTTAAGATATGTGCGTGTGTCTATACATAGATAAAAGTGGTAGGTGTGAACCACACAAATCTATCTTGAAGTTTTATCTATGGAAAGTTTTGGATGTCTCAGTTTCTGCTTGGGTCAGACATTAATCAACTAATTTTAACTTTGACTTTTTGTTACTTATGGGCTTTTTGCAACATTGCATGAAATCCTCTAATTCTGTCTACTTTAAAAAAAAATGAAAATAGGAATGCAAAACAATTTTTTATTTTTATTTGTATGTCAAAAGTGTGAAAAGAAACTCAAAACTTTAGGTAGAAATGGTGTCAGGACTCAAACCCAGCAGCTCTCGTGCACCAGGCGGCAGCCCCTTGAGCTATTTAGCTCACTGGACAGTTCCTTGCTAACCCAGATGCTAGTATCTGTGTTGTTCCTGATTGTCAAGTTCTGATTGGCTCAACCCTGTGATCTCCTGATGGAACACCCTACTTAAACACTACACTTCCTTCATTGTGAGATTTTTGTGCCCCAAGCCTTTAGTCTAGCTTCTTTCCACGTACTGCTTGTCCTCAAGATTATACTGCTGTTACCATGTACCGACCACTTGGCTATTTCCTGACTACGCAACCTGATGATCCCTTAACTATACTGCTACTCCTGTGTACCAACTTCTGGCTATTCCAGACTACTCTACCTATCGGTGCTGTCCCTAGTGGTTGCAATACCACTACTCCAATCCAGGTCAGTCCATAACAAATAGTGTTAAAACAGTTTCATACATTGAAATCGCGACAACAGGCGGGTAGAGTTGGACGGACGGTGCACTTGGCAGAGAGTCCCTGTTCAAGGACACCATGGTGGCTACATTATCTGCCTCTATGAACAGCATGCCCCTTGGTTAAAATCAATGGGTGTTCAACATTTTCAATGGTCTCCATCGTTCTTCAAGGGAAAGAATACAATACTTGCTATAGTTTACAGTGTGGGCGCCATGGAGAAGAAATGTGTACACCAGACCCAACCATACTCCTTAAGAACGATTAAAAAAAAGTTGAAATATCCCAGTCTGTATATATATATATTAGGGCAGCATGGTGGCTCAGTGGTTAGCACTGCAGCGCTGGGGTCCTGGGTTCAGATCCCACCAAGGACAACATCTACAAGAAGATTGTATGTTCTCCGTGTTTACGTGGTTTTCCTCCGTGTTCTTTGGTTTCTTCCCACATTAAAAAGACATACTGATAGGGAATCTAGATTGTGAGCCCCAACGGGGACAGCGATGATAATGTCTGTAAAGAGCTGCGGAATATGTTGGCTCCATCTAAATAAAGAGATTATTATTATTATATATAGATATATATAAATAAATAAAAACAAATATATATATATATATACAGAGAGAGAATATAGATAGAAATCTGAAACAAAACCCACATTCCAAGAATAATGTTGGAATTTCTGATCCATTCCTGATGAGGCTGGAGCAAGTCTGTGGTATGCAGCTCAGCTGCCACATGTGATTTCTACTGAACCTCCTCTGTCCGACAAGTGGCAGATATAAGATATTGCACCTACAGATGAGATTAAGGGGCACTTGAAAAATGATGACCTTTAATTTCTGCCTAATGTAGAATGACTTAATAGATTATTGTACAAATATTACAATGGATTAAATTGAAAATGTTATAATCTATAGATTACTACTACTATAATACTGCCCCTAGATATAAGAATATAACTACTATAATACTGCCCCTATATACAAGAATATAACTACTATAATACTGCCCCTATGTACAAGAATATAACTACTATAATACTGCTCCTATGTACAAGAATATAACTACTATAATACTGCTCCTATGTCCAAGAATATAACTACTATAATACTGCCCCTATGTACAAGAATGTAACTACTATAATACTGCTCCTATGTACAAGAATATAACTACTATAATACTGCTCCTATGTACAAGAATATAACTACTATAATACTGCTCCTATGTACAAGAATATAACTACTATAATGCTGCCCCTATGTACAAGAATATAACTACTATAATACTGCCCCTATGTACAAGAATATAACTACTATAATACTGCTCCTATGTACAAGAATATAACTACTATAATACTGCTCCTATATACAAGAATATATCTACTATAATACTGCTCCTATATACAAGATTATAACTACTATAATACTGCTCCTATGTCCAAGAATATAACTACTATAATACTGCCCCTATGTACAAGAATATAACTACTATAATACTGCTCCTATGTACAAGAATATAACTACTATAATACTGCTCCTATGTACAAGAATATAATTACTATAATACTGCTCCTATATACAAGAATATAACTACTATAATACTGCCTCTATGTACAAGAATATAACTACTATAATACTGCTCCTATATACAAGATTATAACTACTACAATACTGCCCCTGTGTACAAGAATATAACTACTATAATACTGCCCCTATGTACAAGAATATAACTACTATAATACTGCTCCTATGTACAAGAATATAACTACTATAATACTGCTCCTATGTACAAGAATATAACTACTATAATACTGCCCCTATGTACAGTGATATAACTACTATAATACTGCTCCCTATGTGCAAGAATATAACTACTATAATACTGCCCCTATATACAAGAATATAACTACTATAATACTGCTCCTATGTACAAGAATATAGCTACTATAATACTGCTCCTATGTACAAGAATATAACTACTATAATACTGCCCCTATGTACAGGAATATAACTACTATAATACTGCCCCTATGTACAGACTTTTCTCTTTTATTAATAAAACACGGACATGTGAACAGCCCATAAACTATAGCGGGTTCCCTTTCTATCCTGCCTCCTCCTTAGTACAGGAATACCGTACCATGATGCTACTTCTTATGTTTCCACCAGTAAATATTATTAATTTTCAGTATTCCTTACAGGAAACAACTGGCTGCAGCTTTGGTAGCGGCGGAGAGAAGCCGGTGCTGTATATAGCCCTCTTTATACAAAGACAAAGGCTGCAGATCAATGGGTTCAGTTCCATTACAGAAACCTGATCCGAAGCAATGAAAAGCTAAATATATGGTGTGCGGAGTTATGAGTGCTTTGCCGCCCCTGACTGATGCTGAGCGCTAGGTAAATACACAGAACATCTCTCCGGAGAATTCCGTCTATGTGAAGAAAATAAACTGTTGCTGGAGTTGTGCGGGTGCGCGGTTCTGCCGTAGGTGCGCAGTCAGCGGCGGATTATGTTGATCCATGGTAATTCGAGCCCGTGCGGTTGACTTTCTAGAGAAACAGTCCTGATCTCCGCACTAATAACAGATCGCTGTGTATTTAAGAAGCGAGCCTTGATTAGTTCAAAGAATGTTATTAGCAGGAAAACAGGACCCCTGTTCTGTCCGCCCAGAAATGGAAAGAATGCCATTAAAGCGCCCGCAGTTAATTGCTTCAATCAAACGCATGTGCTGGCAGGTTTGCACATTATTATGTAATTGAGTAAAAACATGTGCACGGTTCGCTGCTAAAGGCTCCGATGTGGATACAGATGATGGGATTTCACGGATTGTCGCGTTCGCATTGCTAAAACCAGAGAACTACCTGTAGAAATCGCCAAAAAAATGTGATATCTAACGAGGCTGAGATATTCGAAGGGTTGATGCCGGCACTTTAATAGTGGCGCAGTTTTTGGAAATGATCGAAACCAACAGGACGGGAAGGGGTTAAAGAGGTTGAACCGTTACTTGCTGATTACTGGGGGTCCCATCTGTAGGACCGCCACTAATCCTGAAGACTACCTATAGAGTGCTGGCCGCGCATGCTCATCAACCCTCCATTCATCGAAGATCGTCCAGTGCTGTGGACTCCGCCATTTCTAGACATCCTGAGGCTCAAATGGGGCTTTTTTTATGCACCGTACTCCCCGCATCTTTCCTGGCAGATGATGGTTGTGTTGTTCAGCCATCATCTGCGTCTAACAGCCGTGGGTGGAGCAGACTGTTAACCTGTTACATGCCACTGTCAATCTCTGGCACACCCATAACGTGATCGCAATGGGTTACTATGATGGTTGGGGGGGTCCCGTGTCTGTCATGATGGTTCTCCTGTGAAAGCCAACTCGTGGCCATTGCTCACATGTGATCATGATTTTCAGTGTACATAGCACTGATGATGCACTGCTATGTATAGTACAAGTCATCAGATGATCGCAGCTTCAAGTCCCCTAATGGGACTCATAAATACAGCAAAAAGTAAAAAAAAAATGTTTTTAAAAATACGAAAAAAAATTAAAAAGAGCACAAAAGTTCAAATCAACCCTCCCCTATTGCCCCATTAAAAATAAAACAAAAAAATAATAAACATAGTTGGCATCACTGCATTCGCAAATGTCCTATCTATCAAAATATCAAATTTATCAGATCGGTAAGAGGTGTAATGAGAAAAAAAAAAGAAGCGCCAGAAATAGTTTTTTTTTGCTGTAGCATTCAGCTGTGTATTAACATGATACCAAGGACGAAGACATCAGTAATGATCTTAGAAAAGCAATTGTTGCTGCCCATGAGATAATTTCCAAACGATATTCAGCTGATCATTCTACAGATTATTCACAAGTATTAAAGACCTCTATCTCCCTAGGAGGGGATATCACAGAAAGTTTATTTCAAGGTCTGACCGTGCAATGCTCAGAGAAATTGAAATAAACCCAAGAGCTAATGCTCAGACTCTAAAGGCCTCAAAATTCTAAATTCCTCCAGGGTAATGAGACAGAGTGATGCAGTCATACAGAAAATGGTTCCTGCAAGTTATTGCTGCCAAGTGTGGTTCTACAAGCTAATATATATAATCCATGGGGCGTACTCAATTTATCACCAGCTGACTTGGCATTTTGGCCATGTTTTTGACAAATAATTAAATTATGTAATTTGTCATTTGTCTGAGGTAGCATTTACTTAATTAGGAGCAGATTTATTTTATTTATTATGCTCTGATACATAAAATCATAGAATTCACAAAGGGTGTACTTAGTTTATCTCACGATTGTATCTCCGTCAGTCTCCCATTGACAGTGCATGTACGAATCTGTGACCATCACAAGATACAGACTCCATAGCCCTCTCAATGCACCTGTGGGGGTCCTATAGATGAGACCCCCAGCGATCAGCAGGTGTTTAGGTGATTATGGTCCGGCCCCTTTAAGGAGCTGAGAAGTAATGGGAAGTGTTTGTGTCCTCGGAGGAAGCGGTGGTTTTTATTTTTAGACTTTTCTATCATATTAGTTACGATATGATTTATGAATTTGTTACGATGTTTCACTTATTTCTCTGCTCAGAATCCTTTACGCTGTTTCATTGCCTTTTATGTCAGATTTTCTGGGTAAAATAAACATAAACGCTATTTATAGTCGGGGATCGCGGAGATGATGGATTCTATATTTCGCCTCTTGTGTTATTTTATGTTTCTTTATCGCTTTCTTAAGGCTTTTCTATGACTTTCCTGGAAGACTCCACTATTCCACACTACGTGCTGTGTGATTACAGCGAGGACGCCGGGCGGCCATCAGTGCGATTGTGTTGTTCCAATGCTCCGGATTGTGAAACACCTTGGGAGATTGCTGTTTACCCAGACTAATAATAACACAGGAATGAGGCCGAGAGAGGGGGGAGCCCATCGTACTCACCTAAAATAACAGAGGCACCCCTTGGAATAAACTGCAAGAGCAAAATCCTTTCTTCTTTTATTTTTACATGGCTGGTTCTTCAAGACAAGTTTACTTTCACCTTTCCTACATGGAGAGAGTTCTGACAAGTTCCCGGGGGCAACATGACTTACCACCGCGCAAAAGCGGACACCCAACATAGAAGAGGAAAACAGATCATGAGAGTGAGATCACGAAGGATAGATATGAGAGATAGATAAATGATAGATATATGGTAGATAGATAGATAATAGATAGATAGATAATTGTTATATATTATTATAGATAGATGGATAATAGATAATAAATAGATAATAGATATATAGATGATAGTGAGATAGAGAATAGATAATACACAGATAATAGATAGATAATAGATAGATGATAGATAATACATAGATAAATTATAGATATGTGATAGATAGATAATAGATATATGATAGATAGATAATAGATAGATACATATAGATTATTATTATATATTATAGATAGATGGATAATAGATAATAAATAGATAATAGATATATAGATGATAGATACATAAGAGATAGATAATAGAGAGATAGATAATAGAGAGATAGATAGATAATAGGAAAATATTAGGATGGATGGATAAATAGATAATGAGATAGAACAGGAGTGGGCAATTATTTTTGCCATGGGGCCACATGAGAGAACGTGACTATTGTGGAGGGCTGAACCAATGGGCTGAAATTAATTCTGCTCAATAGTCATTATTAACATATTAATTATAATTATTTTATATTAATATGAATTAACAAACTGAGGCCCACATAGCAACTGGCCCACTCTACATAAAGCTTGAGCACCTTATAGCCTCCCATTTACAGTATGAGCACCTTATAGCCTCTCTTTAACCAGCATGAGCCCCATATAGCCTCCTATATACAGTATGAGCCTCACATAGCCTCCTATATACAGTATGAGCCCAACACAGCCTCCTATATACAGTATGAGCCCCACATAGCCTCTCATATACAGCATGAGCCCCACATAGCCTCCTATGTACAGTATGAGCTCCACATAGCCTCCTATATACAGTATGAGCCCCATATAGCCTCCTATATACAGTATGAGCTCCACATATCCTCCTATATACAGTATGAGCCCCATATAGCCTCCTATATACAGTATGAGCTCCACATAGCCTCTCATATGCAGCATGAGCCCCACATAGCCTCCTATATACAGTATGAGTCCCATATAGCCTCCTATATACAGTATGAGCTCTACATATCCTCCTATATACAGTATGAGCCCCAAATAGCCTCCCATATACAGTATGAGTCTGCCACATAGCCTCCTATATACAGTATGAGCCCCATATAGCCTCCTATATACAGTATGAGCCCCACATAGCCTCCTATATACAGTATGAGCCCCATATAGCCTCCTATATACAGTATGAGCCCCACATAGCCTATTATATACAGTATGAGCCCACATAGCATCCTATATACAGTATAAGACCCATATAGCCTCCTATATACAGTATGAGACTGCCACATAACGTCCTATATACAGTATAAGCCCCATATAGCCTCTTATATACAGTATGAGCCCAATATAGCCTCCCATATACAGTATGAGCCCCACATAGCCTCCTATATACAGTATAAGCCCCATATAGCCTCCTATATACAGTATGAGCTCCACATAGCCTCCTATATACAGTGTGAGCCCCATATAGCCTCATATATACAGTATGATAACCAGATAGCCTCCTATATACAGCATGAGCCCCACATAGTCTCCTATATACAGTATGAGCCCCCACATAGCCTCCTATATATGGTATGATCTCCACATAGCCTCCTATATACAGTATGAGCCCCACACAGCCTCCTATATACAGTATGAGCTCCACATAGCCTCCTATATACAGCATGAGCCCCACATAGCCTCCTATATACAGTATGAGCCCCACATAGCCTCCTATATACAGTATGAGCCCCACATAGCTTCCTATATACAGTATGAGCACCACAGTCTCCTATATACAGTATGAGCCCCACATAGCCTCCTATATACAGCATGAGCCCCACACAGCCTCCTATATACAGTATGAGTCCCACGTAGCCTCCTATATACAGTATAAGCCCCATACAGCCTCCTATATACAGCATGAGCCCCACATAGTCTCCTCTATACACTATGAGTCCCACATAGCCTCCTATATACAGTGTAAGCCCCAAACAGCCTCCTATATACAGCATGAGCCCCACATAGCCTCCTATATACAGTATGAGCCCCACATAGCCTCCTATATACAGCATGAGCCCCACATAGCCTCCTATATACAGTATGAGCCCCACATCGCCTCCCTATATACAGTATGAGCCCCTACATAGCGTCTTATATACAGCATGAACCCCACACAGCCTCCTATATACAGCATGAGCCCCCACATAGCCTCCTATATACAGTATAAGCCCCAAACAGCCTCCTATATACAGCATGAGCCCCACATAGCTGCTCTATATGCTGCCCCTCCTCCACTAAAGTATTCACCGCTTTCTGCATCTCGAGGATGTGGGTAGTGGTGATGGTGGCGGATGGACTACAGACATGGTGCGGCCCATGGGCCACTGTTTCAGCTCTTCGGCTGTCTCAGTCCACGGGCTGTACTGGAACAGCCAGAGGGCTGGATGTGGCTCACGGGCAGCACTTTGCCCCGGTCTGGGATAGATGATAGACAGATATTGTTTGTCAGACACCTCTATGGAAAGTGTAGGTTGGTTTGTACGGCACAGATGCTCTGGATCAACACCTTACAATCGGAGCAGGGAAGCCCCAACAATTGAATTTTCCATAAGGCGCATCCTACTTTTGGAGTCGGTCCTCCATCTTGCCATCCATCGTAGGAGATGACATGCGACCATCAGGCAGGCTTACGTTCCCGGATTGCTGCCAATCTGGGTCACCAATAGGATGAATCCATCCATAAATGGGGCTCTGACGACTATTGGGCTGACATCATAAGTAGCTATAACAGGTTTCCACCGTGGCTGGGTGTTGTAGTCCGCCACAGGGAAGGTCATGACCCTCTTCTTCTAAAGCACTGATACATGGCGTGTGTATCAGCTGGGGATGAGAAAGGTATATTTTGTATGAGAAGTTTTTGGCCTGGGGACTCGGCAGATACTTTGGGAGTCTAGCGATGATGTGTTCTTGGCTGGTTATCACTTTTGGCTTTATACATTTTCTTTCTTTAGGGAGGCGATGTTGGATGATGCAATCGAGTAAGACAAACTCACTTTAACTGTGACTGGTCCTGATTATCAGAGCCATAAACTTATAGAAACTATCACCAGGGAGAATCAAACTTTTCTTGCCATGAGCGCGCCCCTTTTTCTGGCTCATTGATGTTAGAACTTGGCCTCACAGTGAAGACATTGGGGAGCGCAGCCTTGTGAGGGGTTTGTTTAGTATCCTGGAGACGTGCGCAACCTTCCAGCAGTCCAGGAGGTCTGTGGTTTTCGTGAATATTGGGGAAAAGTTGTCAAGTATGTGTTGAGATCATTCACCTTGCACAAAACGTTTTTTCAATACTGCACATCGCTAATTTCCCTTATCACCCAAACCGTCCATACCGGATAAAATTAGTGCAGCCAAGAGTGCGGCGATGAGGCCGAAATTACTTTATTGTATTATATGTATTTTTTACACATTTTTTGGCAATGTTTTTCCTCTTTGTTTTTTTAAAAGTAAAATTAATAATTTAGATATTTTCACTGTGGCCATTAGGAGTTTTTTTTATACTCATAATTCTTGTACTTTCAGGAACAGTTTTCAATAGTTTCCTTATCGGCAGACACAGGAGCGCAATGACTGCTAAAAGCTCTATATACAGTAGATAACACAGGATCCACCATTCACAATAGGTGATGTCACAGCTCACCTCCTCCTCCTGTACAATGACTGATAACACCTCTATATACAGTAGATAACACAGGATCCACCATTAACAATAGGTGATGTCACAGCTCACCTCCTCCTCCTGTACAATGACTGATAACACATCTATATACAGTAGATAACACAGGATCCACCATTCACAATAGGTGATGTCACAGCTCACCTCCTCCTCCTCCTGTACAATGACTGATAACACCTCTATATACAGTAGATAACACAGGATCCACCATTCACAATAGGTGATGTCACAGCTCTCCTCCTCTTCCTGTACAATGACTGATAATACCTCTATATACAGTAGATAACACAGGATCCACCATTCACAATAGGTGATGTCACAGCTCACCTCCTCCTGTACAATGACTGATGACACCTCTATATACAGTAGATAACACAGGATCCACCATTCACAATAGACGATGTCACAGCTCACCTCCTCCTCCTCCTGTACAATGACTGATAACACCTCTATATACAGTAGATAACACAGGATCCACCATTCACAATAGGTGATGTCACAGCTCACCTCCTCCTCCTGTACAATGACTGATAACACCTCTATATACAGTAGATAACACAGGATCCACCACTCACAATAGGTGAGGTCACAGCTCACCTCCTCCTCCTGTACAATGACTGATACCTCTATATACAGTAGATAACACAGGGTCCACCGTTAACAATAGGTGATGTCACAGCCCACCTACTGTTTTATAAAAATAGTTTTTTTTTGCAACAGCTATTTCAGTTTCATATATCTAATAACTGTTGGACACAGTAATGTTTCTGCCTTGAAATAAGGTTTATTGTACTAACAGAAAATGTGCAATCTGCATTCAAACAAAATTTGACAGGTGCATAAGTATGGGCACCCTTATCATTTTCTTGTTTTAAATACTCCTACCTACTTTTTACTGACTTACTAAAGCACTTTTTTTTTGGTTTTCTAACCTCATTGAGGTTTGCACTTCATAGCCAGGTGTATGCAATCATGAGAAAAGCTACTTAAAGTGGCCACTTGCAAGTTGTTCTCCTGTTTGAATCTCCTCTGAAGAGTGGCATCATGGGCTCCTCAAAACAACTGTCTAATGATCTGAAAACAAAGATTATTCAACATAGTTGTTCAGGGGAAGGATACAAAAAGCTGTCTCAAGAGATTTAACCTGTCAATTTCCACTGTGAGGAACATAGTAAGGAAATGGAAGAACACAGGTACAGTTGTTGTTAAGGCCAGAAGTGGCAGGCCAAGAAAAACATCAGAAAGGCAGAGAAGAAGAATGGTGAGATCAGTCAAGGACAATCCTCAGACCACCTCCAGAGAGCTGCAGCATCAACTTGCTGCAGATGGTGTCACTGTGCATCGGTCAACTATACAACGCACTTTGCAGAAGGAGAAGCTGTATGGGAGAGTGATGCGAAAGAAGCCGCTTCTGCAAGCACGCCACAAACAGAGTCGGCTGAGGTATGAAAAAGCACATTTGGAGAAGCCAATTTCTTTTTGGAAGAAGGTCCTGTGGACTGATGAAACCAAGATTGAGTTGTTTGGTCATACAAAAAGGCGTTATGCATGGCGGCCAAAAAACACAGCATTCCAAGAAAAACACTTGCTACCCACAGTAAAATTTGGTGGAGGTTCCATCATGCTTTGGGGCTGTGTGGCCAATGCCGACACCGGGAATCTTGTTAAAGTTGAGGGACACATGGATTCCTCTCAGTATCAGCAGATTCTTGACAATAATGTTCATGAATCAGTGACAAAGTTGAAGTTACACAGGGGATGGATCTTTCAGCAAGACAATGATCCAAAACACCACTCCAAATCTACTCAGGCATTCATGCAGAGGAACAATTACACTGTTCTGGAATGGCCATCCCAGTCCCCAGACCTGAATATCATTGAACATCCGTGGGATCATTTGAAGAGGGCTGTCCATGCTCGGCGACCATCAAACTTAACTGAACTGGAATTGTTTTGTAAAGAGGAATGGTCAAAAATACATTCATCCAGGATCCAGGTACTCATTAAGGATACGTTCACATTTGCGTTGCGTCGGGCGCAACCGCGGCGACGCATGCGTCATGCGCCCCTATATTTAACATGGGGGGCGCATGGACATGCGTTGTGCTGCGTTTTGCGACGCATGCATTTTTTTTGCCGCAAGCGTAGGGCGCAGAGGACGCAGCAAGTTGCATTTTTTTTGCGTCCAAAATTCGGCAAAAAAGGACGCATGCGTCGCAAAACGCTGCGTTTGTGTGCGTTTTGTTGCGTTTTTGTTTGCGCTGTGCGTTGCGTCTCCGACGCAACATCGCACAACGCAAATGTGAACGTAGCCTAAAAGCTACAGGAAGCGACTAGAGGCTGTTACTTTTGCAAAAGGAGGATCTACTAAATATTAATGTCACTTTTCTGGTGGGGTGCCCATACTTAGAGTATGCACCTGTCAAATTTTGTTTGAATGCAGACTGCACATTTTCTGTTAGTACAATAAACCTAATTTCAAGGCAGAAACATTACTGTGTCCAACAGTTATTATATATATATGAAACTGAAATAGCTGTTGCAAAAAAAACAATTTTTATAAAACATTAAGCTTAAGATTAATAGGGGTGCCCAAACTTTTTCATACAACTGTAATACTGCCCCTATGTACAAGAATATAACTACTATAACACTGCCCCTATGTACAAGAATATACCGTATATACTCGAGTATAAGCCGACCCGAGTATAAGCCGACCCCCCTAATTTTGCCACAAAAAACTGGGAAAACTTATTGACTCGAGTATAAGCCTAGGGTGGAAATGCATCATTTACCGGTGAATTTCAAAAATAAAAATAGATCATTATTTCCCCATAGCTCTGCCATATAGTGCTCTGCACCGTTCATTTTTTCCCCATAGCTGTGCCATATAGTGCTCTGCACCGTTCAT
Organism: Ranitomeya imitator; assembly: GCF_032444005.1. Taxonomy (NCBI): domain Eukaryota; kingdom Metazoa; phylum Chordata; class Amphibia; order Anura; family Dendrobatidae; genus Ranitomeya; species Ranitomeya imitator. Next base: position 19,418,671 of record NC_091287.1, read on the forward strand.
TATTGCCCCATAGCTGTGCCATATAGTGCTCTGCACCGTTCATATTGCCCCATAGCCGTGCCATATAGTGCTCTGTACTGATCATATTTCCCCATAGCTGTGCCATATAGTGCTCTGCACCGTTCATTATTGCCCCATAGCTGTGCCATATAGTGCTCTGCACCGTTCATATTTCCCCATAGCTGTGCCATATAGTGCTCTGCACCGTTCATTATTGCCCCATAGCTGTGCCATATAGTGCTCTGCACCGTTCATATTTCCCCATAGCTGTGCCATATAGTGCTCTGCACCGTTCATATTGCCCCATAGCCATGCCATATAGTGCTCTGCACCGTTCACATTTCCCCATAGCTGTGCCATATAGTGCTCTGCACCGTTCATTCTTGCCCCATAGCTGTGCCATATAGTGCTCTGCACCGTTCATATCTCCCCATAGCTGTGCCATATAGTGCTCTGCACTGTTCATATCTCCCCATAGCTGCCATATAGTGCTCTGCACCGTTCATATCTCCCCATAGCTGCCATATAGTGCTCTGCACCGTTCATATCTCCCCATAGCTGCCATATAGTGCTCTGCACCGTTCATATCTCCCCATAGCTGCCATATAGTGCTCTGCACCGTTTATATCTCCCCATAGCTGCCATATAGTGCTCTGCACCGTTCATATTTCCCCATAGATGCTCCAATGAAAGCTCTGCCATTGCTGCTGCTGCTGCAATAAAAAAAAAAACACATACTCACCTCTCTTGCTTGCAGCTCCCGGCGTCCGGTCCCAGCGTCTCTCCGCACTGACTGATCAGGCAGAGGGCGGCGCGCACACTATATGCGTCATCGCGCCCTCTGACCTGCACAGTCAGAGTGGAGCGACGCCGGGAAGATGGAGCGACGCCTGGCGTGTGGAACGGGGACAGGTAAATATGACATACTTACCTGGTCCCGGCATCTGGCTCCTTCCCCCGGACAGCTGGTCTTCAGTGCTGCAGCCTCTTCCTCTATCAGCGGTCACCGGCACCGCTGATTAGAGAAATGAATAGGCGGCTCTACCCCTATGGGAGGTGGAGCCGCCTATTCATTTCTCTAATGAGCGGTCCCACGTGACCGCTGAACAGTGGAAGAGCTGCAGCACCGAAGACTGTGGGACGGCAGGGGGAGCGTCAGGATCGCTGGAAGCAGGTAAGTATGCCTCAGCACCCTCCTTCCCTCACCCGCCGGCCCTGCCACCCACCTTGACTCGAGTATAAGCCGAGAGGGGCACTTTCAGCCCAAAAATTTGGGCTGAAAATCTCGGCTTATACTCGAGTATATACGGTAACTACAATAATACTGCTCCTATGTACAAGAATACTGCTCCCTATGTACCAGAATATAACTACTATAATACTGATCCTATGTACAAGAATATAACTACTATAATACTGCTCCTATGTACAAGATTATAACTACTATAATACTGCCCCTATGTACAAGAATATAACTACTATAATACTGCCCCTATGTACAAGAATATAACTACTATAATACTGCTCCTATGTACAAGAATATAACTACTATAATACTGCTCCTATGTACAAGAATATAACTACTATAATACTGCCCCTATATACAAGAATATAACTACTATAATACTGCCTTCTATGTACAAGAATATAACTACTATAATACTGCTCCTATGTACAAGAATATAACTACTATAATACTGCCCCTATATACAAGAATATAACTACTATAATACTGCCCTCTATGTACAAGAATATAGCTACTATAATACTGCTCCCTATGTACAAGAATATAATTACTATAATACTGCTCCTATATATAAGAATATAACTACTATAATACTGCCCCTATGTACAAGAATATAACTACTATAATACTGCCCCTATATACAAGAAAATAACTACTATAATACTGCTCCTATGTACAAGAATATAACTACTATAATACTGCCCCTATGTACAGGAATATAATTACTATAATACTGCCCCTATATATAAGAATATAACTACTATAATACTGCTCCTATGTACAAGAATATAACTACTATAATACTGCCCCTATATACAAGAATATAACTACTATAATACTGCCTTCTATGTACAAGAATATAACTACTATAATACTGCCCCTATGTACAAGAATATAACTACTATAATACTGCTCCTATGTACAAGAATATAACTACTATAATACTGCCCCTATATACAAGAATATAACTACTATAATACTGCCCTCTATGTACAAGAATATAGCTACTATAATACTGCTCCCTATGTACAAGAATATAATTACTATAATACTGCTCCTATATATAAGAATATAACTACTATAATACTGCTCCTATGTACAAGAATATACCGTATTTTTCCGACCATAAGACGCACTTTTTTGCCTCCAAATTTGGGAGGAAAGTGTGGGTGCGTCTTATGGTACGGATGTAGCATGTGGGGAGGGAGGCAGCAGTGAGTGGGATCCCACTCTTATGCCACTTCAGGATGTCCCAGCTGCCCAGAATCAGTGCTGGGGAAACCATGTGGTCCCGATGATTAAAGGGAACCTGTCACCCCGAAAATCGCGGGTGATGTAAGCCCACCGGCATCAGGGGCTTATCTACAGCATTCTGTAATGCTGTAGATAAGCCCGCGATGTTACCTGAAAGAGGAGAAAAAGACGTTATATTATACTCACCCAGGGGCGGTCCCGCTGCTGGTCAGGTCGGATGGGCGTCTCTCATCCGCTCCGGCGCCTCCCATCTTCATTACAAGACGTCCTCTTCTGATCTTCAGCCATGGCTCTGGCGCATGCGTACTTTGCTCTGCCTTGTTGAGGGCAGAGGATAATACTGCAGTGCACAGGCGCCGGAAAGGTCAGAGGCCCGGCGCCTGCGCACTGCAGTACTTTGTCTGCCCTCAACAGGGCAGACAAAGTACGCCTGCGCCGGAGCCGTGGCTGAAGATCAGAAGAGGACGTCTTGTAATGAAGATGGGAGGCACCGGAGCGGATGAGAGACGCCCATCCGACCTGACCAGCAGCGGGACCGCCCCTGGGTGAGTATAATATAACGTCTTTTTCTCCTCTTTCAGGTAACATCGGGGGTTTATCTACAGCATTACAGAATGCTGTAGATAAGCCCCTGATGCCGGTGGGCTTACCTCACCCGCGAATTTCGGGGTGACAGGTTCCCTTTAAGTGCAGTGAATATTCATTAGCGGCTCCCTGCCCACCTATCAGCTGAGGGGTGAGCCGGGAGCTGCAAATGAATACTGCACTTAAGCAGGGACACACATGGCTTCTCCAGCGCTGATTCCTGCAGCAGCTGGGGAGGTGTTATGAAAGGCAATTCAGTACCACAATGGACATAGCGGTCAGAGCACATACAGTGATCTGACAATAACCCAAAATCATAGAACGAGCTCTGAGACGTGGGAACTCTGCAGACCGCAATCCCTAATCCTCTCCAAACAACACTAGAGGCAGCCGTGGATTGCGCCTAACTCTGCCTATGCAACTCGGCACAGCCTGAGAAACTAACTAGCCTGAAGATAGAAAATAAGCCTACCTTGCCTCAGAGAAATACCCCAAAGGAAAAGGCAGCCCCCCACATATAATGACTGTGAGTAAGATGAAAAGACAAACGTAGGGATGAAATAGATTCAGCAAAGTGAGGCCCGACTTTCTTAACAGAGCGAGGATAGAAAAGGCAATTTTGCGGTCTACACAAAACCCTAAAGAAAACCACGCAAAGGGGGCAAAAAGACCCTCCGTACCGAACTAACGGCACGGAGGTACACCCTCTGCGTCCCAGAGCTTCCAGCAACAAATTAGACAAGCTGGACAGAAAAAATAGCAAACAAATAGCAAAGAAGAACTTAGCTATGCAGAGCAGCAGGCCACAGGAATGATCCAGGGAAAAGCAAGTCCAACACTGGAACATTGACAGGAAGCCAGGATCAAAGCATTAGGTGGAGTTAAGTAGAGAAGCACCTAACGACCTCACCAGATCACCTGAGGGAGGAAACTCAAAAGCCGCAGTACCACTTCCCTCCACCAACAGAAGCTCACAGAGAGAATCAGCCGAAGTACCACTTGTGACCACAGGAGGGAGCTCTGCCACAGAATTCACAACAGTACCCCCCCCTTGAGGAGGGGTCACCGAACCCTCACCAGAGCCCCCAGGCCGACCAGGATGAGCCACATGAAAGGCACGAACAAGATCGGGAGCATGGACATCAGAGGCAAAAACCCAGGAATTATCTTCCTGAGCATAACCCTTCCATTTAACCAGATACTGGAGTTTCCGTCTAGAAACACGAGAATCCAAAATCTTCTCCACAATATACTCCAATTCCCCCTCCACCAAAACCGGGGCAGGAGGATCAACAGATGGAACCATAGGTGCCACGTATCTCCGCAACAATGACCTATGGAATACGTTATGTATGGAAAAAGAATCTGGAAGGGTCAGACGAAAAGACACAGGATTAAGAACCTCAGAAATCCTATACGGACCAATGAAACGAGGTTTAAACTTAGGAGAGGAAACCTTCATAGGAATATGACGAGAAGATAACCAAACCAGATCCCCAACACGAAGTCGGGGACCCACACGGCGTCTGCGATTAGCGAAACGTTGAGCCTTCTCCTGGGACAAGGTCAAATTGTCCACTACATGAGTCCAAATCTGCTGCAACCTGTCCACCACAGTATCCACACCAGGACAGTCCGAAGACTCAACCTGTCCTGAAGAGAAACGAGGATGGAACCCAGAATTGCAGAAAAATGGCGAAACCAAGGTAGCCGAGCTGGCCCGATTATTAAGGGCGAACTCAGCCAAAGGCAAAAAGGACACCCAGTCATCCTGATCGGCAGAAACAAAGCATCTCAGATATGTTTCCAAGGTCTGATTGGTTCGTTCGGTCTGGCCATTAGTCTGAGGATGGAAAGCCGAGGAAAAAGACAAGTCAATGCCCATCCTACCACAAAAGGATCGCCAAAACCTTGAAACAAACTGGGAACCTCTGTCAGAAACGATATTCTCTGGAATGCCATGTAAACGAACCACATGCTGGAAGAACAATGGCACCAAATCAGAGGAGGAAGGCAATTTAGACAAGGGTACCAGATGGACCATCTTAGAAAAGCGATCACAGACCACCCAAATGACTGACATCTTTTGAGAAACGGGAAGATCAGAAATAAAATCCATAGAGATATGTGTCCAAGGCCTCTTCGTGACCGGCAAGGGCAAAAGCAACCCACTGGCACGAGAACAGCAGGGCTTAGCCCGAGCACAAATCCCACAGGACTGCACAAAAGCGCGCACATCCCGCGACAGAGACGGCCACCAAAAGGATCTAGCCACTAACTCTCTGGTACCAAAGATTCCAGGATGACCAGCCAAAACCGAACAATGAACCTCAGAGATAACTTTATTGGTCCACCTATCAGGGACAAACAGTCTCTCCGCTGGACAACGATCATGTTTATTAGCCTGAAATTTTTGCAGCACCCGCCGCAAATCAGGGGAGATGGCAGACACAATTACTCCTTCCTTGAGGATACCCGCCGGCTCAGACAAACCCGGAGAGTCGGGCACAAAACTCCTAGACAGAGCATCCGCCTTCACATTTTTAGAGCCCGGAAGGTACGAAATCACAAAGTCAAAACGGGCAAAAAACAGCGACCAACGAGCCTGTCTAGGATTCAACCGCTTAGCAGACTCAAGATAAGTCAAGTTCTTATGATCAGTCAATACCACCATGTGATGCTTAGCTCCTTCAAGCCAATGACGCCACTCCTCGAATGCCCACTTCATGGCCAGCAACTCTCGGTTGCCCACATCATAATTTCGCTCAGCAGGCGAAAACTTCCTTGAAAAAAAAGCGCTTGGTTTCATCACTGAGTAATCAGAACCTCTCTGCGACAAAACAGCCCCTGCTCCAATCTCAGAAGCATCAACCTCGACCTGGAACGGAAGAGAAACATCTGGTTGACACAACACAGGGGCAGAAGAAAAACGACGCTTCAACTCATGAAAAGCTTCCACAGCAGCAGAAGACCAATTGACCAAATCAGCACCCTTCTTGGTCAAATCGGTCAATGGTTTGGCAATACTAGAAAAATTGCAGATGAAGCGACGATAAAAATTAGCAAAGCCCAGGAACTTTTTGCAGACTTTTCAGAGATGTCGGCTGAGTCCAATCATGGATGGCCTGAACCTTAACAGGATCCATCTCGATAGTAGAAGGGGAAAAGATGAACCCCAAAAATGAAACCTTCTGCACACCAAAGAGACACGTTGATCCCTTCAGAAACAAGGAATTAGCACGCAGGACCTGAAAAACTGTTCTGACCTGCTTCACATGAGACTCCCAATCATCCGAGAAGACCAAAATGTCATCCAAGTACACAATCAGGAATTTATCCAGGTACTCTCGGAAGGTGTCATGCATAAAGGACTGAAACACTGATGGAGCATTGGCAAGTCCGAATGGCATCACTAGATACTCAAAATGACCCTCGGGCATATTAAATGCTCTAAGAGAAACCCACAACGCTTAGCATACTCCAAGTCCATCAAATTCAGGGCAGCGCCTGAATCCACAAAAGCCATGACAGAATACGATGACAAAGAACAGATCAAGGTAACGGACAGAAGAAATTTTGACTGTACCGTACCAATGGTGGCAGACCTAGCGAACCGCTTAGTGCGCTTAGGACAATCAGAGATAGCATGAGTGGAATCACCACAGTAGAAACACAGCCCATTCAGATGTCTGTGTTCTTGCCGTTCAACTCTGGTCAAAGTCCTATCGCACTGCATAGGCTCAGGTTTAAGCTCAGGTAATACCGCCAAATGGTGCACAGATTTACGCTCACGCAAGCGTCGACCGATCTGAATGGCCAAAGACATAGACTCATTCAAACCAGCAGGCATAGGAAATCCCACCATGACATCCTTAAGGGCTTCAGAGAGACCCTTTCTGAACATAGCTGCCAGCGCAGATTCATTCCACTGAGTGAGCACGGACCACTTTCTAAATTTCTGACAATATACCTCTATCTCATCCTGACCCTGACAAAGAGCCAGCAAATTTTTCTCTGCCTGATCCACTGAATTAGGTTCATCGTACAGCAATCCGAGCGCCAGGAAAAACGCATCGATATTACTCAATGCAGGATCTCCTGACGCAAGAGAAAATGCCCAGTCCTGAGGGTCGCCGCGCAAAAAAGAAATATCAAAACCTGTTGAACTGGATCACCAGAGGAGCGAGGTTTCAAGGCCAGAAATAATTTACAATTATTTTTGAAACTCAGAAACTTAGTTCTATCTCCAAAAAACAAATCAGGAATAGGAATTCTTGGTTCTAACATAGATTTCTGATCAATAGTGTCTTGAATCTTTTGTACTCTTGCCGAGAGCTGATCCACAGATGAAGACAGACTTCTAATGTCCATCGCTACACCTGTGTACTGAACCACCCAAATGTCTAGGGGAAAAAAAAGGCAAAACACAGTGCAAAGAAAAAAAAATGGTCTCAGAACTTCTCCTTTCCCTCTATTGAGAATCATTAGTACTTTTGGCTTCCTGTACTGTTATGAAAGGCAATTCAGTACCACAATGGACATAGCGGTCAGAGCACATACAGTGATCTGACAATAACCCAAAATTATAGGACGAGCTCTGAGACGTGGGAACTCTGCAGACCGCAATCCCTAATCCTCTCCAAACAACACTAGAGGCAGCCGTGGATTGCGCCTAACTCTGCCTATGCAACTCGGCACAGCCTGAGAAACTAACTAGCCTGAAGATAGAAAATAAGCCTACCTTGCCTCAGAGAAATACCCCAAAGGAAAAGGCAGCCCCCCACATATAATGACTGTGAGTAAGATGAAAAGACAAACGTAGGGATGAAATAGATTCAGCAAAGTGAGGCCCGACTTTCTTAACAGAGCAAGGATAGAAAAGGCAACTTTGCGGTCTACACAAAACCCTAAAGAAAACCACGCAAAGGGGGCAAAAAGACCCTCCGTACCGAACTAACGGCACGGAGGTACACCCTCTGCGTCCCAGAGCTTCCAGCAACAAATTAGACAAGCTGGACAGAAAAAATAGCAAACAAATAGCAAAGAAGAACTTAGCTATGCAGAGCAGCAGGCCACAGGAATGATCCAGGGAAAAGCAAGTCCAACACTGGAACATTGGCAGGAAGCCAGGATCAAAGCATTAGGTGGAGTTAAGCAGAGAAGCACCTAACGACCTCACCAGATCACCTGAGGGAGGAAACTCAGAAGCCGCAGTACCATTTCCCTCCACCAACAGAAGCTCACAGAGAGAATCAGCCGAAGTACCACTTGTGACCACAGGAGGGAGCTCTGCCACAGAATTCACAACAGGGAGGTCTGTGTGTGCGGGGGAGAGGAGGCAGCAGCAGCAGCAGGGGCCAGAGGAGAGAGGAGATCGCTGCATACCTGCCTGCCATGCCTGGGCTGGACGCCAAGTGCTGTGCACAAACAGGACCTGTTTGATGTCAGGAGTGGGCGGGCTGGAGCATCACATGGCAGCTCAGAGCCCTCCCTCTTCTTGACATCATCACAGGTCCTTCAGGCTCTCCACTAGAATCTGCAACTTCCTCATAACCTGTGCTGTGGAAAGGAAACGAGGGAACGCTCTGGGTGCAGTCATGGGATGCTTTTACCTCACCACAGTGTGGCTGGCTGCCACAATTAAGAGGTTAGTCTTTACAAAACACAATAAAGCACTCTGCCACTCCTTTGGTGAACTATAACTCCCAGCATGTCATAGGATCTGCAGGACATGCTGGGAGTTATAGTTATCCCATGAGATTTTAAAGCAGCACTCCAGTGTTATTTTGCAGTGCTGGAGTGGTGCTTTTAATATAAGCCCTGTGCCCCCAATCTTATACTCACCCTCCAGCATCTTCATATAGTACTGTACACCACACTGGTCCCGCAGCTTCCAATATAATAACATACTATTATATATAATAACACCACATATAATAGTATGCTATTTATGTTATGAAATATTTTACCACATTTTTTTGCTTCAAATATTTTTTTTCCCTATTTTCCACCTCTAAAACCTGGGTGCGCCTTATAGTCCGGTGCGTCTTATAGTCCGAAAAATACGGTAACTACTATAATACTGCTCCTATGTACAAGAATATAACTACTATAATAAAGCTCCTATGTACAAGAATATGACTACTATAATATTGTCCCTATATACAAGAATATAATTAGTATAATACTGACCCTATGTACAAGAATATAACTACTATAATACTGCTCCTATATATAAGAATATAACTACTATAATACTGCTCCTATGTACAAGAATATAACTATTATAATACTGCCCCTATGTACAAGAATATAACTACTATAATACTGCTCCTATGTACAAGAATATAACTACTATAATACTGCCCCTATATACAAGAATATAACTACTATAATACTGCTTCTATATACAAGAATATAACTACTATAATACTGCCCTCTATGTACAAGAATATAGCTACTATAATACTGCCCCTATGTACAAGAATATAAATACTATAATACTAATCCTACGTACAAGAGTATAACTACTATAATACTGCTCCTCTGTACAAGACTATAACTACTATAATACTGCTCCTACATACAAGAATATAACTACTATAATACCGCCTCTATATACAAGAATAGAACTACACTAATACTTCGCCTCTTTACAAGAATATAATTACTATAATACTGCTGCTATATATAAGAATATAACTACTATAATACTGCCCTCTATGTACAAGAATATAACTACTATAATACTGCCCCTATATACAAGAATATAACTACTATAATACTGCCCCTATATACAAGAATATAACTACTATAATACTGCCCTCTATGTACAAGCATATAGCTACTATAATACTGCTCCCTATGTATAAGAATATAATTACTATAATACTGCTCCTATATATAAGAATATAACTACTATAATACTGCCCCTATGTACAAGAATATAACTACTATAATACTGCTCCTATGTACAAGAATATAACTACTATAATACTGCTCCTATGTACAAGAATATAACTACCATAATACTGTATTAGAACTATTATAATACTATAATAATGCGGTTTTGTTTATAGTGGTAAGTTTATAAATGTGATTTTCTGTATTATTATTTCTTTACATTGCAGAGGATCATATAGAGCGTTACATATATAATTGTTGTTGACCTCTTGCTCACTTTTTAATGTGTAACCAATGAGCTGTGAATAATGTGCTGCGTCACACCTCAGTGTCGGCTTGTGGATGCTAATGTTTCTGTAACCTGGAGACACATTTCTGATTTACTAATAGAACTATGAGAAAGTAAACCAATGTAATCCTGGTCTTGTTCTTCATAAAAAAAGTGAGAAATTGTTTGAATTCTTTTTATTTATATAAATTCTGTTACATTTCATCCAATTGAATTTATTTCTCATTTGAATAAATTCTGCTATGATTGGATTCAATAAGTAAAAAATTTTAAAAAAAAAGTTTAGTACGGAATTGTATTATCAAAACCAAGAAAATAAAAAATGTAAGCGGCACAGCCGACTTTCCAGAGATTAATAACTCGATGTGGAGAGTTTCCCAACAATAGGTAGTCCGGTCAGATGAAAGGCGGTGCTTGCGTGAAACAAAGTGTCCATATAAATAAAAAAGTAGAAAAAACGCAATAGCACTCACCAATCAGTGGCAATTCAAACGTCCTTTATTGGAGCATATAGCAAAACATCTTCGCGGTTCAAGGGAGGGAGTGAGAGAGGGAGTGCGACAGGCAAGATGACGACGGCCGTTTCGCGCTAATACCGAGCGCTTCCACGGGTCCTGTGGAAGCGCTTGGTATTAGCGCGAAACGGCTGTCGTCGTCTTGCCTGTCGCACTCCCTCTCTCACTCCCTCCCTTGAACCGCGAAGATGTTTTGCTATATGCTCCAATAAAGGACGTTTGAATTGCTACGGAATTGTATTATACTGACACATTATGACACTGTTATGTTGGCAATGTGTGACACTACTAGAGACCTGGGCACAAATAAGGAAGTTGGGGGTGGCGGTGGCATGGGGGGTGGGGTTAGATCAATTAATAATTTAAGAAAGAATAGAGGTGCAGAGAGGAACATCAAGTGCATGTATACTAATGCCAGAAGCCTCGCCAACAAAATGGACGAATTAGAACTAATGTTGTTGGAGCATAATTATGACATGGTGGGGATATCTGAGACATGGCTGGATGAGAGCCATGACTGGGCTGTTAACTTGCAGGGCTATAGCCTGTTCAGAAATGACCGTACAGATAAGCGAGGGGGTGGGGTGTGTCTATATGTAAAATCGTCCTTAAAACCCATCCTGCGTGATAATATAGGTGAATTTAATGAAAATGTAGAGTTCCTGTGGGTGGAGATAAGGGGAGGGGGATAAAATAATAAATTACTGATAGGGGTTTGTTATAAATCTCCAAAAATAATGGAAGCAATGGAGAATATCCTCGTAAAGCAAATAGATGAAGCTGCGACTCAAGGAGAAGTCATTATTATGGGGGACTTTAACTACCCTGAAATAGATTGGGGAACAGAAACCTGCAGTTCCAGCAAAGGTAATCGGTGTCTGACAACTATGAGAGACAATTACCTTTCATAACTGGTTCAGGACCCAACAAGAAAGGGGGCACTGCTAGACCTAATATTAACCAACAGGCCAGACCGCATAGAAAATATAAGGGTTGGGGGTCACTTGGGTAATAGTGATCACAAAATAATAAGTTTTCATGTATCCTTTAAAAAGCTGTGTAATAGAGGGGTTACGAGGACACTAAACTTCAGGAGGGCAAATTTCCAACGGATGAGAGAGGATCTTGATGCAATTAACTTGGACGATATCATGAGACATAAAAATACACAAAGAAAATGGGAGACGTTTATTAGCATCCTGGATAGGACCTGTGCACAGTATATACCGTATGGGAATAAACATACTAGGAATAGGAGGAAACCAATATGGCTAAATAGAGCTGTAAGGGGCGCAATAATTGACAAAAAGAAAGAATATAGAGAATTAAAGGAAGTAGGTAGTGAGGAGGCATTAAATAAATACAGAAAATTAAATAAATCCTGTAAAAAGCAAATCAAGGCAGCAAAGATTGAGACAGAGAGACTCATTGCCAGAGAGAGTAAAAATAATCCCAAAATATTCTTTAACTACGTAAATAGTAAGAAACTAAAAAAATGATAGTGTTGGCCCCCTTAAAAATAGTCTTGGTGAAATGGTGGATGAGGATGCGGAAAAAGCCAATATGCTAAATGACTTTTTTTCATCAGTATTTACACAAGAAAATCCCATGGCAGACAAAATGACTAGTGATAAAAATCACTAAAACTGACAAATCTCCGGGCCCGGATGGGATACACCCTCGAGTACTGCAGGAATTAAGTACAGTCATTGATAGACCATTATTTTTAATCTTTAGAGACTCCATAATAACAGGGTCTGTACCACAGGACTGGCGTATAGCAAATGTGGTGCCAATATTCAAAAAGGGGACAAAAACTGAACTCGGAAATTATCGGCCAGTAAGCTTAACCTCTACTGTGGGTAAAATCCTGGAGGGCATTCTAAGGGATGCTATACTGGAGTATCTGAAGAGGAATAACCTCATGACCCAGTATCAGCACGGGTTTACTGGGGACCGTTCATGTCAGACTAATTTGATCAGTTTCTATGAAGAGGTAAGTTCCGGACTGGACCAAGGGAACCCAGTGGACGTAGTGTATATGGACTTTTCAAAAGCTTTTGATACGGTGCCACACAAAAGGTTGATACATAAAATGACAATAATGGGGATAGGGGAAAATATGTGTAAGTGGGTTAAAAGCTGGCTCAGGGATAGGAAACAAAGGGTGGTTATTAATGGAACACACTCGGACTGGGTCGCGGTTAGCAGTGGGGTACCACAGGGGTCAGTATTGGGCCCTCTTCTTTTTAACGTATTTATTAATGACCTTGTAGGGGGCATTCAGAGCAGAATTTCAATATTTGCAGATGACACTAAACTCTGCATGGTAATCAATACAGAGGAGGACAATTTTATATTACATGATGATTTATGTAAACTAGAAGCTTGGGCTGATAAATGGCAAATGAGCTTTAATGGAGATAAATGTAAGGTCATGCACTTGGGTAGAAGTAATAAGATGTATAATTATGTGCTTAATTCTAAAACTCTGGGCAAAACCGTCAATGAAAAAGACCTGGGTGTATGGGTGGATGACAAACTCATATTCAGTGGCCAGTGTCAGTCAGCTGCTACAAAGGCAAATAAAATAATGGGATGCATTAAAAGAGGCATAGATGCTCATGAGGAGAACATAATTTTACCTCTATACAAGTCACTAGTTCGACCACACTTAGAATACTATGCACAGTTCTGGTCTCCGGTGTATAAGAAAGACATAGCTGAACTAGAGCAGGTGCAGAGAAGAGCGACCAAGGTTATTAGAGGACTGGGGGATCTGCAATACCAAGATAGGTTATTACACTTGGGGCTATTTAGTTTGGAAAAACGAAGACTAAGGGGTGATCTTATGTTAATGTATAAATATATGAGGGGACAGTACAAAGACCTTTCTGATGATCTTTTTAATCATAGACCTGAGACAGGGACAAGGGGGCATCCTCTACGTCTTGAGGAAAGAAGGTTTAAAGGTACCGTCACACTAGACGATATCGCTAGCGATCCGTGACGTTGCAGCGTCCTCGCTAGCGATATCGTCCAGTGTGACAGGCAGCAGCGATCAGGCCCCTGCTGTGCTGTCGCTGGTCGGGGAAGAAAGTCCAGAACTTTATTTTGTCGCTGGACTCCCCGCAGACATCGCTGAATCAGCGTGTGTGACACCGATTCAGCGATGTCTTCACTGGTAACCAGGGTAAACATCGGGTAACTAAGCGCAGGGCCGCGCTTAGTAACCCGATGTTTACCCTGGTTACCATCGTAAAAAAACAAACAGTACATACTTACATTCAGCTGTCTGTCCCTTGCCGTCTATTTCCTGCACTGACTGCTGGCCGCAAAGTGAAAGTGACTCACCGCTGTGGCTGTGCTCTGCTTTCACTTTACGGCCAGCAGTCAGTGCAGCAAACAGACGGCAAGGGACAGACAGCTGAATCTAAGTATGTACTGTTTGTTTTTTTACGATGGTAACCAGGGTAAACATCGGGTTACTAAGCGCGGCCCTGCGCTTAGTTACCCGATGTTTACCCTGGTTACCGGGGACCTCAGGATCGTTGGTCGCTGGAAGGCTGTCTGTGTGACAGCTCTCCAGCGACCAAACAGCGACGCTGCAGCGATCCGGATCGTTGTCGGTATCGCTGCAGCGTCGCTAAGTGTGACGGTACCTTAAGCATAACAGGTGCGGGTTCTTTACTGTAAGAGCAGTGAGACTATGGAACTCTCTGCCGTATGATGTTGTAATGAGTGATTCATTACTTAAATTTAAGAGGGGACTGGATGCCTTTCTGGAAAAGTATAATGTTACAGGGTATATACACTAGATTCCTTGATAGGGCGCTGATCTAGGGAACTAGTCTGATTGCCGTATGTGGAGTCGGGAAGGAATTTTTTTCCCCAAAGTGCAGCTTACTATTTGCCACATGGTTTTTTTTGCCTTCCTCTGGATCAACATGTTAGGGCATGTTAGGTTAGGCTATGGGGTGAACTAGATGGACTTAAAGTCTTCCTTCAACCTTAATAACTATGTTACTACGTTACTATTAATATTTTACAGTGCGGCAAATCTCAATTGGCACCATATAGCACAAGCCATTGATTTATTGGTACTCTCTGGAGCTATTACATTGTTGCATTGTTTCTTAGTTATTTAGCCTTTGGGTTGTGGTGATCACATTTGCGACCTGGCCCTCTAAGTCGCTGGAACCTTCTCAACACAATAACACTTCATTAATGAGTTCGGGATTCTCTGCCTGATCATAGAGAGAACTGTGCAGTTGTGCTCTTCTCTAGGAAATTAGAAGCCTGGAGAGATAAATAATAATCACCAGACCTCATGTATGAAACAGTGTCCCAGCCAAAATCCATAGGAATCCCACTCAGACCACAATGATTGAATCAAGAGATTTTGTTCAATTTTTTAAGGGAACACTAAACTCCCACATCCTAGATATCACTGAATGAAATATTCCAGTTGCAAATCTTTATTCATTATATAGTAGAATGTGTTGAGAACATGCATATGTTTACCACGTCATACGTTTAAATTTATCATTTTAAAAATGAACAACAACAGCTGAGCACCGAGATCTATGAGAAATTGACTATTGATCCTATTATGGTTTACAAGAAACCAGAGATTCTGGCTTCTGAAGAGTTTTTTCTTTAATGTGTATCCACATACACCTATATTTTGAGTATTTGTTTATTGAAAAAAATTCCGAAAAATCTTTAAAAACCTGCAGGTCACCGTGGATTGTTTCAGGCAGTAAGTCTATATCCCATCCAGTACTGTGTTACACTGGTGTCACTAGTGAATTTTTGCAATGTACGTAAAATATTGAAATATCTGAAGCATCTCATTTTTAGTAAAAGTAGATATAAAAAGCCTTCACACTAGCATTCTGAACACAGAATGTATGAAGGCAGTAAGAGAGAACTGTGTCAATATCATATTTTTATGAATAGGAAAACCGGTATTTGATACCTCTTTTTGAAATAATCTTCACAACATTTTAAATTTGGGACTGATAATTACCCGCAGTTGCAGGGGACCGCGATGGGGTCCTCGGAAGCTCCAGGTTTTGCAAATATATTCATGTCATCATTTGATGACAGGCTTATATATCCTAATGAGTTATCACATGTTAAATTATGATTAGGTTATGTCCGAAGCTAACGGATAGAAATGATTTGTTGAGAGATGATTGCTTTCACGCTTCTCAAACTTTCATTGGTATGCCAAAAAAGCCAGTTCATGTGAGCATGCCAGATTTGTAATAGTGGTTGGTGCATATCATGGCATTAAAAATGTAACACATTTTCACAAATGAATATGAAAACAATGAATTTACTCAAGTAGTTAAAATAAAATGGTAACAGATGACAGCATGAAGAAAGAAAAACAGAGATCCCTATTCACGTGACTATAAAAATTATATTAAAATATTGGAATTTACTTAAAAGAGAACTCAAATATGGAAACGTCTAAAAACAACTCCCTACATATAATTACTGTAATGGCAAAACTATTGCAAATCAATTGATCAGGAGTGACATATCTAAGAAATGAAGATATTGCATCCAAGAAATCAGGATTTGTATCAAAATAATCAGGACATGGTATCTAAGAAATCAAAATATTGTATCCAAGAAATCAAAATATTGTATCAAAGAAATCAACACATTATATCTAAGAAATCAAGAGATTGTATCTAAGAAATCAATATATTGTATCTAAGAAATCAACACATTATATCTAAGAAATCTGAACATTGTATCTAAGAAATCAAAATATTGTATCAAAGAACATATTGTTTCTAAGAAATCAAGACATTTTATCTAAGAAATCAGGACATTGTATATAAGATATCAGTACGTTGTATCTAAGAAATCAGGAAATTGCATTTATGAAATCAGGATATTGCATCTAAGAAATCAATAGATTGTATCTAAGAAATCAGGTCATTGTATCTAAGAAATCAAGATATTGTATCTAAGGAATCAATAGATTGTATCTAAGAAATCAGGTCATTGTATCTAAGAAATCAAGATATTGTATCAAAGGAATCAACAGATTGTATCTAAGAAATCAGGACATTGTATCTAAGAAATCAATAGATTGTATCTAAGAAATCAGGACATTGTATCTAAGAAATCAACAGATTGCATCAAAGAAATCAACATATTGTATCTAAGAAATCAGGACATTGTATCTAAGAAATCAACAGATTGTATCAAAGAAATTAACATATTGTATCTAAGAAATCAGGACATTGTATCTAAGTAATAAAGATATTCTATTTAAGAAATCAAGGTATTGTATCTAAGAAATCAACACATTATATCTAAGAAATCTGAACATTGTATCTAAGAAATCAAAATATTGTATCTAAGAAATCAACACATTATATCTAAGAAATCTGAACATGGTATCTAAGAAATCAAAATATTGTATCCAAGAAATCAAAATATTGTATCAAAGAAATCAACACATTATATCTAAGAAATCTGAACATTGTATCTAAGAAATCAAAATATTGTATCAAAGAACATATTGTTTCTAAGAAATCAAGACATTTTATCTAAGAAATCAGGACATTGTATATAAGATATCAGTACGTTGTATCTAAGAAATCAGGAAATTGCATTTATGAAATCAGGATATTGCATCTAAGAAATCAATAGATTGTATCTAAGAAATCAGGTCATTGTATCTAAGAAATCAACAGATTATATCTAAGAAATCAAGGTATTGTATCTAAGAAATCAATATATTGTATCTAAGAAATCAACACATTATATCTAAGAAATCTGAACATGGTATCTAAGAAATCAAAATATTGTATCCAAGAAATCAAAATATTGTATCTAAGAAATCAAGAGATTGTATCTAAGAAATCAATATATTGTATCTAAGAAATCAACACATTACAGTTAGGTCCATATATATTTGGACAGAGACAACATTTTTCTAGTTTTGGTTATAGACATTACCACAATGAATTGTAAACAAAACAATTCAGATGCAGTTGAAGTTCAGAGTTTCAGCTTTCATTTGAAGGTATCCACATTAAAATTGGATGAAGGGTTTAGGAGTTTCAGCTCCTTAACATGTGCCACCCTGTTTTTAAAGGGACCACAAGTAATTGGACAATTGACTCCAATGCTATTTCATGGACAGGTGTGGGCAATCCCTTCATTATGTCATTCTCAATTAAGCAGATAAAAGGCCTGGAGTTGATTTGAGGTGTGGTGCTGCATTTGGAAGGTTTTGCTGTGAAGTAAACATACGGTAAAGGAGCTCTCCATGCAGGTGAAACGAGCCATCCTTAAGCTGCGAAAACAGAAAAAACCCATCTGAGAAACTGCTACAATATTAGGAGTGGCAGAATCTACAGTTTGGTCCATCCTGAGAAAGAAAGAAAGTACTGGTGAACTCATCAATGCAAAAAGACCTGGGCGCCCACGGAAGACAACAGTGGTGGATGATCACAGAATAATCTCCATGGTGAAGAGAAACCCCTTCACAACAGCCAACCAAGTGACCAACACTCTCCAGGAGGTCGGCGTATCAATATCCAAATCTACCATAAAGAGAAGACTGCATGAAAGTAACTACAGAGGGTTCACTGCACGGTGCAACCACTCATAAGCATCAAGAATAAAAAGGCTAGACTGGACTTTGCTAAAAAACATCTAAAAAAGCCGCACAGTTCTGGAAGAACATTCTTTGGACAGATGAAACCAAGATCAACCTCTACCAGAATGATGGAAAGAGAAAAGTATGGTGAAGGCGTGGTACAGCTCATGATCCAAAGCATACCACATCATCTGTAACACCCGGCGGAGGCAGTGTGATGGCGCGGGCATGCATGGCTGCCAGTGGCACTGGGTCACTAGTGTTTATTGATGATGTGACACAGGACAGAAGCAGCCGAATTAATTCTGAGGTATTCAGAGCCGCCATACTGTGTGCTCAGATCCAGCCAAATGCAGCCAAACTGATTGGTCGTCGTTTCATACTACAGATGGACAATGACCCAAAACATAAAGCCAAAACAACCCAGGAGTTTATTAAAGCAAAGAAGTGGAATATTCTAGAATGGCCAAGTCAGTCACCTGATCTCAACCCAATTGAGCACCATTTCACTTGTTAAAGACTAAACTTCAGACAGAAAGGCCCACAAACAAACAGCAACTGAAAACCACCGCAGTGAAGGCCGAGCATCAAAAAGGAGGAAACACAGCGTCTGGTGATGTCCATGAGTTCAAGACTTCAGGCAGTCGTTGCCAACAAAGGGTTTTCAACCAACTACTAAAAATGAACATTTTATTTAAAATTATTGAATCTGTCCAATTACTTTTGGTCCCTTTAAAAACAGGGTGGCACATGTTAAGGAGCTGAAACTCCTAAACCCTTCATCCAATTTTAATGTGGATACCCTCAAATGAAAGCTGAAAGTCTGAACTTCAACTGCATCTGAATTGTTTTGCTTAAAATTCATTGTGGTAATGTCTATAACCAAAATTAGAAAAATGTTGTCTCTGTCCAAAAATAAATGGACCTAACTGTATATCTAAGAAATCTGAACATTGTATCTAAGAAATCAAAATATTGTATCAAAGAACATATTGTTTCTAAGAAATCAAGACATTGTATATAAGATATCAGTACGTTGTATCTAAGAAATCAGGAAATTGCATTTATGAAATCAGGATATTGCATCTAAGAAATCAACAGATTGTATCAAAGAAATCAAGATATTGTATCTAAGGAATCAATAGATTGTATCTAAGAAATCAGGACATTGTATCTAAGTAATAAAGATATTCTATTTAAGAAATCAAGGTATTGTATCTAAGAAATCAACACATTATATCTAAGAAATCTGAACATTGTATCTAAGAAATCAAAATATTGTATCAAAGAACATATTGCTTCTAAGAAATCAAGACATTGTATCTAAGAAATCAGGACATTGCGTCTAAGCAATCACTTTTATTAAACTTGCATGTAAATATTGTACATCTATCATTCGAGGTGTAAATGTTTCTCACCCAATGCGGGGACAATCCCATTGGAGTGAGTGCGGGGCAAACAATGAGGCTATGTGCCCACTTTGCAGGTTTCTGTGCGGATTTTTCCGCTCAGTTTTTTAAAAATCCGCAGGAAAAATGGATTTACTGCGGATTTCCAGCGTTTTTTTTGTGTGGAATTCGCCTGCGGTTTTACACCTGCGGATTCCAGTTATGGAACAGGTGTAAAACGCTGCGGAATCCGCACAAAGAATTGACATGCTGCGGAAAATAAACTGCAGCGTTTCCGCGCGGATTTTGTCCTCCATACGCTTACATGGTACTGTACACCGGATGGAAAACCGCCAAATCCGCTGCGGATCCGCAGGCAAATCTGCAATGTGTGCACAGACACGGAGACTGGCCGGAATACATATAAATAAACACAGGTCAGCTATACCGCCATACGGGGAGAAAATATCTAAACAAGAAGTCTCATCAGTGACATGCACTAGAAAAGGGGCCTGATGTGAACGAGGACAAAGATAAGAAGCTTGGTGAAACCATCAATGCCAAACACTTTTATGAAGGGAGGCACAAGGTTTTTGATGATTTTAGAGCAGATTATTAGTTTAAAAGAGGTTTGTTGGATCTACACCTTGGAATCTCCGGCTTCACAGGGGGAAAATGAGAATTGCAATAGTCAGCGTGTTTTCATAATGTATCTGTGCAGCAGCTTGCTTGTTCTTATAGTGCACTGAATATCTGGCTGATCCTCATCTTTGTAGTGTTCTTTAGATAATATACATATTTGTACATTTTAATACTCTTGGGATAATTGCACTTCATTGGCTGATTTGGTTTATTGATCTACTGACAATATGATATAATTGATTCATCGCGTGCACCCGGTGATACAAATTCTTATTTTACCGCGATATAAAACCTAACACAAGACTAACGTCCAGGTGCGCTGATCCTTATGCTACCACTCTGCGTGGCATCTCCAGGGCTGTGAATAGCTACATTTTCAGCTTTTCATGCAGTGATTACATTGAATATGTTCCCATTGTTTGACACCATGAAGATATTTTACAAGCGGCTTTGAAATTTTGGATACAATTTTGCGACTGCATAAAATTGAAGTAAATCTCTTGACTAAATCGTCGTGGTCTGCGTGTGATTAATATGGTGCATTGATTGATGAAATGGAGAGACCCAGTGGACGGGATGATATTATCAGTGTCTGAATTGAATCTACTGGATCCCTTCCAGAGCCCACCACCAGGGATTTTGATATTTTTCTGACCCCTAACTTACCTCTTTCACTGTCCTAGCTCACCAGAGATATTGGGATTATCTCCAGCACGGTCCTAGACTATCAGGAATACTGGCATTAACCCCTTTAGTCCTCTAGACCACCAGGGACTAACAATAACCTTTTCATTGCATGTGACCACCAGGTATTCTGATTTTAGTCCCTCCATCACCCTGAATTTTTTTTTTCACAATGGATGTATGCATTAACCCATTCATTGCTCAAGATCATCAAGGACACTGGACTCAACCTCCCCACATCTACAACATCAGGGATCCAGACGATGACATTCGCTCCTAACCTAAAGATGTCCCAGAATTGTTATGTCTAATACAAGGTTTTACTATAACAGACATGTCAGGAGATGTGACAGCTCCTCTATAACCAACACCTGACATCTTTTATTACTATAAATGTTCTCTTTTTTTCTTCTCCATCCAACCCTGGCATCTATGACAACTTCTCCTGACCACTGGATAGTGTGTTGCCCAGGCATCTGTGACTTCTCGCTTCTGCAACTAGTCGCCGACTCTACAGTAACACAAATTCGGTCCTTAGTCACGCTGGACACCTAAAGCGATCCACATGCTAAACCAAACTCTAATTAAATTCAATCTCCAATCCAAATCCCTAAATAAATTCAGAACCCAGTCCAGACCACTAAACGAATTAAGATGCCAGACTAGACCAGTCATAGAGATCTTCTGACCCCAACCAGATCCATTAATGTATTTAGAACCTAGACCAGACATCTGTCACGCCACAGCTATGCAGGTAGACGCACTCTCCACTAAATGGCAGTAGAGTGTAAGGAAGACTGCCACACTTGCCAGAGCAGACCTGCAGCGCTGCAGCGAGGCCACCACCAGGTGGCAACAGGGTTGTCAAACAAGCCGCGTCAAAACCAGGAGAGTAACGTAGTACAAAGGGGAAAATCAACTCAAAGTCAGAGATGCACCAAAGGGTCAATACCAGACAGAAACAGAAGTACCAGGAGAAAAAGACAGAGTCAGGACAGAGACAAAGCCAAGTCTAGTACCTGAGAGTCCAAACACAAAGGGAAAACACTAAGTCAGAAGGGGTGAAAGGAATGATCAGACACGGGAACAGTCAGGAATCGCAGCAGGACAAATCAGGATATAACCAGAGTCAGCTACTCACGCTGTAGGCAGAAGCTATAACTGACACCACCTGCAGGATGCAGCAGAGATTAATAGCAAACCTAAAACCAGACTGGGGCTGAGAAAAGTTAACCCCTGACATGATCAGCCCAGGAAAAGGGAAGACAGGACTCAAAACCTGGTCTGGATCATGACAACACCTAAAAAAAAGGATCTGTACATTTTTTTTTAAAGACCCCAAACTGATCCAACAAATTCAGACCTGAAACCAGACCTTCAATCAATTCACACCAGAAATCAGATCAAACCCCAACACCAGACCTGTGAACAAAATAATACTCCGAATCCGATTAAATTCGTTCCCAAATTAATTAAGACTCCAGAACACTCTCCTAAATTAGTTCAAAACTTAAACATTCAATTAAATTAAACTTGAGACTAGATCCCTAAACAAATTCATAATCCAGGATCACATTGTTTTCAGACCCCAAACCAGATCCATGAATGAAATCAGACCTAAAACCCTGATATAAGTGGACACAAAAAAAACAAAAAGAAACAAACAAAAGCTCCTAAACCGTTCTCCATTTTGTGGTTATACTCTGGTCTAGGACCCTTTATTTCCATAAAATATACTGCACTATTGGCTCAAACCAGATCCGACAATGAACTTACATCCTAGACCGGACCTGTAAGATAGTTCAGACCCGACGCCCAGAGATTAAAGGGAACCTGTCACCTGAATTTGGCGGGACTGGTTTTGGGTCATATGAGCGGAGTTTTCGGGTGTTTGATTCATCCTTTCGCCCATATGACCCAAAACCGTTCCTGCTAAATTCAGGTGACAGGTTCCCTTTAATTCAGATCTCAAGCCAGATCTCTTAATGAACCTACACCAGACCTAAGCATGAACCCAAACCAGACTGAACTGTGAAAGAAAGTTATACCCTAAAGCAGATCCATAAATAAATTCAGATTGATTTTTGTAAATTATTTTTGTGTTTTTTGGTGGATTGTTGATTTTGTGGAGACAGAAAAAGAAGAGGTTAATCTTATATCCAGCAATGATTGCTGTAGAGTTAAATTTATACATCGGTTGCCCAGTGACACATCCGCACAGCTTAATGTCTGAGTGCGACCTGGTGTAACTCCAGGAGTATAGACGGGATTACACGCTGCCGAATGTTATTAGCCGCTCTCAGAGGAAACCACATTTACTTGCAGCTGTCACCATTCAGGACATAAACATCCACAGGGAAAACAACAGATTCATAAAGTATAATATAATGGCTCCAGAGCTGCACTCACTATTCTGCTGGTGCAGTCACTGAGTACATACATTACATTACTGATCCTGAGTTACATCCTGTATTATACTCCAGAGCTGCACTCACTATTCTGCTGGTGCAGTCACTGAGTACATACATTACATTACTGATCCTGAGTTACATCCTGTATTATACCCCAGAGCTGCACTCACTATTCTGCTGGTGCAGTCACTGTGTACATACATTACATTACTGATCCTGAGTTACACCCTGTATTATACTCCAGAGCTGCACTCACTATTCTGCTGGTGCAGTCACTGTGTACATACATTACATTACTGATCCTGAGTTACCTCCTGCATTATACCCCAGAGCTGCACTCAATATTCTGCTGGTGCAGTCACTGTGTACATACATTACAATACTGATCCTGAGTTACATCCTGTATTATACTCCAGAGCTGCACTCACTATTCTGCTGGTGCAGTCACTGTGTACATACATTACATTACTGATCCTGAGTTACATCCTGTATTATACCCCAGAGCTGCACTCATTATTCTGCTGGTGCAGTCACTGTGTACATACATTACTGATCCTGAGTTACATCCTGTATTATACTCCAGAGCTGCACTCACTATTCTGCTGGTGCAGTCACTATGTATATACATTACATTACCCATCCTGACTTACCTCCTATATTATACCCCAGATCTGCACTCACTATTCTGCTGGTGCAGTCACTGTGTACATACATTACATTACTGATCCTGAGTTACATCCTGTATTACACCCCAGAGCCGCACTCACTATTCTGCTGGTGCAGTCACTGTGTTCCTACATTACATTGCTGATCCTGAGTTACATCCTGTATTATACTCCAGAGCTGCACTCACTATTCTGCTGGTGCAGTCACTGTGTACATACAATACATTACTGATCCTGAGTTACATCCTGTATTATACCCCAGAGCTGCACTCACTATTCTGCTGGTGCAGTCACTGTGTACATACATTACATTACTGATCCTGAGTTACATCCTGTATTATACCCCAGAGCCGCACTCACTATTCTGCTGGTGCAGTCACTGTGTTCCTACATTACATTGCTGATCCTGAGTTACATCCTGTATTATACTCCAGAGCTGCACTCACTATTCTGCTGGTGCAGTCACTGTGTACATACATTACATTACTGATCCTGAGTTACCTCCTGTATTATACTCCAGAGCTGCACTCACTATTCTGCTGGTGCAGTCACTGTGTGCATACATTACACTACTGATCCTGAGTTACAACCTGCATTATACCCCAGAGCTGCACTCACTATTCTGCTGGTGCAGTCACTGTGTACATACATTACAATACTGTTCCTGAGTTACATCCTTTATTATACTCCAGAGCTGCACTCGCTATTCTGCTGGTGCAGTCACTGTGTACATACATTACATTACTGATCCTGAGTTACATCCTGTATTATACCCCAGAGCTGCACTCATTATTCTGCTGGTGCAGTCACTGTGTACATACATTACTGATCCTGAGTTACATCCTGTATTATACTCCAGAGCTGCACTCACTATTCTGCTGGTGCAGTCACTATGTATATACATTACATTACCCATCCTGACTTACCTCCTATATTATACCCCAGAGCCGCACTCACTATTCTGCTGGTGCAGTCACTGTGTTCCTACATTACATTGCTGATCCTGAGTTACATCCTGTATTATACTCCAGAGCTGCACTCACTATTCTGCTGGTGCAGTCACTGTGTACACACAATACATTACTGATCCTGAGTTACATCCTGTATTATACCCCAGAGCCGCACTCACTATTCTGCTGGTGCAGTCACTGTGTTCCTACATTACATTGCTGATCCTGAGTTACATCCTGTATTATACTCCAGAGCTGCACTCACTATTCTGCTGGTGCAGTCACTGTGTACATACATTACATTACTGATCCTGAGTTACCTCCTGTATTATACTCCAGAGCTGCACTCACTATTCTGCTGGTGCAGTCACTGTGTGCATACATTACACTACTGATCCTGAGTTACAACCTGCATTATACCCCAGAGCTGCACTCACTATTCTGCTGGTGCAGTCACTGTGTACATACATTACAATACTGATCCTGAGTTACATCCTTTATTATACTCCAGAGCTGCACTCGCTATTCTGCTGGTGCAGTCACTGTGTACATACATTACATTACTGATCCTGAGTTACATCCTGTATTATACCCCAGAGCTGCACTCATTATTCTGCTGGTGCAGTCACTGTGTACATACATTACTGATCCTGAGTTACATCCTGTATTATACTCCAGAGCTGCACTCACTATTCTGCTGGTGCAGTCACTATGTATATACATTACATTACCCATCCTGACTTACCTCCTATATTATACCCCAGAGCTGCACTCACTATTCTGCTGGTGCAGTCACTGTGTACATACATTACATTACTGATCCTGAGTTACATCCTGTATTACACCCCAGAGCCGCACTCACTATTCTGCTGGTGCAGTCACCTTTTTCCTACATTACATTGCTGATCCTGAGTTACATCCTGTATTATACTCCAGAGCTGCACTCACTATTCTGCTGGTGCAGTCACTGTGTACATACAATACATTACTGATCCTGAGTTACATCCTGTATTATACCCCAGAGCTGCACTCACTATTCTGCTGGTGCAGTCACTGTGTACATACATTACATTACTGATCCTGAGTTACATCCTGTATTATACCCCAGAGCCGCACTCACTATTCTGCTGGTGCAGTCACTGTGTTCCTACATTACATTGCTGATCCTGAGTTACATCCTGTATTATACTCCAGAGCTGCACTCACTATTCTGCTGGTGCAGTCACTGTGTACATACATTACATTACTGATCCTGAGTTACATCCTGTATTATACCCCAGAGCTGCACTCATTATTCTGCTAGTGCAGTCACTGTGTACATACATTACTGATCCTGAGTTACATCCTGTATTATACTCCAGAGCTGCACTCACTATTCTGCTGGTGCAATCACTGTGTACATATATTACATTACTGATCCTGAGTTACATTCTGTATTATACTCCAGAGCTGCACTCACTATTCTGCTGGTGCAGTCACTATGTACATACATTACATTACCCATCCTGACTTACCTCCTGTATTATACCCCAGAGCTGCACTCACTATTCTGCTGGTGCAGTCACTGTGTACATACATTACATTACTGATCCTGAGTTACATCCTGTATTATGCTCCAGAGCTGCACTCACTATTCTGCTGGTGCAGTTACTGTGTATATACATTACATTACTGATCCTGAGTTACATCCTGTATTATACCCCAGAGCTGCACTCACTATTCTGCTGGTGCAGTCACTGTGTACATACATTACATTACTGATCCTGAGTTACACCCTGTATTATACTCCAGAGCTGCACTCACTATTCTGCTGGTGCAGTCACTGTGTACATACATTACATTACTGATCCTGAGTTACCTCCTGTATTATACTCCAGAGCTGCACTCACTATTCTGCTGGTGCAGTCACTGTGTGCATACATTACACTACTGATCCTGAGTTACAACCTGCATTATACCCCAGAGCTGCACTCACTATTCTGCTGGTGCAGTCACTGTGTACATACATTACAATACTGATCCTGAGTTACATCCTGTATTATACTCCAGAGCTGCACTCACTATTCTGCTGGTGCAGTCACTGTGTACATACATTACATTACTGATCCTGAGTTACATCCTGTATTATACCCCAGAGCTGCACTCATTATTCTGCTGGTGCAGTCACTGTGTACATACATTACTGATCCTGAGTTACATCCTGTATTATACTCCAGAGCTGCACTCACTATTCTGCTGGTGCAGTCACTATGTATATACATTACATTACCCATCCTGACTTACCTCCTATATTATACCCCAGATCTGCACTCACTATTCTGCTGGTGCAGTCACTGTGTACATACATTACATTACTGATCCTGAGTTACATCCTGTATTATACCCCAGAGCCGCACTCACTATTCTGCTGGTGCAGTCACTGTGTTCCTACATTACATTGCTGATCCTGAGTTACACCCTGTATTATACTCCAGAGCTGCACTCACTATTCTGCTGGTGCAGTCACTGTGTACATACATTACATTACTGATCCTGAGTTACCTCCTGTATTATACTCCAGAGCTGCACTCACTATTCTGCTGGTGCAGTCACTGTGCGCATACATTACACTACTGATCCTGAGTTACAACCTGCATTATACCCCAGAGCTGCACTCACTATTCTGCTGGTGCAGTCACTGTGTACATACATTACAATACTGATCCTGAGTTACATCCTGTATTATACTCCAGAGCTGCACTCGCTATTCTGCTGGTGCAGTCACTGTGTACATACATTACATTACTGATCCTGAGTTACATCCTGTATTATACCCCAGAGCCGCACTCACTATTCTGCTGGTGCAGTCACTATGTATATACATTACATTACCCATCCTGACTTACATCCTATATTATACCCCAGAGCTGCACTCACTATTCTGCTGGTGCAGTCACTGTGTACATACAATACATTACTGATCCTGAGTTACATCCTGTATTATACCCCAGAGCTGCACTCACTATTCTGCTGGTGCAGTCACTGTGTACATACATTACATTACTGATCCTGAGTTACATCCTGTATTATACCCCAGAGCCGCACTCACTATTCTGCTGGTGCAGTCACTGTGTTCCTACATTACATTGCTGATCCTGAGTTACATCCTGTATTATACTCCAGAGCTGCACTCACTATTCTGCTGGTGCAGTCACTGTGTACATACATTACATTACTGATCCTGAGTTACATCCTGTATTATACCCCAGAGCCGCACTCACTATTCTGCTGGTGCAGTCACTGTGTTCCTACATTACATTGCTGATCCTGAGTTACATCCTGTATTATACTCCAGAGCTGCACTCACTATTCTGCTGGTGCAGTCACTATGTATATACATTACATTACCCATCCTGACTTACATCCTATATTATACCCCAGAGCTGCACTCACTATTCTGCTGGTGCAGTCACTGTGTACATACAATACATTACTGATCCTGAGTTACATCCTGTATTATACCCCAGAGCTGCACTCACTATTCTGCTGGTGCAGTCACTGTGTACATACATTACATTACTGATCCTGAGTTACATCCTGTATTATACCCCAGAGCCGCACTCACTATTCTGCTGGTGCAGTCACTGTGTTCCTACATTACATTGCTGATCCTGAGTTACATCCTGTATTATACTCCAGAGCTGCACTCACTATTCTGCTGGTGCAGTCACTGTGTACATACATTACATTACTGATCCTGAGTTACATCCTGTATTATACCCCAGAGCTGCACTCACTATTCTGCTGGTGAAGTCACTGTGTACATACATTACATTACTGATCCTGAGTTACATCCTGTATTATACCCCAGAGCTGCACTCACTAGTCTGCTGGTGCAGTCAGTGTGTACATACATTACTGATTCTGTGTTACATCCTGTATTATACCCCAGAGCTAAACTCACTATTCTGCTGGTGCAGTCACTGTGTACATACATTACATTACTGACCCTGAGTTACATCCTGTATTATACTCCAGAGCTGCACTCACTATTCTGCTGGTGCAGTCACTGTGTACATACATTGCATTACTGATCCTGAGTTACATCCTGTATTATACTCCAGAGCTGCACTCACTATTCTGCTGGTGCAGTCACTGTGTATATACATTACATTAATGATCCTGAGTTACATCCTTTATTATACTCCAGAGCTGCACTCACTATTCTGCTGGTGCAGTCACTGTGTACATACATTACTGATCCTCAGTTACATCCTGTATTATACCTCAGAGCTGCACTCACTATTCTGCTGGGGCAGTCACTGTGTACATAAATTACATTACTGATCCTGAGTTGCATCCTGTATTATACCCCAGAGCTGCACTCACTATTCTGCTGGTGCAGTCGCTGTGTACATACATTACATTACTGATCCTGAGTTGCATCCTGTATTATACCCCAGAGGTGCACTTACTATTCTTCTGGTGCAGTCACTGTGTACATACATTACATTACTGATCCTGAGTTGCATCCTGTATTATACTCCAGAGCTGCACTTACTATTCTGCTGGTGCAGTCACTGTGTACATACATTACTGATCCTCAGTTACATCCTGTATTATACCTCAGAGCTGCACTCACTATTCTGCTGGGGCAGTCACTGTGTACATAAATTACATTACTGATCCTGAGTTGCATCCTGTATTGTACCCCAGAGCTGCACTCACTATTCTGCTGGTGCAGTCACTGTGTACATACATTACATTACTGATCCCGAGTTACATCCTGTATTATACCCCAGAGCTGCACTCACTATTCTGCTGGTGCAGTCACTGTGTACATACATTACATTACTGTTCCTGAGTTACATCCTGTATTATACCCCAGAGTTGCACTCACTATTCTGCTGGTGTAGTCACTGTGTACATACATTACATTACTGATCCTGAGTTACATCCTGTATTATACCCCAGAGCTGCACTCACTATTCTGCTGGTGCAGTCACTGTGTACTTACATTACATTACTGATCCCGAGTTACATCCTGTATTATACCCCAGAGCTGCACTCACTATTCTGCTGGTGCAGTCACTGTGTACATACATTACATTACTGATCCTGAGTTACATCCTGTATTATACCCCAGAGTTGCATTCACTATTCTGCTGGTGCAGTCACTGTGTACATACATTACATTACTGATCCTGAGTTACATCCTGTATTATACCCCAGAGCTGCACTCACTATTCTGCTGGTGCAGTCACTGTGTACTTATATTACATTACTGATCCCGAGTTACATCCTGTATTATACCCCAGAGCTGCACTCACTATTCTGCTGGTGCAGTCACTGTGTACTTACATTACATTACTGATCCCGAGTTACATCCTGTATTATACCCCAGAGCTGCACTCACTATTCTGCTGGTGCAGTCACTGTGTACATACATTACATTACTGATCCTGAGTTACATCCTGTATTATACCCCAGAGCTGCACTCACTATTCTGCTGGTGCAGTCACTGTGTACTTACATTACATTACTGATCCCGAGTTACATCCTGTATTATACCCCAGAGCTGCACTCACTATTCTGCTGGTGCAGTCACTGTGTACATACATTACATTACTGATCCTGGGTTACATCCTGTATTATACTCCAGAGCTGCGCTCACTATTCTGCTGGTGCAGTCACTGTGTACATACATTACATTACTGATCCCGAGTTACATCCTGTATTATACCCCAGAGCTGCACTCACTATTCTGCTGGTGCAGTCACTGTGTACATACATTACATTACTGATCCTGAGTTACATCCTGTATTATACTCCAGAGCTGCACTCACTATTCTGCTGGTGCAGTCACTGTGTACTTACATTACATTACTGATCCCGAGTTACATCCTGTATTATACCCCAGAGCTGCACTCACTATTCTGCTGGTGCAGTCACTGTGTACATACATTACATTACTGATCCTGAGTTACATCCTGTATTATACCCCAGAGCTGCACTCACTATTCTGCTGGTGCAGTCACTGTGTACATACATTACATTACTGATCCCGAGTTACATCCTGTATTATACCCCAGAGCTGCACCCACTATTTTGCTGTTTGTTATCAGAAACACTCATCAGGATTAAGATCACACACTCTCTTACCAATTTAGCTGATCTATACAATGATACAAGAGATGTCTTGTGGAAATCTGAGTACTGGCTGGGCAGACACTGAACAATCAGGGAGTGCTGGTTGCCAATCACAGCGGACACTCTGCCTTCTCAGCTGAAGTGACGGTCATGTTTGTAGGAAAGTTGGGTGGGTACCAGACACAAACCATTTACCAGTGCGTTGCTTATTCTGGAAGCTGCAGCGATGTTTGAACAATCCTGTACAATCGCTTTAATTTGCAGATATGTTTCAATTTTAAATAAAGACTAATTGCCGTAAGAGAATAAGGTCGGTGCCTTTATAACAGGACTTAGCTTTTATGTTCTTCGCAATTTTCATGAGAAAAACATTTTTGTTTTTCTGCAAATGCCGACGACTTGTCCTGAACCAGTGTGAGAAAATGTAGTGAGCTGAACAGCCCAGACTGCTACATTGTAACAAACCACCTGCGAGGTTTGTGCAGCTGCTGCAGATGTGTGTCGCAATGAAACTATTATTGATAAAAAAAAATGTACAATTCCCTAAAAACTGCCTGGTCACCTACTGATAAATATTACCTGCACTGATACATTGTAGCAAACCAAAGCCACAGGAGGGAATTGTGCTGCTGTTTCTCTCAGCTGGATACATTCTTATAAAGCCCTGAACCATCAAAGGTGAGAAGTCTCTTCAGGAATTCACTTAAAGAAGAATGTTACATTCACTAACGATCTAGAAATTGGTGTCGACATGATAGAAATGGGAAGAACTGTTGTTTATACAGAATCTGAGACTTATTTACATAAAGTCATGGAATGCCATAAAGAGAAGGGGATTCCTCAGATTATTAAATGCAGATATCATTCTAAAAAAAATTAAACAATTCGACATTTGCTTTTTTTAATCGATTTTTTTTTGTCAGGTCTTTCTTTTTGTGCCGGAAGTTCTTCCTTTATTTTGGCCTGTTTGATTTTTTTTTTTTGCCTTTTTTTAGAGTAAGGTTTACAATGTTGAAATTTAATCTTCAGGTTTTGTGCTACACCCGGGTAGCGGAGAGCAATCATAGCAACATTTTGAAAAGTCACAAATATCAAATTAGGCTGATCACCTGGAAAAGCAAAACAGCACCCGTAATGTCGAACCCTCACATTCCCTCCCACAAAAAAAAACAGATAAAATCAAGTAAAATTACTTTAAAATGATGCAAAATAAATTATGAATGAGGCGTTTTTTTTCTGCTGGATCTCTTCTTCTGGACTTCTTGTCCTATTGTCCTGGAAGAGCTGAGTACATCCCATGGACTGGGATGTATGGAAACTGCACTAGCCTGGGTTGCCTGTCATGCGTTGAACATGTGAGTGATACTTCTCATTTAACCCCTTAAGCCCCGAGGGTGGTTTGCACGTTAATGACCGGGCCAATTTTTACAATTCTGACCACTGTCCCTTTATGAGGTTATAACTCTGGAACGCTTCAACGGATCTTGGCGATTCTGACATTGTTTTCTCGTGACATATTGTACTTCATTTTAGTGGTAACATTTATTCGATATAACTTGCGTTTATTTGTGAAAAAAATGGAAATTTGGCAAAAATTTTGAAAATTTCGCAATTTTCCAACTTTAAATTTTTATGCCCTTAAATCACAGAGATATGTCACGCAAAATACTTAATAAGTAACATTTCCCACATGTCTACTTTACATCAGCACAATTTTGGAACCAAAATTTTTTTTTGTTAGGGAGTTATAAGGGTTAAAATTTGACCAGCAATTTCTCATTTTTACAACACCATTTTTTTTAGGGACCACATCTCATTTGATGTCATTTTGAGGGGTCTATATGATAGAAAATACCCAAGTGTGACACCATTCTAAAAACTGCACCCCTCAAGGTGCTCAAAACCACATTCAAGAAGTTTATTAACCCTTCAGGGGTTTCACAGGAATTTTTGGAATGTTTAAATAAAAATGAATATTTAACTTTTTTTTCACACAAAATTTATTTCAGCTCCAATTTGTTTTATTTTACCAAGGGTAACAGGATAAAATGGACCCCAAACATTGTTGTACAATCTGTACTGAGTACGCTGATACCCCATATGTGGGGGTAAACCACTGTTTGGGTGCATGTCAGAGCTCGGAAGGAAAGGAGCGCCATTTGACTTTTCAATGCAAAATTGACAGGAATTGAGATCGGACGCCATGTTGCGTTTGGAGAGCCCCTCATGTGCCTAAACATTGAAACCCCCCACAATTGACACCATTTTGGAGAGTAGACACCCTAAGGAACTTATCTAGATGTGTGGTGACCACTTTGACCCACCAATTGCTTCACAGAAGTTTATAATGCAGAGCCGTAAAAATAAAAAATCATATTTTTTCACAAAAATGATCTTTTCGCCCCCAATTTTTTATTTTCCCAAGAGTAAGAGAAGAAATTGGACCTCAAAAATTGTTGGCCAATTTGTCCTGAGTACGCTGACACCCCATATATGGGTGTAAACCATTGTTTGGGCGTATGGCAGAGCTCGGAAGGGAAGGAGCGCCATTTTACTTTTCAATGCAAAATTGACTGGAATTGAGATGGGATGCCATGTTGCGTTTGGAGAGCCCCTGATGTGCCTAAACATTGAAATCCCCACAAGTGACACCATTTTGGAAAGTAGACCCCTTAAGGAACTTATCTAGAGGTGTGGTGAGCACTTTGGCCCAACAAGTGCTTCACAGAAGTTTATAATGCAGAGCCGTAAAAATAAAAAATCATATTTTTTCACAAAAATAATCTTTTCGCCACCAATTTTTTATTTTCCCAAGGGTAAGAGAAGAAATTAGACCACAAAAGTTGTTGTGCAATTTGTCCTGAGTGCGACGATACCCCATATGTGGGGGTAAACCACTGTTTGGGCGCATGGCAGAGCTCGGAAGGAAAGGAGCGCCATTTGACTTTTCAATGCAAAATTGACTGGAATTGAGATGGGACGCCATGTTGCGTTTGGAGAGCCCCTGATGTGCCTAAACATTGGAACCCCTCACAAGTGACACCATTTTGAAAAGTAGACCCCTTAAGGAACTTATCTAGATGTGTGGTGAGCACTTTGACCCAACAAGTGCTTCACAGAAGTTTATAATGCAGAGCCGTAAAAATAAAAAATCTTATTTTTTCACAAAAATGATCTTTTCGCCCCCAATTTTTTATTTTCCCAAGGGTAAGAGAAGAAATTAGACCACAAAAGTTGTTGTGCAATTTGTCCTGAGTGCGACGATACCCCATATGTGGGGGTAAACCACTTTTTGGGTGCATAGCAGAGCTCGGAAGGGAAGGAGCGCCATTTGACTTTTCAATGCAAAATTGACTGGAATTAAGATGGGACGCCATGTTGGTTTGGAGAGCCCCTGATGTGCCTAAACATTAAAAACCCCCACAAGTGACACCATTTTGGAAACTAGACCCCCTAAGGAACTTATCTAGATGTGTTTTGAGAGCTTTGAACCCCCAAGTGTTTCACTACAGTTTATAACGCAGAGCCGTTAAAATAATTTTTTTTTTTTCGCAAAAATTATTTTTTAGCCCCCAGTTTTGTATTTTCACAAGGGTAACAGAATAAATTGGACCCCAAAAGTTGTTGTCCAATTTGTCTCGAGTACGATGATACCCCATATGTTGGGGTAAACCCCTGTTTGGGCGCACGGGAGAGCTCGGAAGTGAAGGAGCACTGTTTTACTTTTTCAATGCAGAATTGGCTGGAATTGAGATCGGACGCCATGTCGCATTTGGAGAGCCCCTGATGTGCCTAAACAGTGGAAACCCCCAATTATAAATGAAACCCTAATCCAAACGCACCCCTAACCCTAATCCCAACTGTAACCCTAACCACACACCTAACCCTGACACACCCCTAATTCTAATCCCAACCCTAATCCCAACCGTAAATGTAATCCAAACCCTAACCCTAGCCCTAACCCTAGCCCTAACCCTAGCCCTAACCCTAACCCTAGCCCTAACCCTAGCCCTAGCCCTAACCCTAGCCCTAACCCTAATGGGAAAATGGAAATAAATACATTTTTTTAAATTTTATTATTTTTCCCTAAAGCTAGGTTCACATTGCGTTAGGGAAATCCGTTTAGCACTAGCGGATTGCGCTAACGCAATGTCTTTTTAGGTGTCGTGTTTAGTGGTCGCGTTAACGTCCCCGCTCTGGAAGATCGGGGATCGGACCTCGGGCGCGCCGCGGACGCTGCAAGCAGCGTCTGAGGCGCGCCACAAAAGAATGGCACCTTGCTAGCGCGAGCTGAAAATGGCACGCTCTAGCGATGCGCTACACCCGAAAATCACATTGCTGTCAATGGTTGTGCTAACGGACCCGTTGCACGGCG
This sequence comes from Ranitomeya imitator, assembly GCF_032444005.1. Classification (NCBI taxonomy): domain Eukaryota; kingdom Metazoa; phylum Chordata; class Amphibia; order Anura; family Dendrobatidae; genus Ranitomeya; species Ranitomeya imitator. Next base: position 19,454,343 of record NC_091287.1, read on the forward strand.
TTAATTGTGACATTTTCACCGTGCAACGCTGTCCGTTAGCGTTAACCCATTAACGCAATGTGAACCTAGCCTAACTAAGGGGGTGATGAAGGGGGGTTTGATTTACTTTTATAGCGTTTTTTATATCGGATTTTTATGATTGGCAGCCGTCACACACTAAAAGACGCTTTTTATAGCAAAAAAGTTTTTGCGTCTCCACATTTTGAGACCTATATTTTTTCCATATTTTGGTCCACAGAGTCATGTGAGGTCTTGTTTTTTGCGGGACGAGTTGACGTTTTTATCGGTTACATTTTCGGACATGTGACAGTTTTTGATCGCTTTTTATTCCGATTTTTTGTGAGGCAGAATGACCAAAAACCAGCTATTCATGAATTTCTTTTGGGGGAGGCGTTTATACCATTCCGCGTTTGGTAAAATTGATGAAGCAGTTTTATTCTTCGGGTCAGTACGATTACAGCGATACCTCATTTATATCATTTTTTTTATGTTTTGGTGCTTTTATACGATAAAAGCTATTTTATAGAAAAAATAATTATTTTGGCATCGCTTTATGCTGAGGACTATAACTTTTTTATTTTTTTGGTTGTGATGCTATATGGCAGCTCGTTTTTTGCGGGACAAGATGACGTTTTCAGAGGTACCATGGTTATTTATATCCGTCTTTTTGATCGTGTGTTATTCCACTTTTTGTTCAGCGTTATGATAGTAAAGCGTTGTTTTTTGGCTCGTTTTTTTTTTTTTTTTCTTACGGTGTTCACTGAAGCGGTTAACTAGTGGGCCAGTTTTATAGGTCGGGTCGTTACGGACGCGGCGATACTAGATATGTGTACTTTTATTGTTTTTTTGTTTTTTTTTAGGTAAAGAAATGTATTTATGGGAATAATATTTTTTTTTTTTCTGCTTTATTTAGGAATTTTTTTTTTTTTTTTTACAAGTGTGGAAATTTTTTTTTTTACTTTTTCACTTTGTCCCAGGGGGGGACATCACAGATCACCGATCTGACAGTGTGCACAGCACTCTGTCAGATCGGTGATCTGACATACAGCCGGGCAGGATTAGAGCTGCAGCTGCAGCCTGATCCTGACCCGGAAGTGCTCCCTGCAGGACCCGGATGCAGCCCGGCGGCCATTTTGGATCCGGGGACTGCAGGGAGAAGACGCTCGGTACACGGTGAGTACATCATCGTGTACCGATCGTCTCAGGGAAGCCCGCAGGGAGCCCCCTCCCTGCGCGATGCTTCCCTGCACCGCCGGCACACCACGATCATCTTTGATCGCGGTGTGCCGGGGGTTAATGTGCCGGGAGCGGTCCGTGACCGCTCCTGGCACATAGTGCCGGATGTCAGCTGCGATAGGCAGCTGACACCCGGCCGCGATCGGCCGCGCTCCCCCCGTGAGCGCGGCCGATCGCATATGACGTACTATCCCGTCACTGGGAATTAAGTCCCAGGTCACCTGGACGGGATAGTACGTCATATGGGATTAAGGGGTTAAACCCTGTTTATTTCATAATTACCCTTGTACATATTTGCAATTGTCTCATTTGTAACATCTTTATAAAATATTTTTGATAAAGCACTGCCTAATCTTTTAATGGGATATACTATTATATGTTAGTTCATTTCTCCATGCTCTAAAAGCCATACCCTGTCTCTTGAAGAGAATTACGCTACTGTGTTGGGTTAGCTTCGGACCCGTTTAATTGAAGCTGGTGGCAGCGAAAGTGTGCAGACTGTTGAGTGATGCTGTAGCAACTGCGGGGTTGATAATTATTGTTCCTGCCTGTGTGGGAGTAGTTATCGTGTCGCTGCAGCGTGCCCAATAGCCAGTACATAGCAGGCAGCCTTCCTGGCGACTAATTACCCAGGGTGCAGTACCTAATCTGACCTGAGAGTAAGGGGGGCGCCAGAGAGCTGCAAGTGTTAAGTGGAACTGTAAGCGGGATATACATAAATCCCTGCAGTTCGTGGTATATAGAAAAGCAGTGGGATACCTAAAATAAGCCCCTGCTGTAAACTAAGAGGTCAATAGCCTTGTGTGGTTTTTTTCATCACATCGTGGAGTGGAGGGATAACTAAGATAAGCCCCCTGCACATGTGATAGCCGTCTGTTGGCCTAAAGTCACTCCGACGCGTGACGTACGGGTGACGGTCACGGTGTGAATCCTGACCCATTGGTGACAGCGGTCAGGGGAATCGTGACCGCCTCAATGCATTAACCTAACGATCCCTGTGTGGCCTATTTATAAAAAACAAAATAAAACTATCAGGTTCCTCGCATCATGTTCTCATACACTTTATGCAGTTAATAGCCCTCTGTGTCTGTACTGCTACATACTTAGGCAGTTAACTGGTTCATGCAGCTTTACATGAACACCTGAGCCTTACACTATGGCTGGTCCGAATAACTAAAGCAATTGTTACCATCCACCTCTCGTGTCTCCCCTTTTCCTCATAGTTTGTAGCCTGCGAGCAGGGCCCTCACTCCTCCTGGTATCTGTATTGAACTGTATTTCTGTTATGCTGTAATGTCTATTGTCTGTACAAGTCCCCTCTATAATTTGTAAAGCGCTGCGGAATATGTTGGCGCTATATAAATAAAATAAATAAATAAAAATTATTATTATTATGAATGAGATATCAATTAAAAAAGTGACTAGTGGAACCGTATTTACTGCAAAAAAAAAAAAAAGATGCAAAATCAGCGATAAATCGCCTGCTTGATGCTTTCAGAGATGAGTGAATATATTCTGCATGAATCACGTTTGGTAGGAATTTTCCAAATTTCATTTAAGTTTGCAAATTTGAATAAATCTTGATTAATTTCAGAGGAATCATCTAAAACAGCTGCCAACAAGTTACCGGAAGGGTAAGGGTATGTGCACACGTCAGGAATCTTTGCAGAAATTTCCTGACAAAAAACTGAACTTTTTCCGCAGGAAATCCACATGCGTTTTTCTCGCATTTTATTTGCGTTTTTTTTTTTTGGTGCGGACTTTTTGTGCTTTGTTCCGGAGCTTTCCAATGCATTAAATAGCGGGAAATCCGCGAAAAATCCACAAAATTAATGAACATGCTGCATTTTTTTCCGCGATGCATTTTTATCACGGAAAAAAAAACCGCAACATGTGCCCAAAAATTGCGGCATGCATTAAAAATGATGGCATGCTTAATGTATGCGTTTTTAAGCATTTTTGCAGCGGAAAACCGCTGAAAAAAAGCACAAAAAATCCGGAACGTGTACACATAGCCTTAAACAGTGAAGAAGGATCACACGCCCCAGAGAGCTTCCCCATAGTGCCTTATACAGGTCCTTCTCAAAAAATTAGCATATAGTGTTAAATTTCATTATTTACCATAATGTAATGATTACAATTAAACTTTCATATATTATAGATTCATTATCCACCAACTGAAATTTGTCAGGTCTTTTATTGTTTTAATACTGATGATTTTGGCATACAACTCCTGATAACCCAAAAAACCTGTCTCAATAAATTAGCATATCAAGAAAAGGTTCTCTAAACGACCTATTACCCTAATCTTCTGAATCAACTAAGTAACTCTAAACACATGCAAAAGATACCTGAGGCTTTTATAAACTCCCTGCCGGGTTCATTACTCAAAACCCCCATCATGGGTAAGACTAGCGACCTGACAGATGTCAAGAAGGCCATCATTGACACCCTCAAGCAAGAGGGTAAGACCCAGAAAGAAATTTCTCAACAAATAGGCTGTTCCCAGAGTGCTGTATCAAGGCACCTCAATGGTAAGTCTGTTGGAAGGAAACAATGTGGCAGAAAACGCTTGACCCTGGTATTGTCGAAGCTTCTTGGGAAAGAGGGAGATACCCCCTACTGACACTCTTACCATCCCTTACCTTTTTTCCCCCAGCGCGACCACCCGAACCCCTTCTCCCAATTAAGACAGAGACAAGAGTTTCTTTGGAATTATGTAGGCCACAGCAGCCTGTTTATTAAACAAAAACAACGGTTAACAATTAATGTAAAAGCATACTTTTCAAAACTAGGGGAAGTCCTTGGAGCCCAAAAGAATCTGGTGATTTTAACCATACCGCGAACATAACTCAAACCATATTTTACTCCCAGCCGTTGTAAGCCTGGCTCGGGAGCACCAAAAACCCCGCAAGAGGGTTCACTGATCGCGGTAAAAACATGAGATCCGACCACCCCTGCCGGAACTCCCCACCACCAATCACCAGATCCAAAACATAATAAACTTCAGAACAGAGGAGCCATATACCTATGGACCCCCCAAACCAATTTCCACCAACTCCAAGGACTCTCCCCAACCGCCCAGGCCGCAATGACCCAAAAAGAACCATGTGCATACTAAAACCACCCGCTCACCGCGAGTAATTTACACTCACAGAACCACAAACCAAAAAGGGCGGGAGGGAGGGATGCTTTCAGTGCTGGTGAGCAGGAACTGACCGGCCCCCGCCCCCTGACACTTCCCTAACCCTCTCTTCAACTATCTCCCCCGCCCCCTATACTGTTAACCCTTTCAGCCCCACCCCCTCCTCTCCAACCCATTGTCATGCTGGCCTTCGCTTAGCCCTGGGGGGGAGGGGGCGGCTCGCTCCGGCCTGTCCTTGACCCTGGTATTGTCGAAGCTTCTTGGGAAAGAGGGAGATACCCCCTACTGACACTCTTACCATCCCTTACCTTTTTTCCCCCAGCGCGACCACCCGAACCCCTTCTGCCAATTAAGACAGAGACAAGAGTTTCTTTGGAATTATGTAGGCTACAGCAGCCTGTTTATTAAACAAAAACAACGGTTAACAATTAATGTAAAAGCATACATTTCAAAACTAGGGGAAGTCCTTGGAGCCCAAAAGAATCTGGTGATTTTAACCATACCGCGAACATAACTCAAACCATCTTTTACTCCCAGCCGTTGTAAGCCTGGCTCGGGAGCACCAAAAACCCCGCAAGAGGGTTCACTGTTTGCGGTAAAAACATGAGATCTGACCACCCCTGCCGGAACTCCCCACCACCAATCACCAGATCCAAAACATAATAAACTTCAGAACAGAGGAGCCATATACCTATGGACCCCCCAAACCAATTTCCACCAACTCCAAGGACTCCCCCCAACCGCCACAACGAGAGGCCTTTGAAAACCTTAAAGGCCCGAGACCCCACCCGACCGAAAAGCTATGGCCTTCTCAATGCCCTCCTGTAACCCGAGAGCCCAAAAATCCATTCCTACAGCATTCAAATGCACGCCGTCCGCCAACCAATACTCCCCATTTCCAGATTCCAATTCAAAATGTCTGACCGCCGCACCCCCATTCCTAACCACAAAGGCAGACACCGCCCTGTTCACCTTTATGCGGGCCTTATCAATTTTTTGCAAAGACCGCATGTGCTTCCACCGTTTCCGCGGCACGATTTCGGACCAGACGACAGTCAATCCCGGGTACAAAACCCACAAACGTAAACAGTCCTGTTTGAGGTCTCTAACCAACTCCCGAAAAGGTCGGACCCCAAGATCGTTACCCCCCACGTGCAAAACCAAAACGTCGGGAGCTCTGTCCAGTCTCACACTGTTCTGGATTTCCCGCAACACGCGATTCCAGGCCATACCCCGAAAACCGAGCCACCGGATGACTGCGACGCTTCGATCAAATCCGAGTTGCCTGCCCTCCGTCCGAACGTCGGCTCGCAGAGCTCCCCAGTGCACGTACGAGTGTCCAAGAATCCACACCAATAAACCTTGGTGACCTGGAAAACAAACACAAACTTAACAACTGTCCCCTACTGCAGCAAAACGCTCCATAAAGCCTATAAAACCCCATCGACCACCCCCTGTGGCCGCACATAACTTCTAAAGCGGTTGGAGCGCCACCTACCGATCCTACGAATGGCGGAATCCTCCAATCCCCCAATTGCCGCTTCAGTTGCGGCACCTATCCGGAAGGAGTGAGGGGCGAAACAAGCCCCATCCAACCCCACCGAGGAAATCGCCTTTTTGAAAACCGCCGTGAACTGGTATCGAGACAAGCAGGAACCATCCTGGTGACATAACAATGCCCCATCCCGCTTAGGCTGCAGGCCCCAAAAGTTGCTAAGGCAAGAGACTGGACACATAACGGACCCCGCAACTGAGCCCACCACAATTCTGCTGCCCCGCCCCTCCTGATCCGACTTTGACCTTCGCAACCATAACTCCACCTGGCCCCCAGCCAACAATACGTCCCTGGCCAATAAACCCCCCGGCCCTTTTTTGTTTGGTGCCACCAACTCTCCTACTCTAAAGGCCCCAAAAAAGGCCAATGAAAAGGCCAGCCGAAATAAACAAAGCTCAAAAAACGAAGAACACAGTGATGACAATACTTCGCCCAATTTTTCCAAAACGTTAAAAGACACCGGCCTCCTAGAATCTGTTTCTCTGGGCCGCCGCCTAAAACCTCTTACGGCCCTCTGCACCAAAAAGGACTTGGTGATATCGTCCTGACCCCGCAATTTGCAACCAAAGGCCAGGGCCACCATGACTCTTGACACTTTTGCGGGAGACCAACCCGCTGATGCCCCCCGGCTCAACCATGACAACAGGATCCCGATCTGATCCAGGTAGCTCCACCCACCAGATTCCGCTGCTAGCAAAAACTCCCACTCCCGCCAAGTTGCCTGATAAGCCTCCCAGGTTCTGGGAGCCAACGACGCCTTAATCAATGCCTGAGCGTCCCGGACACCGCTAGCCAAAGTTCTGGAGGGCACTCCAAACCGACCATCTCCGCCTCCGGGGCCAATGACCGAAAACGATCGAACTGCAAACGAGAAAGAGAGTCAGCGATGGAGTTATGAACTCCCGGCACATGCGATGCTGTGACATGCGCGTTCAAAGTCAAACACAACAGCACCAAACGCCGTAACACGCAAACCACCGGCGGCGAAGATGCAGACAAACTATTAATCGCGCAAACCACCCCCATGTTATCGCAACGAAAACGAACACGCCTGTTCTGAAAATTATCTTGCCACAAGTGCACCGCTACCAAAATAGGGAAAATCTCCAGGAGAGCAATGTTACGAACTAAACCAGTAGAAATCCAACTCGCAGGCCACTTTGCCGTGCACCATTGCCCTTGGAAATATGCTCCAAAACCCGAACCTCCGGCTGCGTCAGTGAATAATTCCAACGACTCGTTGTCAATCACGCCCGCCATAAACAACGACCTACCATTATATGACTTCAGGAACTCACTCCACACTGCCAAATCCTCCTTGTGCTCAGCTAATAACCGCACAAAATGGTGAGGTGCCTTAACTCCCGCCGTAGCGCTAGCCAACCTCCTAGAAAAAACTCGCCCCATTGGCATGACTCGACAAGCGAAATTAAGCTTACCGAGCAGAGATTGCAGGTCTCGCAAAGGCACCTTACGCAGGCGACCAGTTCGCACAACGTCTTCCCGTAGGCCCGTCAATTTGTCCTCAGGCAAACGAAACTCCCACCGCACGGTATCGATGACTATGCCTAAGAAACACAAGCACGTACTCGGGCCTTCCGTCTTACCCGGTGCCAGCGGGACCCCGAACCGCGAAGCCACCCATTCAATCGCATTCAAAATCCTTGCACAGCAATCGGACCCCGCCGGGCCGATGCACAAAAAATCGTCTAGGTAGTGTAGGACCGCATCGCAACCAGACACGTCCCGTACCACCCATTCCAAAAAGGAACTAAACGCCTCGAACAGAGCACAAGACAGCGAACAACCCATGGGCAAACATCTGTCAACAAAAAATTTTTTCTCCCAAAAACATCCAAGAAGTCTAACGCTAGACGGATGAACCGGCAACAATCGAAAAGCGGCTTCTATGTCCGTCTTTGCCAACAGGGCACCTTTTCCGCATCTCTGCACCCAAGCTACCGCTTCATCAAACGATGCGTAAACCACCGAGCACAAATCAGGATCAATGCCGTCGTTCACCGACCTACCCTTAGGATACGACAGGTGCTGGATAAGGCGAAATTTTCCCGCTTCCTTCTTAGGGACCACCCCCAGAGGGGAAACAACTAAGTCTCAAACGGAGCATGGTCAAAAGGGCCAGCCATGCGGCCCAAAGCCACCTCCTTACGTAACTTCTCTGAAACCACCTCAGAGTGTAACAAGGCTGAATGCAGATTTTTCCTAACAACGGGAACCACAAAAGGAGGTGCTGGAATAACAAAACCTTCCGTAAAACCGGACAGTAACAGTGCCGCCTTTTCCTTATCCGGGTACCTACTTAGATAAGGGACCATCCTTTCCACCATCACCGGAGTCTCCCCCATGGGAATTACCTGGACCTGCTTTTGCCTTGCCCTTCTTAAAGCATTTTGCGGCTCCGTGGGAGGAACCACTGCAGTGGGAGCACAAATGTTTAAATCTACAATTGCTTCCAAATTTGCACTGTCCCTCATTAAATTGCCAGCAGACACCCAACTTCTGTCCTCCTGCCTGACCGGCGTTGCCTGAGGAGCTCCCTGCACCGGACTGAGATCCATGGCCGGACCCACCGGCCCCCCCTTGAAAGGGATGGCCGAACTTGTACTGCGCCATCACGCGCAACCAGAGACCAATATCCTTCTGGTCCCACCTAATAGCCGGCCGCACAGCTTTTCTCTGCCTAAACTGCTCATCGTATCTCAGCCACGCCTGACCGCCATACACCCTATGAGCCTCACTGATGGAATCCATGTAGCAAAACAGCCCAGAGCAATTCTCCGGAGCCTTCTCGCCAATAACACTGGCCAAAATGGCAAAAGCTTGAAGCCAATTAGCAAAAGTCTGGGGAATCAAACGCCAACGCCGCTTTTCTTCCTCCTCCTTTTTTAAATCCTCCTTCTTCCCCTTGTCAATGTTAAATTTCTCCAAGGGGAGCAGTGAAAAAATTTCCACGTACTCATCCTTACTAATCTTTTCCCTGACCTCTTTCTTAAGATGCGCCCCCAACGGGCCCTCAAAACACACGTATACCTCGCCGTGCGCCCTATCATCTAAGTGGACCCTACACTCCTTCTCCTTCTCAGTCTGCACAGAAACCGAAACTGGCTCTGCAACCTCAGCCTGCGCTGCTGCCGCACTAACCGGACTCCGTGTTACACCAGACCAAGCACCCAAAAAACCCTGCGGAGCCACATCACGATCCAATCTAGCTAGCAGGTTCTGCACATTAACCAAAAGCTCCCGCACCCCTGCCGCTTCACCGCCGCCTGCTACCCCTGCCGCAGCTACGCCGCTAAGCGCTCCCTGACCACCACTAAACCCAGGCGCACTAGCATCATAAGAACAAGCACGAGACACAGACGCATACTCACCGGGCTGCAAGGGATCTGTGGTCCCTCCAGCCGGAGTGCTGGTATCCGGACGTCCACGAACGGCCCAATCCGCCACCGACCCGTCCAACGATGTGCCTTGGAGGTGTCCGTCAGACCCGCTGCTCCCGGACGCAGCTGGCCCGTGGGACACTGGATTCGGACTCCCCGCGATGGGGGGAGACGCCGCCTGGACCGGCGAGGGCACATCTTGCTGACCGGCGCCAGCCGCAGTCCAGGCCGCCGTAAGAGGCTGTCCGCTCCAAGGCCCTGGAGCAGGGGGACCCCCCGCCACTGTAGTAGGGGCCGACCCAGCGCCGTCCTGCCTCGGGCCGCCCGCCCCGCTTCCATCCACCGCTCCTCTGGGCCCCGCTCTCACCGCCGAGGCAGACCGCGCGGCGGAACCGGCACCGCCGCGGCCTCCCGCTGCTCTAGGCCCCAAGCGCTGCCCGGCGCGTCTTGGCTCCGCCCCCACCACACCACGAGGTGAGGGCCTAGCAACCGCCGCTGCGCCCCCCCTGGCAGTCGGATTCCTCCCAGGCCGGGGCCTACTTGCCGCTGCTCTTACCGGCGCCCGGCCTGGAGGGTCCCGGGAGGGGCTCCTACGCCTGCGGGGGGCGCTAGGCCCAGGATCCGGCGATAGGCGCTCGGGGGGCAGTGTCCGCCGAGCCCGCCGATCAAGATGGGGGACCGCCGGCGGGGATCCGCTGCCGCCGGCGCCGCCGTCCAGCAGGTGGGCCACCTGCGCCTCCAGCCATCCGGGAGGCCGAGAGGCTGCAGCCGCCCTCAGGCTCTGCAGCACAGCATCCACACCTGACATGCTGCTGCTTTCAGTGCTGGTGAGCGGGAACTGACCGGCCCCCGCCCCCTGACACTTCCCTAACCCTCTCTTCAACTATCTCCCCCGCCCCCTATACTGTTAACCCTTTCAGCCCCACCCCCTCCAACCCATTGTCATGCTGGCCTTCGCTTAGCCGTGGGGGGGAGGGGGCGGCTCGCTCCGGCCTGTCCTGTACAACGAGAAGAGGAGACCGGACCCTGAGGAAGATTGTGGAGAAGGACCGATTCCAGACCTTGGGGAACCTGAGGAAGCAGTGGACTGAGTCTGGTGTGGAAACATCCAGAGCCACCGTGCACAGGCGTGTGCAGGAAATGGGCTACAGGTGCCGCATTCCCCAGGTAAAGCCACTTTTGAACCATAAACAGCGGCAGAGGCGCCTGACCTGGGCTACAGAGAAGCAGCACTGGACTGCTGCTAAGTGGTCCCAAGTACTTTTTTCTGATGAAAGCAAATTTTGCATGTCATTCGGAAATCAAGGTGCCAGAGTCTGGAGGAAGACTGGGGAGAAGGAAATGCCAAAATGCCTGAAGTCCAGTGTCAAGTACCCACAGTCAGTGATGGTGTGGGGTGCCATGTCAGCTGCTGGTGTTGGTCCACTGTGTTTCATCAAGGGCAGGGTCAATGCAGCTAGCTATCAGGAGATTTTGGAGCACTTCATGCTTCCATCGGCTGAAATGCTTTATGGAGATGAAGATTTCATTTTTCAGCACGACCTGGCACCTGCTCACAGTGCCAAAACCACTGGTAAATGGTTTACTGACCATGGTATTACTGTGCTCAATTGGCCTGCCAACTCTCCTGACCTGAACCCCATAGAGAATCTGTGGGATATTGTGAAGAGAAAGTTGAGAGACGCAAGACCCAACACTCTGGATGAGCTTAAGGCCGCTATTGAAGCATCCTGGGCCTCCATAACATCTCAGCAGTGTCACAGGCTGATTGCCTCCATGCCACGCCGCATTGAAGCAGTCATTTCTGCCAAAGGATTCCCGACCAAGTATTGAGTGCAGAACTGAACATTATTATTTGTTGGTTTTTTTGTTTGTTATTAAAAAACACTTTTATTTGATTGGATGGGTAAAATATGCTAATTTATTGAGACAGGTTTTTTGGGTTATCAGGAGTTGTATGCCAAAATCATCAGTATTAAAACAATAAAAGACCTGACAAATTTCAGTTGGTGGATAATGAATCTATAATATATGAAAGTTTAATTGTAATCATTACATTATGGTAAATAATGAAATTTAACACTATATGCTAATTTTTTTAGAAGGACCTGTAGTTACCCAACACTATAGCATTCCCAATCATGAGGGAGCATAGCTGAGAGGTCACTGATGACTCAGCCCCTATAAAAGCCATAGCAGGAGGTGCTGCTGCTATTTTGTGGGGAATGTGGATAGAGAGAGGACATCAGAGCTCAATCAGAGGGAATAAAGGACATGGAATACTGATATAGAAGAGATTAATTACAGTAAAATTGATAGACGTTGAGAGGGACAGATGCTGCCGCTGTCAGTTCTGCTATTCCCTCACTCCGTCTACTCTTGTGCCGCACTCAATATTTGATCCGGTTCAGTGTCCGGTTTTGCAGCACCTAATATTGCTGTATTTCCAACATCAATTGAATAATATTTACACACCCCTCTGTACCTTAGTCCAGTCTGGGACAATATAGTAAAGCTCGGCGCTCAATAACCAACATAAGATCAGCAAAGCCTCATTTAAAGGGAATGTGCTATCAGAAAATGACTGGCTATTTAAATGTATGATTTTTTTCTATTTTGGCAAATTTTTTCTCATATTGCAATCTTTACTAAAATAAAAATTATAAATCTTGCAATTTTCACACTGGTCACTGGGGCTTTTTTAGACTGAAACTTCCTGCTGTTTCAGGAAATGCACATGTACAATAATCACAATGATCAGACCCTGCCCAATGAAAAAATAATTGTGAAGGGAAGAGGAGGAGGTGAGCTGTGACATCATCCTGTGTTATCTGCTGTATATAGAGGTGTTACAAGTTATTGTATATGGGGAGGAGGTGAGCTGTGACATCACCTATTGTGAATGGTGGATCCTGTGTTATCTACTGTATATAGAGGTGTTACAAGTTATTGTATATGGGGAGGAGGTGAGCTGTGACATCACCTATTGTGAATGGTGGATCCTGTGTTATCTACTGTATATAGAGGAGTTATCAGTCATTGTACAGGAGGAGGAGGTGAGCTGTGACATCACCTATTGTGAATGTTGGATCCTGTGTTATCAGCTGTATATAGAGGTGTTATCAGTCATTGTACAGGAGGAGGAGGTGAGCTGTGACATCATCTGTTGTGAATGGTGGATCCTGTGTTATCTACTGTATATAGAGGTGGAAAACACAAAAGCGCACAGAGGTAAAAAAATACTCTGTTGTAAAAAAGTCACAGTAAATAAGCAAGTGCTAGTCAAAAAATGAAAAAATACAGGGTATTTACTTAATACTTTTATTGCAAAAAAAAGTATGCTAAGCTGCTCCACCAATTGCCAAGGTATACCCATAATAGAGCAGTCCTATCTAATGTATATAATCCTTATCTGATGTATTTAAAAACCTGATCATCTGTATAGTACCTGTATGAACAGGGCTCAGAGAGAAAATATCCACGTTGAACATGCGAGATGGAATAGCTACAATGCAAATGACCCACAGAGGAGTGGTGGACTCCCCAGTCTTGTAGCAACAAGAGAACAATTATAAAACCAAAAACACATGGGCCACCTGCATAGCGAACAAGTCTGTAGGAACCTGTTCACACCACCAAAGAACTAGAAAACACAAAAGCGCACAGAGAGGTAAAAAAATACTCTGTTGTAAAAAAGTCACAGTAAATAAGCAAGTGCTAGTCAAAAAATGAAAAAATACAGGGTATTTAGTTAATACGTTTTTTTGCAAAAAAAAGTATGTTAAGCTGCTCCACCGATCGCCAAGGTATACCCATAATAGAGCAGTCCTGTCTAATGTATATAATCCCTATCTGATGTATTTAAAAACCTGATCATCTGTATAGTACCTGTATGAACAGGGCTCAGAGAGAAAATATCCACGTTGATAGGGATTATATACATTAGACAGGACTGCTCTATTATAGGTATACCTTGGCGATTGGTGGAGCAGCTTAACATACTTTTTTTGCAAAAAAACGTATTAACTAAATACCCTGTATTTTTTCATTTTTTGACTAGCACTTGCTTATTTACTGTGACTTTTTTACAACAGAGTATTTTTTTACCTCTCTGTGCGCTCTTGTGTTTTCTAGTTCTTTGGTGGTGTGAACAGGTTCCTACAGACTTGTTTGCTATGCAGGTGGCCCATGTGTTTTTGGTTTTGTATATAGAGGTGTTATCAGTCATTGTACAGGAGGAGGAGGTGAGCTGTGATATCACCTATTGTGAATGGTGGATCCTGTGTTATCTGCTGTATATAGAGGTGTTACAAGTTATTGTATATGGGGAGGAGGTGAGCTGTGACATCACCTATTGTGAATGGTGGATCCTGTGTTATCTACTGTATATAGAGGGGTTATCAGCGATTGTACAGGAGGAGGTGAGCTGTGATATCATCTATTGTGAATGGTGGATCCTGTGTTATCAGCTGCATATAGAGGTGTTATAAGTTATTGTATATGGGGAGGAGGTGATCTGTGACATCACCTATTGTGAATGGTGGATCCTGTGTTATCTACTGTATATAGAGGTGTTATAAGTTATCGTATATGGGGAGGGGGTGAGCTGTGACATCACCTATTGTGAATGATGGATCCTGTGTTATCTACTGTGTATAGAGGTGTTATCAGCCATTGTACAGGAGGAGGAGGTGAGCTGTGACATCACCTATTGTGAATGGTGGATCCTGTGTTATCTACTGTATATAGAGGTGCTATCAGTCATTGCACAGGAGGAGGTGAGCTGTGACATCATCTATTGTGAATGGTGGATCCTGTGTTATCTACTGTATATAGAGGTGTTATCAGTCATTGCACAGGAGGAGGAGGAAGTGAGCTGTGACATCATCTATTGTGAATGATGGATCCTGTGTTATCTACTGTGTATAGAGGTGTTATCAGCCATTGTACAGGAGGAGGATGTGAGCTGTGACATCACCTATTGTGAATGGTGGATCCTGTGTTATCTACTGTGTATAGAGGTGTTATCAGTTATTGTATAGGAGGAGGTGAGCTGTGACATCACCTATTGTGAATGGTGGATCCTGTGTTATCTACTGTGTATAGAGGTGTTATCAGTCATTGCACAGGAGGAGGAGGTGAGCTGTGACATCATCTATTGTGAATGGTGGATCCTGTGTTATCTACTGTATATAGAGGGGTTATCAGTCATTGTACAACTTCAAATGTAGCTGTCAAGACCTAGATACAGATAGATATAATGGAGGAGCAAGGCTCAGTCCAATCCCTGCTTCCCTGGTTCGAAACCTTGCGATATCTGTAGAATGTAAGCCCGCCAGGGCCGGGTCCTCGTCCCTTTGTATCAGTCTGTCAGTGTTAGTTTACTGTAAGTGATATCTGTATTTTGATGTAACCCCTTCTCATGTACAGCACCATGGAATTAATAATGCTATATAAATAAATATAATAATATGTCCGTGGGGTGGACGCAGGTAGGCTAGTTCAGGGACGGTATGTGTCTCCCTTATCTGCCATGGGGGCTGCGATCAGGAGCTATGGGGTAAGTGCATGTTAGTCCCAGAAGTTTGGGAAAGTGCTGAGATTCAGTGACTGTCACTACAAAGATGGCGTGAAGTCGTCCGTGGCACGCACCCTGGCGGAGTGGGGATGAGTACACCGAGGCGGTGCGTGGCCCACCGCCAGCCATACCGCTCCGTGCTGCAGGGATGCCCTCTCTACAGGCGCGTGTTCACTGTACAGCTATGGATCCACTTTCTCAGATCAATAGTCACGTATTAGGGAATTGCCGCTCGTGCGTTTGCCTGGATACAGCGCACGGACACACAATGTTGCCCTTCGCAGCGCACACTGTTACACTGTGCAAACAATGCTGAGTATTATGTATCATTGCCGGCGTCCTGTGCTCAGCCTCCAAGTCCCTCCCTGACTCCACATAGAGGGAGAACTTGGGAGATTCTGGGCTGCCGGGGTAGAAGGAACAACTCCAAGGGACCGAGCGGCAGCCAAAAGCCGTCAGCCCCGGTGACAGCACCTGAGTGGGGCGCTATAACCTGTGGCGGAGCCCGGGCAGCCTATAGGCAGCGCACCTGCACCCCGCACCCTCCTCCGGACTGCACTGACCATGAAGCCCGCAATCTGGGTCCTTATCCTGCAAGTAAGTTCTTTGCGAATATATTCACCCCCCCTCGGGACATGTGCCGCCACGTTCTCAGCTTACGTACCTGGGATGTCTGGGGGCCGGCAATGACGGGGTTAAACATTGACACCCCGTCACCGAAGGCGCCGCACAGGACGGACGAAATCGGATTTTTGATACTTCTTGAAATACAAACACTCGTTGTACATTCTCTGTAGGTTGTTAGTCCAGATAAATGTAGCAAGGCTGGGCGGCCTGCGCTACCTGTGGATTTACATAGGACTGCTTCTGGCTGCGTCGCTGTTATTTTGCTCCAAATTTATAAAAGTGACTCATGATGTCTGAGATATTGATTCTCTCCTCTGGAGCAGTTTGGGCACTTTTTTGGGGGACTGTTTGGAAAAAAGGCGGATGTCAGAAATCTGGGTAAAACTTAGTTTGCATAGGTGACCACGCCCACTTGTGAAAAGTGCAGAGAGCGGCGCAAAAGCCTAAAAAGTGACAAAATGTATGAGGTGTAAATGTCAGAAAACTGCCATAAAAGCCTTAATATGTTACATCCCCCACAGCGCTCTCTACTACAGGGGTGTCAAACTGCATTCCTCGAGGGCTGCAAACAGGTCATGTTTTCAGGATTTCCTTGTACTGCACAGGTGATAATTTAATCACCAACTCATTATTTGTGTAGGTGATTAAATTATCACCTGTGCAGTACAAGGAAATCCTGAAAACATGACCTGTTTGCAGCCCTCGAGGAATGCAGTTTGACACCCCTGCTCTACTACCTGTTTTCTATTATCTACTATATATTATCTATTATCTATTATTATCTATTATCCATCTATTATCTATCTATTATCTATCTATCTATTATCTATCTATCTATCTATTATTGATCTGTCTATTTTCTATCTATTATCTATCTATTATCTATTATTTATATATCTATTATCTATCTATCATCTATCCTTCTATTATCTATCTATTATGTATGATCTATTATCTATTATCTATCTATTATCTATCTATGATCTATTTATCTATCTATGATCTATTTATCTATTATCTATCTATTTATTATCTATTATCTATGATCTATCTATCGATTATCTATGATCTATCTATTATGTATGATCTATCTATCTATTATCTATCTATTATCTATCTATTTATTATCTATTATCTATGATCTATCTATCGATTATCTATGATCTATCTATTATGTATGATCTATCTATCTATCTATTATCTATCTATTATCTATCTATTTATTATCTATTATCTATGATCTATCTATCGATTATCTATGATCTATCTATTATGTATGATCTATCTATCTATTATCTATCTATTATCTATCTATTATCTATCTATGATCTATCTATCTATTATGTATTATCTATCTATGATCTATTTATCTATCTATGATCTATTTATCTATTATCTATTTATTATCTATTATCTATGATCTATCTATCGATTATCTATGATCTATCTATTCATCTATCTATGATCTATTTATCTATTATCTATTTATTATCTATTATCTATGATCTATCTATTGATTATCTATGATCTATCTATTCATCTATCTATGATCTATTATCTATCTAACATGTACATTGGCTGATCATTGTAATGTGACAGTATATATAGATTGGGTCACGTGACCTTATAAATAACCGTCAGACTTTCTTCCATGATTTCTTTCTCCGTTCTCATCCATGTACAGTGCATTTTGTTTCTCAGCATCTGTTGATCATTTACAGTTTCTTATGTCACAGAATTGCAATGTATCCATAAATATCGGATTCTAGACCGTGGCTTCACACAACATCCAATTTTTTTTCTTGCACCCATGGATCTGAATGGCTGAGTCTCATCTGATAAAATATTCTTCATTTGACATTTTTTCCCTCCCAGATTCTGTCGGTGGAATCATCGTCCATCTCTACTGCCCCATTGAATAACATTAGTCGGCGTGCGATCTATGTCTCAGCGCTGGAGCGAATGCTGTGCCGTGCGCACGAGCCCTCGCTGGATCCTCCGTACACTCCGCTGATCGCTGCACACTCAGCTCTGGATTCTGGGCTCGGCCGCTGTCCGTTATTTCAATCTTTTGTGTCCATTAACTTTTTTTTTACATTAAATATTTTCGGAAAGTCTCGCTGCGCCCCCGGTTATTGGTCGCCATGTTTTTGTGTCATCCGGCAATTGTATTCCCATGAAATGAAAGTTATGCAAACTTGGTAAGAACAAATAAACTGACGCGGCGGCTGATTTATGGCTCCGCGTGCAGCGATTATCGCTGGGGGTTTGCTCTGGCGATATACGTGTGTAGCAGAGCTGAATTTGTCATAGATGTGACAGAGCTGAGACGAAGTGTCAAACGCAGAAGATTCATGTGTCAGATTTGTATAACATGTGGCTGTTGATGTAGCAGAGCTGACTGTCAGATATAGCAGAGCTGACTGTCAGATATAGCAGAGCTGTCAGATATAGCAGAGCTGACTGTCAGATATAGCAGAGCTGACTGTCAGATATAGCAGAGCTGTCAGATATAGCAGAGCTGACTGTCAGATATAGCAGAGCTGACTGTCAGATATAGCAGAGCTGTCAGATATAGCAGAGCTGACTGTCAGATATAGCAGAGCTGTCAGATATAGCAGAGCTGACTGTCAGATATAGCAGAGCTGACTGTCAGATATAGCAGAGCTGTCAGATATAGCAGAGCTGACTGTCAGATATAGCAGAGCTGACTGTCAGATATAGCAGAGCTGTCAGATATAGCAGAGCTGACTGTCAGATATAGCAGAGCTGACTGTCAGATATAGCAGAGCTGTCAGATATAGCAGAGCTGACTGTCAGATATAGCAGAGCTGACTGTCAGATATAGCAGAGCTGTCAGATATAGCAGAGCTGACTGTCATATAGTAGAGCTGTCAGATATAGCAGAGCTGTCAGATATAGCAGAGCTGACTGTCATATAGCAGAGCTGTCAGATATAGCAGAGCTGACTGTCAGATATAGCAGAGCTGTCAGATACAGCAGAGCTGACTGTCAGATATAGCAGTGCTGACTTTGTCAGATATAGCAGAGCTGACTTTGTCAGATATAGCAGAGCTGACTGTCAGATATAGCAGGACTGACTTTGTCAGATATAGCAGAGCTGACTGTCAGATATAGCAGGACTGACTTTGTAAGATATAGCAGAGCTGACTTGTCAGTTATAGCAGAGCTGTCTTTATCAGATACAGCAGAGCTGACTTTGTCAGATATAGCAGAGCTGACTGTCAGTTATAGCAAAGCTGACTTTGTCAAATATAGCAGAGCTGACTTTGTCAGATATAGCAGAGCTGATTTTGTCAGATATAGCAGAGCTGACTTTGTCAAATATAGCAGAGCTGACTTTGCCAGATATAGCAGAGCTGACTTGTCAGATATAGCAGAGCTGACGTTGTCAGATACAGCAGAGCTGACTTTATCAGATATAGCAGAGCTGACTGTCAGATATAGCAGAGCTGACTTTATCAGATATAGCAGAGCTGACTGTCAGATATAGCAGAGCTGACTTTATCAGATATAGCAGAGCTGACTGTCAGATATAGCAGAGCTGTCTTTGTCAGATATAGCAGAGCTGACTTGTCAGTTATAGCAGAGCTGTCTTTATCAGATATAGCAGAGCTGACTTTGTCTGATATAACAGGGCTGACTTGTCAGATATAGCAGACCTGACTTTATCAGATATAGCAGAGCTGACTTTGTCTGTTATAGCAGAGCTGACTTTATCAGATGTAGCAGAGTTGACTTTGCCAATTCTAGCTGTGACATGTATGTTAGAACTTACAGGGATGAGTTTATCATTTATAGAAAGCTGGATTGTTCCGGTGGTTGCAAAGTTGAGTTTGTCAGATACTGCCGGACTGAGTTTTTCCAAAATATTATCGTTCAGCTTATTGTCTCTATCCTGCGCTGAGTTTGTCATCTAGAGCAGGGTGGGTGGGTTTTGTAGATGCAGCAGTATTTGGTCTTATTAAATGTATCACAACTGAGTTATTCAGATGTAGCAGAGTTGAGATTTTTAGTAGTAGCTAATTTGAGTTTGCTAGATACGTTATAGCTGGGCTGCTTCTGTATTCAGAGGTTTGTCAGATGGGGAACATAAAACAAACTCACCTCTGCTATATCTCGAGTTTGTCAGATATTGGAAAGCAGATCTTATCAGATCTAGCTGAGCTATGTTTGTTACATGTAAAAGGGTTGGGGTTGTGAGATGTCGATGATTTAGGTTGTCAGACATGTTAGTGCTTTGTTTTGAGTTTCTCAGATGTAGCAGAGATAAATTTGTCAGATGTAGGAAATTTGTATTTGTCAGATGTAGCAAAGATAAGTTTGTCAGATGTAGTTTTTCAGATGTAGCAGAATTACGCTTATCTGATGTAGTAGATTTGAGTTTGTCAGATGTAGCAAATCTGACTATGACAGATATAGCAGATTTGAGTTTGTCAGATGTAGTAGCTTTGGGTTTGTAGCAGTTTTGGGTTTGTCAGGTGCAGCAGCTTTGGGTTTGTCAGGTGTAGCAGCTTTTGGGTTTGTCAGGTGTAGCAGCTTTGGGTTTGTCAGGTGTAGCAGCTTTGGGTTAGTCAGATCTAGCAGATTTGAGTTTGTCAGATATAACAGGACTAATATAATTCTGATGATATTTCTGTATGCAGAAGAGTTGAATTTGTCAGATGTAGCAGAGCTGAGTATTAGAATTTTACTTGACCTGAATTTCTTACGCAGCATAACTATTAATACCCAAATATCCTATCAATAGCTTTACATAGGACTGCAATATTTAACTTACCTCATAGTAACAAAGCAAAGTCCAGATACAGAGCAGCGAATAAATACATTGTCTTTAAGTCGATTTAGCAGAGCTGAATGAGTGAGATATCCTAAAGCTCAGATTATTTGTCAGGAGTCAGGACCCCACATAGTCTCATAATATCTTGTGTTTGGGTTTCAATAGAACTGCCGGGAAACCCACAATTATCCCAAAGTATAACTTTAGCAATAGATGACAAATCCAGCTCTGCTACTCCTGGATGTGACATTAGTGGTTTGGCCGTCCGCTCTGATTCAGCCGCTCGCTTACTTTGTGGTTAAACCTCATAATAAATCTACATTTCTGTTTTCATTGTGGGATCATTAAAATACCTGCGATAGTTGTCAGCCGCGGTAAAGTCTGTACACCCATGACAGTATAGAGCAGTGCCATTACTGCGTCTGGGCAGTCACCACTCAGCTCTTCCAGGTTCCTGAATGGCAAGTTATGCCATGATGCAAGAGAGGTTGATGCTTTTCTGTTTGCTAGGCTGACAACCACTGTGCAATGGTAATAGTACAGCCCATATTGGTTGGCACCCAGCTTTCCCAGGATCAGATATGACTAAGAAATGTCAGAATTACATTTTCTCCAAATAAGTCCCATTTCCCTGGTTTACGGCAGCAGCCAGAATTATAATTAATCTTATTTAATCTGCACTAATGAGATTAAAGAAAAATAATCATCTGCTCCATGTCCCAGAATTAAAAGCAAATTAAAAGCATAAGGAACCTGTGCAGCTTAAATATCCATGCCCCAGTGTGAAGCAGCAGAAAGAACTAGCTGCTTTTACTAAAAAAAATAGCGCCACCCCTGTCTACAGTTTGTAGCTGGTACTGCAGCAGATCCACATTTACTTTAATGGGGCTCAGCTGCAATACTAGAATCAACCCAAGGATGGTGCTGTTTATGGTAGAAATTTTGGATGTTTTCTTAATCCTGTACAACCCCTTTAATAAAGGCAGCAGGGCTGTGAGGGGCTCATATCTACTATCTATCACCTCTGTAACACTGTGACGCTGTGTCAGCTGTTCATGGTACTAAGATGGATGGAAACACCCATCATTGAACCCATACACCCTAGAGCACTACTCACTTCTCTTTTGGCTTCTATTTATTTACAAGACTGTGAAAAAATAGTAAAAATATAAAAATAATTGTACTTCTAATGAAATATGGTTCATATAGTAACAACGGTATGTCATATTATATACCTCACAAGTCTGAAAACTGGGAGGAGGCAGGCACACTGCGCTGCACCAATATGTATTTTATGCTAAGCCACTGCCCTAAACTTACCAAGTCCTTTATATCTTCCCACAAAGAAAGATTCTCCCCACAGTGCCCCCCACATGGTATCATGCCCCAAAATACATTCCACTATGTACAGTATGATGAACTCTCAGTCATCCCACATGCAGTTTGATCTCCCCACTGTATAATGTCCCCACAGTATAATGTCCCCACGGTTTGATGTCCCCACAGTATAATGTCCCCACAGTTTGATGTCCCCACAGTATAATGTCCCCACAGTTTGATGTCCCCACAGTATGATGTCCCCACAGTTTGATGTCCCCACAGTATAATGTCCCCACAGTATAATGTCCCCCCAGTATGATGTCCCCACAGTATAATGTCCCCACAGTTTGAGCTCCCACACACAGTTTGAAGGCCCACAGTACATTCTCCCACTATTATGTCCCCATAATACATTCCTTCACATACACTATGATATTCCCAAAGAATCTTACCCACACATTACATATCCTCTACACAGTATGATTTCCCCAGACTACATTCTCCAACACACAGTCCTCCAAAATGCATTCCCCACATGCAGTATAATGTCCCCACAATAACATTCCCCCACACAGTATGATGTCCCCACAGTACATTTCTCCCGAAACACAGCATAATGTCCCCACAGTAGATGCCCATCACAGACAGTATGATGTCCCTACAGTATATCCCCCCACACAGTATAATGTCCTCCACAGAACATTCCCCATACACAGTATGATGTCCCCACAGTATATCCCCCCACACAGTATAATGTCCTCCACAGAACATTCCCCCATACACAGTATGATGTCCTCCACAGTACATTCACCCATACACAGTATGATATCCCCATAGTATATTCCCCCACACAGTATAATGTCCTCCACAGAACATTCCCCCATACACAGTATGATGTCCTCCACAGAACATTCCCCCATACACAGTATGATGTTCCCACAGTATATCCCCCACACAGTAAAATGTCCTCCACAGTACATTCCCCCATACATAGTATGATGTCCCCACAGTATATCCCCCCACACAGTATAATGTCCTCCACAGTACATTCCCCCATACACAGTATGATGTCCTCCACAGAACATTCCCCCATACACAGTTTGATGTCCCCCCAGTATATCCCCCACACAGTATAATGTCCTCCACAGTACATTCCCCCATACACAGTATGATGTCCCCATAGTATATTCCCCCACACAATATAATGTCCTCCACAGAACATTCCCCCATACACAGTATAATGTCCTCCACAGAACATTCTCCCATACACAGTATGATGTCCTCACAGTATATCCCCCCACACAGTAAAATGTCCTCCACAGTACATTCCCCCATACATAGTGTGATGTCCCCACAGTATATCCCCCCACACAGTATAATGTCCTCCACAGTACATTCCCCCATACACAGTATAATGTCCTTCACAGTACATTCCCCCATACACAGTATGATGTCCCCACAGTATATCCCCCCACACAGTAAAATGTCCTCCACAGTACATTCCCCCATACATAGTGTGATGTCCCCACAGTATATCCCCCCACAAAGTATAATGTCCTCCACAGTACATTCCCCCATACACAGTATGATGTCCCCACAGTATATCCCCCACACAATATAATGTCCTTCACAGAACATTCCCCCATACACTGTATGATGTCCCCACAGTATATCCTCCCACACAGTATAATGTCCTCCACAGAACATTCCCCCATACACAGTATGATGTCCTACATAGAACATTTCCTCATACACAGTATGATGTCCCCACAGTATATCCCCCCACACAGTATAATGTCCTCCACAGTACATTCCCCCATACACAGTATGATGTCCTCCACAGAACATTCCCCCATACACAGTATGATGTCCTCCACAGTACATTCCCCCATACACAGTATGATGTCCTCCACAGAACATTCCCCCATACACAGTTTGATGTCCCCCCAGTATATCCCCCACACAGTATAATGTCCTCCACAGTACATTCCCCCATACACAGTATGATGTCCCCATAGTATATTCCCCCACAAAATATAATGTCCTCCACAGAACATTCCCCCATACACAGTATAATGTCCTCCACAGAACATTCTCCCATACACAGTATGATGTCCCCACAGTATATCCCCCCACACAGTAAAATGTCCTCCACAGTACATTCCCCCATACATAGTGTGATGTCCCCACAGTATATCCCCCCACACAGTATAATGTCCTCCACAGTACATTCCCCCATACACAGTATAATGTCCTTCACAGTACATTCCCCCATACACAGTATGATGTCCCCACAGTATATCCCCCCACACAGTAAAATGTCCTCCACAGTACATTCCCCCATACATAGTGTGATGTCCCCACAGTATATCCCCCCACACAGTATAATGTCCTCCACAGTACATTCCCCCATACACAGTATGATGTCCCCACAGTATATCCCCCACACAGTATAATGTCCTTCACACAACATTCCCCCATACACTGTATGATGTCCCCACAGTATATCCTCCCACACAGTATAATGTCCTCCACAGAACATTCCCCCATACACAGTATGATGTCCTACATAGAACATTCCC
The DNA here is from genome assembly GCF_032444005.1 of Ranitomeya imitator. NCBI lineage: Eukaryota > Metazoa > Chordata > Amphibia > Anura > Dendrobatidae > Ranitomeya > Ranitomeya imitator. Next base: position 19,478,588 of record NC_091287.1, read on the forward strand.
TCATACACAGTATGATGTCCCCACAGTATATCCCCCCACACAGTATAATGTCCTCCACAGTACATTCCCCCATACACAGTATGATGTCCTCCACAGAACATTCCCCCATACACAGTATGATGTCCCCACAGTATATCCTCCCACACCGTATAATGTCCTCCACAGTATAATGTCATTCCCCCATACACAGTATGATGTCCTACACAGAACATTCCCCCATACACAGTATGATGTCCTACACAGAACATTCCCCCATACACAGTATGATGTCCTCCACAGAACATTCCCCCATACACAGTATGATGTTCCCACAGTATATTCCCCACACAGTATAATGTCCTCCACAGTACATTCCCCCATACACAGTATGATGTCCTCCACAGAACATTTCCCCATACACAGTATGATGTCCCCACAGTATATCCCCCCACACAGTATAATGTCCTCCACAGAACATTCCCCCATACACAGTTTGATGTCCCCACAGTACATAGCCCCCACACAGTATGATTTTCCCTACAGTACATTCCCCCACATACAGTATGATGTCCGCACAGTATATCCCCCCACACAGTATAATGTCCTCCACAGTACATTCCCCCATACATAGTATGATGTCCCCACAGTATATCCCCCCACACAGTATAATGTCCTCCACAGTACATTCTCCCATTCACAGTATGATGTCCCCACAGTATATCCCCCACACAGTATAATGTCCTTCACAGAACATTCCCCCATACACTGTATGATGTCCTCCACAGAACATTCCCCCATACACAGTAAAATGTCCTACACAGAACATTCCCCCATACACAGTATGATGTCCTACACAGAACATTCCCCCATACACAGTATGATGTCCCCACAGTATATCTCCCCACACAGTATGATTTCCTCAATGTACGTTTTCTTATACACTGTATGAAGTCCCCACAGTACATAGCCCCCACACAGTACAATGTCCTCCACAGAACATTCCCCCATACACAGTATGATGTCCCCACAGTACATAGCCCCCACACAGTATGATTTTCCCTACAGTACATTCCCCCACACACAGTATGATGTCCGCACAGTATATCCCCCCACACAGTATAATGTCCTCCACAGTACATTCCCCCATACACAGTATGATGTCCCCACAGTATATCCCCCACACAGTATGATGTCCTACACAGAACATTCCCCCATACACAGTATGATGTCCCCACAGTATATCCCCCCACACAGTATGATTTTCCCTACAGTACATTCCCCCACACAGTATGATGTCCCCACAGTATATCCCCCCACACAGTATAATGTCATCCACAGGATCTTCCCTCCTGACCAGTTTAATGTCCTCCGAAGCACATTCTCCCACACACAGTATAATGTTCCCACAGTAACATTCATTTCATAAAGTATGATGTCCCCAAAGTACATTATCCCCACACAAAGTTATGATGTCCCCACAGTATATTCTCACCAAACACAGTGCATTCCAGCCACACAGTATAATGTCCTCAACAGTACATTCCTCTACACACAGTATTACTCCCCAACAGCACATAGCCCCCACACAGTGTAATTTCCCCCAAAGTGTATTCTCCCACACACAATATGATGTCCCCAAAGTACATTCCCCCACACTTAATGTCTCTACAGTACATTCTCACACATACAGTATGGTGTCCCCACAATACATTCCCCCACACACAATATGGTGTCCCCACAATACATTCCCCCACACACAATATGGTGTCCCCACAATACATTCCCACACACTTTATGTCTCCAAAATACATTCTGACACACACAGTATGATATCCCCACAGTACAATCCCTCCACACAGTATGATATCCCCACAATACATTCCCCCACACACAGTATGATGTCCCCACAATACAGTATGATGTCCCCACAATACATCCCCCCCCACACACAGACACAGTATGATGTCCCCACAATACAGTATGATGTCCCCACAATACAGTATGATGTCCCCACAGTACAATCCCCCAACACAGTATGATATCCCCACAATACATTCCCCCACACACAGTATGATGTCCCCACAATACAGTATGATGTCCCCACAATACAGTATGATGTCCCCACAATACAGTATGATGTCCCCACAGTACAGTGGGAGGTCAACCATTATATTCACTTGAATCTGTGTCCTGAGGTCACAGATACATTGAATTCAGGACGTACCCCGGCACAGCGGGACAGCTCTACAAATTTGGCAATGTCCCGCAAGAACTCAGATATGTGAATATGGTAAGACATACTGTATAATACGGCAAACATGGAAACTGAGGTAGCTACAGTCCTGCTCATCGTTATTGGCATCCATGAAATATAAGGATATTATGTGGAATATCTCCTGAAAAAATGAATCCAGTGAAACCATTTTTCTGTATAGAGCACTCGTGTTAAATACAAAAGAGCAAATGATAACAATAATTTAAAACAAAAAACAAGAAGAGGGAAAAATAGAAAAACCTAAAGCTGCTGTGACACTGGTATTGTCCCCTTTACATTACATTACACATTTTGTTTCGCCTGTGGTAAATGACAAATGAGAATCCTCTGTGATCATCAGTGTCCATGTGACACCACGTAAAAAAAAACACTACACCACGTTAAACATTCAAATACCTGAAGGTCAACTTGGAACGGTCTGGGGTCACGGTTTCACCAAGTACCATACGCTACACACTAAACCAAGCAGAGCTTTATGGGCGAAGGCCAAGAAGGAAACCGATGCTGAAGAAAAGACATAAAAAGGAGCGACTGAATATCTTGGCAAGCCACAATCCTCCTGGGAAAATGTTCTGTGGAAAGATGAAACAAAAATAGAACTTTTTGGCAATGCGAAGCAACAGTTTGCTTACAGACAGCGCAATGAAGCTTATAAGGAAAAGAACACACTACCAACAGTTAAGCATGGTGGAGGATCCATAATGCTGTGGGGTTGCTTTGCTGCATCTGGTACTGGAAGCTTTGACCATATGACGGGAATCATGAAATCGGAGAATTATCAAGAGATTTTAGAGTGAAATGTCCTACCCAGGGTCACACGATGTTTTATAAATTTGTTGCATCTTTAAATGTAAATTTCCTGTTTTGACCTTTTTCTTTCATCACTTTCTACACTACACCGTTATTCCGGGAGAATTTAAAATTGTTTCCCCAACTTTTAATAAGATTGAAATTCTTCTCCTTTACATAGTTAACCCCACGTAAATCAATGGCCACTTTTTTTAAAGTGCAGAAAATAGTAAAAAAAAAAATTTTTGGACAAAAATGAACTGCACCAAAATTTGCAACTTTGAATGCCGAAAAGCCCTAATGTGTTTTACCCACAGTGCGAACATTTTTTTTAAATTTAGCTCAAAATAGCGATTCTGACAAAGAAAAGTGCCGAGATTTTAAAAATGACCTCAATAAAATAAAGCCGTACGAGGGAGAGAACGAGCAACTGGAGCTGCTCCTTTCTCCACCATCAGAAGGTCGTGTTTGCCGGATCTCTCTGCCGCCAGATGACTTTCATATATTAACTTATAAACATTCCATAGAAACTTTTTTTTTTTGCAATTACATTAGTTTCAAGTTATGTGTTTATGGGACAAGTCTTGAAAGTTCCAAAAAGGAAACTGCCGAATGCATGCTTATTTATTTATTTAAGTCACTTATATAGCGCCATTAATTATTCCACAGTGCTTTCCAGACATTATCACTTACATATGTAATGCTCCATTGCCCAACACTGCCAGAAACCCTTTCTCCCTCAATATGCTGAAAAAAAATAATACGGCCATGCGGTGCAAAATAATAACAGTGTTGTCTGCCGAATTAAAACCACCAAATAGTACTGAAACTACTACAGATGCAAAATCTATACAAATCCTGCTCACATAATACTATCATGCAGAGGGCAAACATAACCACCATACCATGCGCAACATAAAGGCACTATGCTGCTTTTAATGAATACCATCAAACAGTGCACAAATTACCAAACCATAAAGTTCACACAAACATTACCATAGTAGTCTGCATAAATAATACAACCAAACAATGCCAATATTATTACCATACATAACGCAAACCAGGGTGAACAGGTTCAAAATAATACTTGCCTATAATACTTATGTACCTATTATGACAAGACAAATGCAAAGAGTGTCCTAAAGCACCAACATACAATGCCCAAATAATAGCAGCATGCAGTGAATAACCAATATCCATAAATACCGTATATGGATATCCCACAACATACCGATATACAGTGTACAAAATATACCAACCTAAAGTTCAGATGTTGCAGTGCTCTAAATATAGAACCGTTCAGTACACAAATAATACCAACATACAGTGTGCAAATAATGCCAACATATGATGCAAAATAGTAACACTATATAGTGCCTCAAATATACAAACACACAATGCACAAATAATACTAACACACAGTGCACAAATAATAACACTATATAATGTACAATATATACGACTATACAGTGTAAAATACAGTGCACATATAATAAAATGATATATTGTCCAAATTATACAACCATGTAAAATACTAATAATGCCAACATGCAGTGCACAAATAATACAAACATGAATTTGCATAGATAATAATACTATATAGTGCCTATAATAAACCAATATTCAGTGTAGAAATAATTCCAACATACAGTGGAAAAAATAATGCCACCTTGTGAAGAATAATATACAAAATCTCATTGGTCCGCTGGCACCGTCCGTGGATCAGTCCGTGAGCACTGGCAGAAAGTGAAGAATAAACAAATGTATCAAGCCATTGTTATTAATTATTTAGGGGAGAACTCTATATTTGATATATAAATTACTTTTTTTTTCCGTTTTTTTGTTTAATTTTTCGAGAACAGTTTGCTTTCAGTAATAGGGAGTGTATAGGAGCCGTTCTCATTACACACAGATTGTGCTTTGTTTATACAAGAAATGTCCCCATAGGGTCTATTTGTGTCTGGGGTCACAGGGCGCCATTACACTGTGGCTCTCACAGAAAATATAACTACTTTCTAAAAAACTGAGATTTTCAAGAATGCGACTAGTATGGAAAGCTGAGAATTGCGTCCAGTGTAGATGACGCTCTGCGGGTCAGACCGATACATTGTAGCAAACGAACAGAAGTTGTGATCACAGAGCATTGTCTATGCTGGATACAATTGTATCCACTTTTCTGATTCTCAGAAGGACCAGCAAGATTGTCCTCATTCACTGACAGCAAACAAAGATCTTGAAAATAGTGAAAAATTGAAACAACACAAAGTCTGCTAGAAAGTTGCATTCACACACTTTTTTTTTTTAAAGGGTTGTTCTTATGATGGCTGTTCAGGAGCACGCCGCTCCTCTGCTTCCTGCCTTCCTGCCTGCTGGGAGATAAGAGTTGCTCGATCCTGAACGTCTTATAATTTGGACTAGGGGCTTTGTCGCTCCACTGGTCCAAACTTTGCACTTTCTCTTGCCGAAAGAAGGGCAGCGCTTACAAGCTCCTCTGCACAGAGTTTGCACAAGCACACTGCTTTCCTAAGTAACTGGCCACCTTTGAGAGACTGCAGAGGTGGCCGGTAACCTAGGTAACATGCAGTAAACAATATCATGTTTATCCCTCAATTCTCAAGAACCAAAAAAAGGGTTTTGTAATAAGAGGTAAAATGCACATTTTTGTTCTTTTTTTTTTTTTTTTTACAAAAAATGCAATTTTAACAATTTATATTAAATCCCCGATATTGGAACAAATTGAAAAATAAATTATGTATTTTTTCACAAGGCAGTGTGACGTCACTGGCGCAGCCAAAACATTGAGATCCGAGCGATGGTGTCGAGCCAGGACTGTGAATACTTACTCTGATATTTTAGGTATTTTAGAGCGTTCAGTTTTTCCTTTTACATTTTTTTAGGAAAACTAAAATAAAGAGAAAAATAGCTAAAAAAAAAAAAATAACAGAAAAAAATAAAAGGAGGAAACATAAAAAATTCTAATCGCCAGCCCCCTATAGAATGGACTAATTACACATTACATTAATGATACATTATATTAAATGATATGAGGACATTCAAATGTTCAATTTGCCCTGAAAAAAACAAACAAACAGCCCTTGTGGTGGGAAAATTAAAAAAAATGTTAGCAGTTTTGAAAAATGGAGAGGAAAAAATACAAGAGAAAAAAAAATTGAAATTGGTTGTGACGAGAAAGGGTTAAAACATTTCTTAAAATATTTGCTGTCAAATATCATTAGTTTCCCAATAAATCTTTGAAATCCTCCCCGACGGAACACAATCTGGAAAAACTCAATCAATGCTACATTTTATAAATAAACCCGACCGACCACATAAAGTAAGTGCCCCCTTCCATGTTACGCTCTTGGCAATGGAGGGGTTAATCTTGCCGCCACACTTCCACACGTGTTAATTCCTGTTCGTTTTGCGATTTCTCACCCCGTTATGGGGGGGTAATTAGGGAACTTGTACGGCTAATAGCGCCATAGTGATTGATGTCGGCGGGTTTATTCGTACAGCACGCCCCCAACAAACGCCAAATTGTTGGCATAAATCATAAAAAGACACAGAAAGATGAAAGAATAATTGACGTTGTAAATAAATAATTTCATGTGTCTTGTATGTAGAAGGATTTATGATAAGCTGAGAGCAGTCGTTTCTGTAATCGCGCGGCTCATATAAAAAACATAGCAACCCTTAACTCGTCAGATGGCACAACACTTTACTAACATAGCCATGTATCATGGAATCTTACAAGTTATTTGTACACGATCAGAACCAATAAACTCACAAGAATCCAGAACCATCAGCAATGCAGAAGTACATCACTAGAACTCCCATTAGTACAGAAACACAGCATCATTCACAACCTTCATCAGTACAAAAACACATCACCAGAACCACCAGCAGTACAGAAATTCATCATGAAAACCATCTGCAGCACAGAAATACATCCCTGTAACCTCCATCAGTACAGAAACACAGCATCAAAGCCCTCATCAGTACCAGGAATGCATCATTAAGACCACCATCAGTACATGAATTCAGTACCAGAACCACCATCAGTACATGGGTACCTCAATTGTAATGTGAGGTCAGCCCCATATACATTTGTATCGTGCAAACCTGCAACTTCCAGTACGTCCTCAACAATTGTAAGAAGATTCTGGGATTTGTTGCTATCAGTCATCATCAGACAGTGTACTATACAGGAACCACAGTACTTATGAGAATTATTCAGTATCATTAAAAAACATTTACTTATCTGATTGGAGCTGTTTTCTTTCTTTTCTTCATCTTGTCCAGGTTACATTCTGACTTTTAAGAGCCACAGCTCATCTCTGCAGACGTCCCTCTTCTCCAGTCTCCTGTAGCAAATCCCAACACAATGCCCTTAAAAATAGCAGTAGCATTAAAATGCTCTTGAACACAAATATCTTCCCTACACTGTGCCCCTGGATAAATAATTGCCCCTCACTATGTTCCTTGCACAAAATATGACCAAAACGCTGTCCTTGTAATGGTAAATGCCCTCCACAGTGCCCTCTCCTTGCATACTGGGCCCCCTCGTCACAGTGTCTGCTCACACTTTGTCCCCTCCATAGGGCCCAGTCTCTATACTGTGCCCCTCATCCTACTCATCATACTCCCCTCCTTGTCATATTGTCCCCTCCTGGGTGTGCCCTTACACTGTCCCCCCATGCTAACCCCCACACTACTCAGTCTCTATTCTTGTGCCCACTCACACTTTTCTCCCCAATAACGTTTTCTAAAACTCCCATCAATAGTCTCCTCACACATTTCCCTCTCCCTCCTTATACTGTCTCCTCACATATTCACCCCCTTCCTCTCCTTACTGCCTCCTCATACATCTCCCCGACTCACAATGCTGTGTCCGCACCAATCCCATCACCCTCGCTCCTCAGACTGTGTCCGCATACCTTCTGCCCTCTCGCTCTTCACATTGTGTCTGCTTGCATCCCCCCACTCACCATACTGTTTCTGCACCCATCCCCTTCCCTCACTCCCCATACTGTGTCTGCACCCATCCTCCCCATTCCTTGTCGCATACATTCCTCCACTCGCTTTTCATAATGTCTGCACCCATCCCCCTTACTCCTCATACTGTGTCTGCACCCATTCCCCTCATACTGTTTCTTCATACATGCACCCCATCTCTCCCGATGCTCCTCATACTGTATCCTCAAATTTCATCGGCTCCTCATATTGTGTCCTCAAATCTTACCCCCCACCTCCTGCTACAATAAATCTTCGGTGTCTTCAGCTTCCCTGGAGTGCTTACCACCAATGTGCGCCTCTGCGGCGCCGGCGAGTGACGTTAGCAGCGTGATCACATGATCTGATCATGCAGCTGACGTCACCTGACCTATCGATCAGGGCTTCAATCGTACTCGCACCTGAAAGACATAAATACAGTTGAGCACTGGGAGCCGGCGCACTGCACCTGCTATGACTCAGCTTTCAGCTTGGCATCTGGCTTGGAGAACGGCCAATTCCTGGTCCAGGGGGAGGCAAAATGCAGCCCCTGGGGAGACACCTCAGACTGCCACATAAGGCTGCTCGATGGTGTCCCCCTGCTGGCCAAGCCCGGGGCACATGCCCCTCCTGCCCATCCTAAATAAGCCTCTGATCTATCTATTATCTATCTGTCCATCCATCCCCCCGGCACATACTACCCTGGGTGCAATGTCTAGAAGGAATGTATAAAGCCTCTTAATATAATACATGTTATTAGCATGCTGGGGGTCGGCAGCTTTGCTGGTAATTCTAGAAGTTGTTGTTACTGGACCTTTCTAGGTAGTAAGTTTTTCCAGCACTTTGGCTGGAGAGAGCGGCTCCCTCTGGTTTACTTAATCCTATTTCCGAGTAGCTGAGGAACGTCCACACGCTCCGGCCTCGATTCTGTGGCATGAAGACAATGTGTGACTACGGCTCATGTAGATGATGGTGATTATGGTGGTGGAGCCTCCTGGCACTTCCCGCCATTGTGTAATACGTGTATAATGTACTGTTACCCTGATGAACACTGTGGGGTTTGGCAGGAGTTTTGCTTTTTTTTTTGACCAGAGGTGTCATTGTAACACTTTCTGTTGAGAATTTCCTTTTTCAGAAAAGTCCACAAAGATTCGTTTAGTCATCTTCTGTGATTAGATTTCAAAAACCTGACCTGCACATCCAAACATAGACTGAGTGTGAACAGGTGCTGAACCCAGAGTCGCCAACTCGTATATAGTTAAGTAAAAAGGGCAGCACACTGCAGCGCCAAAACATGCAAACTTGAAAACACGAAATTTCAACTGCATTACTGCACTAGAAATATGAAAAATGAGAGCTTTTAGCGCATAAAAATGGCCATATTTATGTGTACCTCGTAGCCACTTTACGGCATCTCTCTTATACGAGGTCCTACGCTTGACCTACCTCACCGAGAATAAACGTCTCCATCTGAATGGGTACATGTGAAACCTCTTCTTGGACTCAAATTCTCTCTTTCTGTGGAGGGGTATTGGACCTACTATAATTAAAACACCTGTGGCTAGGAGGCGGGGAGTGCACGATCAGAAGGCTAAAGAATACATTTCAAAAACCTGACCTGCGAGTTGGCGACTCTGGGTTCAGCACCTGTTCACACTCAGTCTATGTTTGGATGTGCAGGTCAGGTTTTTGAAATGTATTCTTTAGCCTTCTGACGTGCACTCCGCCTCCTAGCTTCAGGTGTTTTAATTATAGTAGGTCCAATACCCCTCCACAGAAAGAGAGAATTTGAGTCCAAGAAGAGGTTTCACATGTACCCGTTCAGATGGAGACGTTTATTCTCGGTGAGGTAGGTAAAGCGTAGGACCTCGTATAAGAGAGATGCCGTAAAGTGGCTACGAGGTACACATAAATATGGCCATTTTTATGCGCTAAAAGCTCTCATTTTTCATATTTCTAGTGCAGTAATGCAGTTCAAATTTCATGTTTTCAAGTTTGCATGTTTTGGCGCTGCAGTGTGCTGCCCTTTTTACTTAACTATATACGAGTTGGCGACTCTGGGTTCAGCACCTGTTCACACTCAGTCTATGTTTGGATGTGCAGGTCAGGTTTTTGAAATGTATTCTTTAGCCTTCTGATCGTGCACTCCCCGCCTCCTAGCCACAGGTGTTTTAATTATAGTAGGTCCAATACCCCTCCACAGAAAGAGAGAATTTGAGTCCAAGAAGAGGTTTCACATGTACCCATTCAGATGGAGACGTTTATTCTCGGTGAGGTAGGTCAAGCGTAGGACCTCGTATAAGAGAGATGCCGTAAAGTGGCTACGAGGTACACATAAATATGGCCATTTTTGTGCGCTAAAAGCTCTCATTTTTCATATTTCTAGTGCAGTAATGCAGTTCAAATTTCGTGTTTTCAAGTTTGCATGTTTTGGCGCTGCAGTGTGCTGCTCTTCTGTGATTAGAGACCTCCGCAATACAGTGTAATACTAAAGACCCTTGTAATGAAGGGGTGAACGATCCTGAGACTGTAAAAAAATGGGCAGAAGTACTTACCTGCCCAGGTCTGAGAACTCTCAGGATGCAGTTTTAATGTAGGGCGGACCCTTGACGCGGGTTGCAAGCTTGCATATTCTGGCCAATATATCGACCGATACCTCATATATTATATATACTTTTGCGCATTATTTATATTCAGGGTGCAGCTGGGCCCATTAACGTTGACCTTGTAATCTGAGGTGTCTGTCCTCATGGGGTGCACTTATATATTGCAGGCAGCTGCCTACTCTAATAGTGTGGGCATCACCATTTGTCTAGAGATTGTGCATTACCTGTGTGTGACCAGCGCCCTATAAAGTCTTTTTGTGTGCAATTTTTGATACAAAGCAATCACCCCCTCCATGAACTGGTAGGTTGCAAGTGGTTGCTCCATCAGTATTCTGCACCTGCGTCGCAGCCATCTTATTACATGGGTTTTCTGCATCCTGAAACGGGAGAGTTAGGTTAAAAAATTGAGGTGATCAGTTTGTCTAGAGAAATGTGTTTTTAAAGCATGTTTAAATACGTGGTGTCTTGGTATTAGTCAGATCATCCAGGGTAGTGTATTCCAGAAAACTGGTGCAGCATGAATGAAGTCTTGGAGATGGAGGTGCAAGGTTCAGATTATGGAGGATGTTAGTCTTAGATCAGTTGCAGGACAGAGGGCACGTGTAGGGCGATAGACAGAGATGAGGGAGTAGATATAAGTTGATACAGAAACGGTTAGCGCTTTGTGAATGAGAGAGATAAATTTGTAGTGTATTCTATAGCGAATGGGTAACCAGTGCAATGACTGGCACAGGGTGAAGGCATCGGTGAAGTGGCTGGACAGAAATATGACCCTGCCTGCCGCATTCAAGACAGATCGGAGAGGAGACAGTTTGGTAAGAGGGAGACCGATCAGTAGAGAGTTGCAGTAGCCATAGTAGAATGAATAAGAGCGACAGTGAGAGAGTTTTTGTGGTTTTAAAGGTGAGAAAAGGTCGGATTCTGGAGATGTTTTTAAGATGCGGGTGACATGAGCGAGCGAGTGATCGGATATAGGGAGTAAAAGTTTGCTACTGGGGAGTTATGGTTGAACCATCCAAGGTAATTACGATATCGGGTATCTAGAGGGAGGAAACACGAGAAGTTCAGTTTTGGAGAGATTCAGTGTCCGATAGAGGGAGGACATGATGTTAGACATCAGACACACAGTCACTGGTATTTTGTAATAATGCAGGTGTGATGTCAATAGACGATGTGTATAATTGATGTCATCAGCATGGACATGGTACTGGAAACCAAATCTGCTGATGGTTTGTCCAATAGGGTTGGTGTATAGAGAGAAGGGAGACGTTTTCTCCTAGGACTTCCAGTGTGAGACAAAGCAAATCAGCCACAGAGTATCACTATGCCCCTTACATTCTTAATTGTGGACATCACTGAGGCACCATCATGCCTCACTGTAGACATAGCCGAGGCACCGCCATGCCCCACTGTAGACATCACCAAGCCACCTCCATGCTTCACTGTAGACATAGCTGAGCCCCGACATACTTCACTGTTAACATCACCAATCCTCTGACATGCTTCACTGTAGGCATCACTGTGCCACTGCCATGCTTCACTGTAGGCATTACACACATCCTGCTATGCTTCACTCAAGACTTTACCGATTGACCACAATGCTTCACTGTAGGCATCACCAACATCTTGCCATGCTTCACTGTAGACATCACTGAGCCCTCTCCGCCATGCCATACTTATTTCCCAACCACTTTTGGGTATTCTAATATTACAGAATGTGAGGGATGTGGTGGATCAGACTATGTGGGATTTCTAGTCAGGGAGTTTTAAGGGCTAAACATCATTTCACAACAAATGAGTCTCAGTATCTTATAGTACTTTGTTAAAACTTAGATTTTTGATGTGCTATTATTAAAATCTCAAGGTTCAGTTTGTCTTATGTTGACATTTTGACCTTGGTTCCCAGTCTATTATCTGCAGGAATCTTTTTGATTTCTAACCACCTGTTGTTCTAGTGGCAAGAAAATAGTTTTTTTTTTTTGTTTTTTTTATATGTCTAGGCTAAGTTCCAGTTATATTGAAAGTATATTGACTATATCCGTGTCCAAGTGCGGATACAGACAGAAGAGGGTTACATTACATAGTGATATGCGTCTATGTAACATGTTTTTCTAAGCTATGATTGGAGGCCAACAATCGAGCATGACCATGAGATTGCAATCCTGGTATTGCAACTAATAACTCATTAGTATAAAGGGAACCCAACTGCAGCCTGCCCTCCCAGACCGTTATATACCACTCTCTACATATCATAACATTTCCTTGTT